>NC_088400.1:36917063-37252896 GCF_034236695.1 Oncorhynchus nerka
TGTTGGTTAAGGGCAGTCAGGTCTGGGGAGAACCAAGGGCTATATCTGTTCCTGGTTCTAATCTTCTTGAATGGGGCATGTTTATTTAAGATTGTTAGGAAGGCATTTTTAAAAATATCCAGGCATCCTCTACTGACGGGATGAGATCAATATCCTTCCAGGACACCCCGGCCAGGTCGATTAGAAAGGCCTGCTCGCTGAAGTGTTTCAGGGAGCGTTTTACAGTGATGAGTGGAGGTCGTTTGACCGCTGACCCATTACGGATGCAGGCAATGAGGCAGTGATCGCTGAGATCTTGGTTGAAGACAGCAGAGGTGTATTTAGAGGGGAAGTTGGTTAGGATGATATCTATGAGGGTGCCCGTGTTTAAGGCTTTGGGGGTACCTGGTAGGTTCATTGATAATTTGTGTGAGATTGAGGGCATCAAGTTTAGATTGTAGGATGGCTGGGGTGTTAAGCATGTTCCAGTTTAGGTCGCCTAGCAGCACGAGCTCTGAGGATAGATGGGGGCAATCAGTTCACATATGGTGTCCAGAGCACAGCTGGGGGCAGAGGGTGGTCTATAGCAGGCGGCAACGGTGAGAGACTTGTTTTTAGAGAGGTGGATTTTTAAAAGTAGAAGTTCAAATTGTTTGGGTACAGACCTGGATAGTAGGACAGAACTCTGCAGGCTATCTTTGCAGTAGATTGCAACACCGCCCCTTTGGCAGTTCTATCTTGTCTGAAAATGTTGTAGTTTGGAATTAAAATTTCTGAATTTTTGGTGGTCTTCCTAAGCCAGGATTCAGACACAGCTAGAACATCCGGGTTGGCAGAGTGTGCTAAAGCAGTGAAAAGAACAAACTTAGGGAGGAGGCTTCTAATGTTAACATGCATGAAACCAAGGCTATTACGGTTACAGAAGTCATCAAAAGAGAGCGCCTGGGGAATAGGAGTGGAGCTAGGCACTGCAGGGCCTGGATTCACCTCTACATCGCCAGAGGAACATAGGAGGAGAAGAATAAGGGTACGGCTAAAAGCAATAAGAATTGGTCGTCTAGAACGTCTGGAACAGAGAGTAAAAGGAGGTTTCTGGGGGCGATAAAATAGCATCAAGGTATAATGTACAGACAAAGGTATGGTAGGATGTGAATACAGTGGAGGTAAACCTAGGTATTGAGTGATGAAGAGAGATATATTGTCTCTAGAAACATCATTGAAACCAGGAGATGTCATTGCATGTGTGGGTGGTGGAACTAATAAGTTGGATAAGGTATAGTGAGCAGGACTAGAGGCTCTACAGTGAAATAAGCCAATAAACACTAACCAGAACAGCAATGGACAAGACATATTGACATTAAGGAGAGGCATCCTTAGTCGAGTGATCAAAAGGGTCCAGGGAGTGGAGAGGTTGGTTTGGGGGTCACGGCGATTTAGACAGCTAGCCAGGACATCGGTAGCAAGCTAGCATAGGATGGAGGTCTGTTGTTAGTCACCTCTTGCGTTCCGTCAGTAGATTAGTGGAGTTCCGTGTTGTAGAGGGGATTAGTCCAAATCACACAACAACAAAAAAATAAAAACAATAGATATAGTTATAGAGGCCCAAGAAGAAACATAATAAAAATAAATAAATTGTCCGATTGTCTATTCTGAGAGCAGCCGGTAAGACAGCTAACGGTTAGCAGGCCGCAGATGGGCATTCAGGTAACGTCGCGACGGAGGAGCCAGCCGGATCTCCTTCGGGTAGATAACGTCGGCAGTCCAGTTGTGAAGGCCCGGTGGGGCTCCGCGTAGGCAGTAAAACGGGTCCGGATAGGTGACTGCAGCCCAGGAGTGATTGACGGAGCTCAGGAGTGATTGACGGAGCTGGCTAGCTCCGGAGTAATTGATGTTTGCTCCGGAATCGACGAAAGCAGATAGACACACGGATAGCAGCCAGCTAGCTGTGAGATCCGGGAGTGAATGTCCAGAGAGCAGTTGAAATCCAGGGACATGGAGAGAAAAATCGGTCCGGTATGTTCCGTTCTGAGCCGCGCTGCGCCGTACAAAACTGGCGATAGATTTTCGAGTTAAAGGATAGCTGATGACCACAAACCGTGGTTAGCTGAATACTAACGAGTTGCCAGTAAAGAAGCTAACTAGCTTCTGATTAGCTCCTGGCTAGCTTCAGGCTAGCTTCTTGGAGTTTCTGGCTAGCTTCTGGCTAGCTTCTTGGAGGATTGCAGATTTGAGGTAAATAATACGTATTTATACATATCAATTGGTGAGGCAGGTTGCAGGAGAGTGTATTGAAGATGAGTTGATGGAAAATAAAAATGAACACAGCCTAATAACAAAAGCATAAAGGGCAGATCATAGGTAAATATGACATTCTTTAGAAGTAGAATCTGGTATGCATGCACATGCTGTAACAACAATTGAAAGGATATGAGCTTTAGGTCTCAGCTCTCCTCTCAGCTTGGACTATGACAGGAATGTAGGAGTCTTAAGTTGTAGCTTGTTCTCTCCCATATTCCGGATACCTCCAATAAAACACAAACATCAACCTGGATCAAGGATGGTTTAATTACTCTCCACGGGTCTGGCATTTCTGTGGGAAGGAAGGTCAGGTAATAGAGGCCAGGAAAGCTCATTGAATCAGAGTTGGATTCTGGCTCTGGAACCAGTTGGGCTAGTGGCCCAGGCCCGCTAGGCTGATGTGCCTCTAAGCACAAGAACAGTAAAGGGGCATCATTAATTATCTACTGTAAAAAGACACCCATCTACCATAGTAAATGTTGCCAGTCTGTTAAATGTTTGATCTACAGGGGTCAAACATTATCTTGAAATAATGTTGTATTTGCCAGAGTGAACTCTTGTTTTATAAAATGCCTCAAGTCAATACAACAGTGGCTTTTGTAGTAGCGTGCCTGTCTACTGTTGTGTCCTTCAGGACAATCTGATCAGTGTCTGTTAAAGTCTAGCACTGGCAATATTTAACCAGACCTAGACGGATGAGTCAAGAGTGCACTAAGATCTGTGGCCAATAACTCAGCTGGCGTCCTGAGCTCAGACATGACATGTCCTTAGCCTGGGTCTATTCAGAGGAGGGACCCGGGCCTGTTGTAGAGGACAGTCAGTCAGTCAGTCAGGAGTAAGTGGAGTGTAAATGCTGCTTCATGCTGGGCTCACTGCCTGGACTCCTCTCTCTCAGGGGCAGGAGCCCGGCCGTCCACTCCACAGACCTCTGATGGAAGGCCAGCACTGAAGAATACATGAGCTGAACTCACAGCAGAGAGTAGAGACTGCACCCTTTCATACTTACTGGACTGCCACCAAATGTCACTCTAACTCTCAATCGTAACATTGAGTTCATTGAGCGGAATGGAGAGGTGCATAGTGTACTCTCATGCCCCCCCTCTGTCACTGGGGTAGAATTACAGTAGACCTTATCCCTGCCCCGGCGAGGGGTTTCACAGCGACAAGACAAGGCTAAATGTCAACCCCAGCAACTCATTACACGGATGAGGGTAGCCCAGGTTTACATGTTCATGTTATAGCACTGTGAAAAGTAGTCCCAACCTACACTAACCCAGAGAACATAGAAACATAGCACTGTAAACTTATATTACAAACACATGCCCAGGCTGTTTCATAACAGGATCAAGACTGGAGCAGGCAGCACCCCCCCCCCCGACAAAAAAATAAAGACAGTACAGCTAATAAGGACAAGCAGTAGGAGATGGCGAGATGCAGAAATGACCCAGTTTCTGTTCTTGTCTCCCTGTACTTCTTCTTTAGGGATCATTCCAAAATGTAGTCTCCTATCGTACTTCTTCGGATAAGAGTTTGTGCTTTTTGGTAGTGTAGATTTGAAGATTGTCGTTGTTCTGTTTTGACTTGGTTATGGTGTTTGGGACATGGTTATGGACTCGGCTCCATATCAGGTTGCGGTGCTTCAATCCCCTCTGAAAGCCAGGCTGACTGCAGACTACAGCTGTTTCCTCTGTTGTTACATGTGTTCCCTGTGGAGCCTGGCAGCTGGAGGGGGGCTGCAGGGTGGTCCTGCCCCTCAGTCTCTCTCTCTGGTGCTTAGGACTGAAGGGACGACTGACAATGGATATAGCGCTGCTTACAGACCTTTAGGAGTTAGGGCCCCACCACCCCCACCCACTACACTCTCTTCTCCATTGCTCTGGGGAGCGTTGACTAACGATGTGGTGTGTTGATATTCTTGGAAATAGGACACTAATGTCTGGGTCTTTTCTTCAGTCTTTTTTCTTGTCCCTCCTGTCCTCTTATATCCTTGCTTACGGCAGTGTTCCTTTTTCTCCCCTCCCTTGTCTGAGAGCCAAGTGGACTAGTCTGCCTGGCTGCTTCCGCATAGGCTGCTCTGTGGCTCCTGATAGTGCCTGGGCGTTGCCCCTAGTTACAGGCAGGCGGGCAGGTGGTGGTGTCGGGTTACCTTCACCTTGCTGTGCCATCCTCCTGTATCATTAAGCCTCAGCCAGAGAGAGGGAGCAGGGCGGAGACTACACATCATGCCTCGGGAGTGGTTTCTGTTTGCTTTGAATCCTCTCTACTTCAGGTTTCGGCTGGGGGGGTAGAGTTGAAGCTGGGGACCTACTGCCAGAGAGAATTACCTTTTTTTTCACATCTGACAGGGTTTATTTATGGAGAAACTGGAGTAGCTTAAATCATCGTTAGAGGAAAGGTTGTTTCTGAGGTTAGGCTACCTTTAGAATATTGCAGTGCACGGTATCTGGACATTGATCAGAAATCATTCTCATATTGGAAAGTGTTTCCATCCAGCCGACTGATTTCTAAGGTGAGTGAAACCCTTACAGGGATGGGAGTCAGACTCATTGCACAACAAGCAACTCTGTTCTAAAAGTATAACCTTTTTGAAGTTGACACGTACTGAATGTCCCTTAGTTTGTCGATAGTGGTGACTTCAGAGGCAATGGTATGTGGTAGGTTCTCACTCAATGGAATGAATGGCATCTTGTCCAGTATGTTATTGTCAATGTGGAACCTCTGACACAATACTGTTGGAACCAATGTTTTGCTTCCACAAAATGTATTTGCTTTATCGTGCCTTATCTCATGTGGTGAGGACTCCAGATACAAACGTTGGTTGCGGCACTCCACTAACACCATTGTGGTTCTGACGTTTACTTGGTTCTCGTCACTAGTACTTATTTTTCGATCAGTGTCTGTTGGTTTTGATCTTGTTGAGTGCATGTTTAATGAGGAGGCTTAGGTGGATTCATGTATCAGGAAGCAGTGGATTTATACACCATGACAAATGGTCATCCATTCAAACGGGTTGGACTGGCTTTCAAATGTGTTGAAGTGGCTAGCTTCCTTTGGAAAAAATCTTGTTTGAGTTCCATGTTGAACCTACTTAATTAATCTGCATAATCAATGACCTGACAGGAGATATTAGTGGATGTGAGAGGAAGAGACATGATGAAGCTCCATCTGGTCCTGAGGTAATTAATCAGGCTGAAAAGAGCCGCTACTGAACCACCACTCTCACCCGAGTGCTGAGCCATACATTCGATGGCTAGGAGACGCTAGTAGTCGACTGGGTTCACTTCACTTCATAAAGCAAGATCGTCGCCCCGCTTCAAGTCCTTAGGAAACTATGCAGTAATTCGTTGTTTTTAATGTATTTCTTACATTGTTAGCCCAGAAAATCTTAAGTGTTATTACATACATACAGCCAGGAAGAACTATTGGATATAAGAGCGACGTCAACTTACCAACATTACGACCAGGAATACGACTGTCCCGAACCGGATATTTTGACCTCCCCTGGACGTTGGATCTAATCCCAGAGGCCGACCCAAAACAACGTTGTCGGCACAGGAGAGACAGACGGAGCGGCCTCCTGGTCAGACTTAGAAGGCGAGCATAACATCCACCGCTTCCCAGCATATTACTCGCCAATGTCCAGTCTCTAGACAACAAGGTGGACAAGATTTGGGCACAAGTTGCTTTCCAGAGAGACATCGAAGATTGTAACATTCTCCGGAAACATGGCTCACTCGGGATATGTTGTCAGAGTCGGTTCAGCCACCCAGTTTCTTCACGCATCGCACCAACAGAAACAAACATCTCTCTGGTAAGAAGAAGGACAGGGATGTATGCCTCATGATTAACAACTTGCGGTGGAATCATAACTATATACAGGAACTCAAGTCCTTTTGTTCACCTGACCTAGAATTCCTTACAATCGAATGCTGACCGCATTATCTCCAAAGATAATTATTTTTGATTATAGTCACAGCCGTATATATCCCCCCTCGACGGCCCTGAAAGAACTTCACTGGACTCTATGTGAACTGGAAACCATATATGCTGAGGCTGCATTTATTGTAGCTGGGGATTTTAACAAAGCTGATTTGAGAACCATCCTACCTAAATTCTACCAGCACATTGCTTGTAGTACCCGCTCGAGCAAAACACTGGACCACTGCTACTCTAACTTGTGTGATGCCTACAAGGCCCTCCACCACCCTCCATTTGGCAAATCTGACCATTACTCCATCTTGTTGCTCCCCTCCTGTAGCCAGAAACAGGAAGTGCCCGTACTTAGGTCTATCCAACCCTGGTCTGACCAATCGGATTCCACGCTTCAAGATTGTTTTGATCACGTGGACTGGGATATGTTCCAGGTAGCCTCAGACAATAATATCGACGTATACGCTGACTCTGTGAGAGAGTTTATTAGGAAGTGCATTGGAGATGTCGTACGCTCTGTGACGATTTAAACATAACAGAATACAGTGTAGTTATTCCCCCCAAGGCAATTAAACAAGCAAAGCGTCAGTATAGCGACAAAGTAGAGTCACAATTCACCGGCTCAACCACGAGACGTATGTGGCAGGGTCTACAGACAATCACGGATTACAAAAAGAAAACCAGCCCTGTCGTGGACATAGACATCTTGCTCCCAGACAAATTAAACAACTTCTTTGCGCGCTTTGAGGCAATACAGTGCCACCGACACGACCTGTTACCAAAGACTGTGGGCTCTCCTTCTCCGTGGCCGATGTGAGTAAAACATTTAAACGTGTTAACCCTCGCAAGGCTGCCGGCCCAGACGGCATCCCTAGCCGCGTCCTCAGAGCACGCGCAGACCAGTTGGCTGGTGTGTTTACAGATCTATTCAATCAATCTCTATCCCAGTCTACTGTCCCCACATGCTTCAAGATGGCCACCATTGTTCCTGTTCCCAATAAAGCGAAGGTAACTGAACTAGGTAACTGAACTAAATGACTATCGCCCCGTAGCACTCACTTCTGTCATCATCAAGTGCTTTGAGAGGCAAGTCAAGAATCATATAACCTCCACCCTACCTGATACCCTAGACCCACTCCAATTTGCTTACTGCCCAAATAGGTCCACAGACAATGCAATTGCCATCACACTGCACACTGCCCTAAACCATCTGGACTAGAGGAATACCTATGTAAGAATGCTGTTCATTGACTACAGCTCACCATTCAACACCATCGTACCCTCAACTCCTCATTAAGCTTGAGACCCTGGGTCTCGGACCCACCCTGTGCAACTGGCTCCTGGACCTTCTGACTGTCCGCCCCCCAGGTGGTGAAGATAGGAAACATCTCCACTCCGCTGGTCCTCAACACTGGGGCCCCACAAGAGTGCATTCTCAGACCTCTCCTGTTCTCCCTGTTTACCCATGACTATGTGGACATGCATGCCTCCAACTCAATCATCAAGTTTGCAGACGACACTACAGTCGTAGGCTTGATTACCAACGACAAGACAGCCTACAGGGAGGAGGTGAGGGGCCTCAGAGTGTGGTGTCATGACAACTACCCCACTCAGTCAACAAAACAAAGGAGATGATTCCGGACTTCATGTAACAGCATAGCACCCCCCGCCCCCCCATCCACAACGACAGGACAGCAGTGGAGAAGGTGGAAAGGGATAAGTTCCTCGGTGTACACAAACTGAAATGGTCCACTCACACAGACAGCTTGGTGAAGACGGCGCAAGAGCGCCTCTTCAACCTCAGGAGGCTGAAGAAATTTGGCTTGTCATCTAAAACCCTCAAACTTTTACAGATGCACAATCGAGAGCATCCTGTAGGGCTGTATCACAGCCCGGTAAGGCAACTGCACCGCCCTCAACCGCAAGGCTCTCCAGGGGGTGGTGCGGTCTGCACAACGCATCACCAGGGGCAAACTACCTGCCCTCCATGACACCTACAGCACCCGTTGTCACAGGAAGGCCAAAAAGATCATCAAGGACAACAACCACATGAGCCACTGCCTGTTCACCCCGCTATCATCCAGAAGGCGAGGTCAGTACAGGTGCATCAAAGCTGGGATCGAGAGACTGAAAAATAGCTTCTATCTCAAGGCCATCAGACTGTTAAACAGCCATCACAAACATGGAGTGGCTGCTGCCAAAATACAGACTCCAATCACTGGCCACTTTATTAAATGGATTTAATAAAGGTGTCGCTAGTCACTTTAAATAACGCCACTTTAATAATGTCTACATATTCTACATTACTCATCTCGTGTGTGTGTGTATATACTGTATTTTATACCATCTATTGTATCTTGCCTATGCCGCACGGCCATCACGAATCCATATATTCATATGTACATTTTCTTATTCCATCCCCTTACAGTGTATATAAGGTAGTCGTTGTGAATTTGTTAGATTACTTGTTAGATATTACTGCACTGTCGGAACTAGAAGCACAAGCATTTAGGTACACTCAAATTAACATCTGCTAACCATGTGTATGTCACTAATAACATTTTATTTGACATTATCGCAGGCTATGAGTGTTGTCAACCTTCGAGCTGGAAAGTGGTGCAATGATATTTTTAGGCGCTGTATGTGAGAATGAAATGGGGAGAAACACGGAAGTGTTAGGGTGTTCGTTTAATTTATATTTGAATAACTTAAATATTTACATGAAGTATTCACTTTTATATCTGTGTTCATGAGTTTCTAGTGGGTAGACCATATGGTTCAAGAGAAAAATAGTTCAAACATTTCTGGAAGATTACTGGTAAACATTGAAAGTTACCAGTATTTTATCCTACCGTTGCAAACTTAATGTGTGACATTGCGGATATGGACACAGTTTTTCTGTCCCTGCAAGTGCGTCAACCGTACATCCGATTGTGTGTGAGATTTAAATGGGGAGAAACTGTGTGTGACATTCTGACTTGACACCATTTGTGTGTCCCTGCAGAGTACAGCCGGTTTGAGTCCAAGATCCACGACCTGCGGGAACAGATGATGAACAGCAGCATGAGCTCTGGGTCGGGCTCCCTGCGCACCAGCGAGAAACGCTCCCTCTATGTCAGGTATCAGAACACACACACACACACAAACCTCCCTGCGCACCATCAAGAAACTCTGCATCAGGTATCAGAACACACACACACAAACCTCCCTGCGCACCAGCGATAAACGCTCTGTCTACGTCAGGTATCAGAACACACACAAACAGTACACACAGCTCCCAAACTCCTCACATTTAACTCATCACTCACAAATACTAAGATTTTTCATAATCACAAAGTAGGTCATCATTAGACCATCAGATGCCAAATATCTGCTCATCTGATTTAATTTGATGAGCAAG
Organism: Oncorhynchus nerka; assembly: GCF_034236695.1. NCBI lineage: Eukaryota > Metazoa > Chordata > Actinopteri > Salmoniformes > Salmonidae > Oncorhynchus > Oncorhynchus nerka. The sequence continues at coordinate 36,926,671 of NC_088400.1, forward strand.
CTTTTCTGTTGGATGCCACACATGAACTATTTTACAAATGGCACATCTTATGACTTGCTAATTCGGCCTGCTAACGGCTAGCTTGTCAAGCTCCGGTCCGCTAACTGCTACCTTGTCTAGCTCGGGCCTACGAACTGTTAGCTTGTTAGCACAGGCCTGCTAACCGTCTGTACCACCGCGTCCCAATCACTCTCTGACCCCATTTACTTTCTATCTCTTTTTGATTTTTAATTTGTTTATACCTTCCGGAAACCTGCCTCACCCAATGTGATACGGAATCGCTATTACTTTTACTCTTATTTTTATTTTCATGACACACTCAAGAACCTCCAGACGCTAACCAGCTAACTAGCTACAAGCTAGTTAGTCATTGTTAGTTAAAAAAAAAAAAAAAAAAAACCTGGATAACACTCGCCAGCCCCCCTGCCCATCCACCGCTGCCCCCTGGACACTGATCTCTTGGCTACATAGCTGACTGTCCATTAATCACGGTACTCCTTTCTGCTTGTTTGTCTTACCTGTCGGCCCCGTTGCCTAGTCAACGCCATTTTACCTGCTGTTTGTTGTGCTAGCGGATTAGCCTCGCCTACTGTTTTTAGCTAGCTTTCCAAATTCAACATCTGTGATTACTGTATGCCTCGCTGTATGTCTCTCTCAGATGTCAATATGCCTTGTATACTGTTGTTCAGGTTAGTTATAATTGTTTTAGTTCACAATGGAACCCCTAGACCCACTCTGCATACCCCTGTTACCTCCTTTGTCCCACCTCCCACACATGCGGTGACCTCACCCATTACAACCAGCATGTCCAGAGATACAACCTGTCTCATCATCACCCAGTGCCTGGGCTTACCTCCGCTGTACCCGCACCCCACCATACCCCTGTCTGTGCATTATGCCCTGAATATATTCTACCATGCCCAGAAACCTGCTCCTCTTATCCTCTGCCCCCAACGCTCTAGGCGACCAGTTTTGATAGCCTTTAGCCGCACCCTCATACTACTCCTTCTCTGTTCCGCGGGTGATGTGGAGGTAAACCCAGGCCCTGCATGTCCCCAGGTACCCTCATTTGTTGACTTCTGTGATCGAAAAAGCCTTGGTTTTATGCATGTCAACATCAGAAGCCTCCTCCCTAAGTTTGTTTTACTCACTGCTTTAGCACACTCGGCTAACCCTGATGTCCTTGCCGTGTCTGAATCCTGGCTCAGGAAGGCCACCAAAAATTCAGAGATTTCCATACCCAACTATAACATCTTCCGTCAAGATAGAACTACCAAAGGGGGCGGAGTTGCAGTCTACTGCAGAGATAGCCTGCAAAGTAACGTCATACTTTCCAGGTCCATACCCAAACAGTTCGAACTACTAATTTTGAAAATTACCCTCTCCAGAAATAAGTCTCTCACTGTTGCCGCCTGCTACCGGCCACCCTCAGCTCCCAGCTGTGCCCTGGACACCATTTGTGAATTGATCGCCCCCATCTAGCTTCAGAGTTTGTTCTGTTAGGTGACCTAAACTGGGATATGCTTAACACCCCGGCAGTCCTACAATGTAAGCTAGATGCCCTCAATCTCACTCAAATCATCAAGGAACCCACCAGGTACAACCCTAACTCTGTAAACAAGGGCACCCTCATAGACGTCATCCTGACCAACTGGCCCTCCAAATACACCTCCGCTGTCTTCAACCAGGATCTCAGCGATCACTGCCTCATTGCCTGTATCCGCCACGGAGCCGCAGTCAAACGACCACCCCTCATCACTGTCAAACGCTCCCTAAAACACTTCTGTGAGCAGGCCTTTCTAATCGACCTGGCCCGGGTATCCTGGAAGGACATTGACCTCATCCCGTCAGTTGAGGATGCCTGGTCATTCTTTAAAAGTAACTTCCTCACCATTTTAGATAAGCATGCTCCGTTCAAAAAATGCAGAACCAAGAACAGATACAGCCCTTGGTTCACTCCAGACCTGACTGCCCTCGACCAGCACAAAAACATCCTGTGGCGGACTGCAATAGCATCGAATAGCCCCCGTGATATGCAACTGTTCAGGGAAGTCAGGAACCAATACACGCAGTCAGTCAGGAAAGCTAAGGCCAGCTTCTTCAGGCAGAAGTTTGCATCCTGTAGCTCCAACTCCAAAAAGTTCTGGGACACTGTGAAGTCCATGGAGAACAAGAGTACCTCCTCCCAGCTGCCCACTGCACTGAGGCTAGGTAACACGGTCTCCACCGATAAATCCACGATTATCGAAAGCTTCAATAAGCACTTCTCAACGGCTGGCCATGCCTTCCGCCTGGCTACTCCAACCTCGGCCAACAGCTCTGCCCCCCCCCGCAGCTCCTCGCCCAAGCCTCTCCAGGTTCTCCTTTACCCAAATCCAGATAGCAGATGTTCTGAAAGAGCTGCAAAACCTAGACCCGTACAAATCAGCTGGGCTTGACAATCTGGACCCTCTATTTCTGAAACTATCTGCCGCCATTGTCGCAACCCCTATTACCAGCCTGTTCAACCTCTCTTTCATATCGTCTGAGATCCCCAAGGATTGGAAAGCTGCCGCAGTCATCCCCTCTTCAAAGGGGGAGACACCCTGGACCCAAACTGCTATAGACCTATATCCATCCTGCCCTGCCTATCTAAGGTCTTCGAAAGCCAAGTCAACAAACAGGTCACTGACCATCTCGAATCCCACCGTACCTTCTCCGCTGTGCAATCTGGTTTCCGAGCCGGTCACGGGTGCACCTCAGCCACGCTCAAGGTACTAAACGATATCATAACCGCTATCGATAAAAGACAGTACTGTGCAGCCGTCTTCATCGACCTCGCCAAGGCTTTCGACTCTGTCAATCACCATATTCTTATCGGCAGACTCAATAGCCTCGGTTTCTCGGATGACTGCCTTGCCTGGTTCACCAATTACTTTGCAGACAGAGTTCAGTGTGTCAAATCGGAGGGCATGCTGTCCGGTCCTCTGGCAGTCTCTATGGGGGTGCCACAGGGTTCAATTCTCGGGCCGACTCTTTTCTCTGTATATATCAATGATGTTGCTCTTGCTGCGGGCGATCCCTGATCCACCTCTACGCAGACGACACCATTCTATATACTTTCGGCCCGTCATTGGACACTGTGCTATCTAACCTCCAAACGAGCTTCAATGCCATACAGCACTCCTTCCGTGGCCTCCAACTGCTCTTAAACGCGAGTAAAACCAAATGCATGCTTTTCAACCGACGCTGCCTGCACCCGCATGCCCGACTAGCATCACCACCCTGGATGGTTCCGACCTTGAATATGTGGACATCTATAAGTACCTAGGTGTCTGGCTAGACTGCAAACTCTCCTTCCAGACTCACATCAAACATCTCCAATCGAAAATCAAATCAAGAGTCGGCTTTCTATTCCGCAACAAAGCCTCCTTCACTCACGCCGCCAAGCTTACCCTAGTAAAACTGACTATCCTACCGATCCTCGATTTCGATGTCATCTACAAAATGGCTTCCAACACTCTACTCAGCAAACTGGATGCAGTCTATCATAGTGCCATCCGTTTTGTCACCAAAGCACCTTATACCACCCACCACTGCGACTTGTATGCTCTAGTCGGCTGGCCCTCGCTACATATTCGCCGCCAGACCCACTGGCTCCAGGTCATCTACAAGTCCATGCTAGGTAAAGCTCCGCCTTATCTCAGTTCACTGGTCACGATGGCAACACCCATCCGTAGCACACGCTCCAGCAGGTGTATCTCACTGATCATCCCTAAAGCCAACACCTCATTTGGCCGCCTTTCGTTCCAGTACTCTGCTGCCTGTGACTGGAATGAACTGCAAAATCGCTGAAGTTGGAGACTTTTATCTCCCTCACCAACTTCAAACATCAGCTATCCGAGCAGCTAACCGATCGCTGCAGCTGTACATAGTCTATTGGTAAATAGCCCACCCATTTTCACCTACCTCATCCCCATACTGTTTTTATACTGTTTTTTTACTTTATTTATTTATTTACTTTTCTGCTCTTTTGCACACCAATATCTCTACCTGTACATGACCATCTGATCATTTATCACCCCAGTGTTAATCTGCAAAATTGTATTATTCGCCTACCTCCTCATGCCTTTTGCACACATTGTATATAGACTGCCCATTTTTTTTTCTACTGTGTTATTGACTTGTTAATTGCTTACTCCATGTGTAACTCTGTGTTGTCTGTTCACACTGCTATGCTTTATCTTGGCCAGGTCGCAGTTGCAAATGAGAACTTGTTCTCAACTAGCCTACCTGGTTAAATAAAGGTGAAATAAAAAATAAAAAAATAAAAAAAATGACTGGCGAAGGTTCTGCTGGTATCATAATGTTATCACGCTGTGGGCATGAAGCCAAACTGTATGGAACCCCAGCCAGTAAGCCAACCAGCCAGTCCGTCAGGAAGAGCAACAGGTGGCAGGCAGGCCTCTCGCTCTCTCTGCTATAATGAGTGCAGCTGCCTGATTCAGGACAGGAAGGACTCTGGGTGGGTCATGGTGAAAAGGATTCTTCTATGATGTAACACTCATGTCCTAAGTACTGGAACCATATTTCAACTTAAGTGCTGTGTAGCAGCTTCACGTGAGCCCGATATGTAGGTTACAACCCCTGCAATAATGAACACTTTCAGATCCTATTTGATGGAGATTCTTGACAGAGAAAGAAGCATCTTACTATGAACACAAGCCAGATCAAAACACTTGAAGTGTAATCGGTTCAATGTCCTAAAGGGGGGAAAAAAAGGTAAATGAAAAAAGTAAGTTTCTTCTGCTGTGTGATTTGACCATTCGTGTTGTCCCCCAGCAAGACTGTAGCTCACTGGGCCACCTGTAGACTGCGTAAACCAGGATGACTAATGCTCTATAAGACTCCTGTCAGCCAGGGAGAACCATCCTCTCCTTTCATCTGTGTGGGTGACTAAGCATACAGTTATGGAGGAAAAGGCTGTCTGTTTTAGCCCACTGCAGCAGCCTCTGGAATGTGAGGAGGCCTCTCCAGTGCTCACACACACTGCAACAACACCCACACGCACACCCAGGGCGTGTCTGAATGCCTATGTGAGGGGAGGCAGTCATGCAACCTGGCAGTGAGACTCAATACCATTACCTGCAGGTAGCTAGTAGCAGGGCAGTCTGAATACTTCAGACCAGCAACCAGTAGGGAGAACACACTGGACCTTCAGACCAGGCAACCAGTAGGGAGAACACACTGGACCTTCAGACCAGGCAACCAGTAGGGAGAACACACTGGTAATAGTAACTCCACACTGGACCTTCAGACCAGGCAACCAGTAGGGAGAACACACTGGACCTTCAGACCAGGCAACCAGTAGGGATAACACACTGGACCTTCAGACCAGGCAACCAGTAGGGAGAACACACTGGACCTTCAGACCAGGCAACCAGTAGGGAGAACACACTGGACCTTCAGACCAGGCAACCAGTAGGGAGAACACACTGGACCTTCAGACCAGGCAACCAGTAGGGATAACACACTGGACCTTCAGACCAGGCAACCAGTAGGGAGAACACACTGGACCTTCAGACCAGGCAACCAGTAGGGAGAACACACTGGACCTTCAGACCAGGCAACCAGTAGGGAGAACACACTGGACCTTCAGACCAGGCAACCAGTAGGGAGAACACACTGGACCTTCAGACCAGGCAACCAGTAGGGAGAACACACTGGACCTTCAGACCAGGCAACCAGTAGGGTTAACACACTGGACCTTCAGACCAGGCAACCAGTAGGGAGAACACACTGGACCTTCAGACCAGGCAACCAGTAGGGAGAACACACTGGTAATAGTAACTCCACACTGGACCTTCAGACCAGGCAACCAGTAGGGTTAACACACTGGACCTTCAGACCAGGCAACCAGTAGGGAGAACACACTGGACCTTCAGACCAGGCAACCAGTAGGGAGAACACACTGGTAACACCACACTGGAACACGAAGTGTCCTGCAGAACCAGGTCAGATTGGTGGCAGCAGTGGAACCTGTAGAGCAGGAATTCCTCCCTGTAAAATAGCAGTGGTTGACCTGTCTGACAGAGAACAGACAGCCTGCAGCAGCCTAGCTGTCTTCAATAGATACTGTGGCAACAAAGAAGCCAGTGTCTGTTTTGCAATAACATTGTCAAGTTTCATCATGAGAAGCAGTGGGTTTTAAACTTCATAACCTGTTACTAGTATGGTGCAGTAATATGTTGTTGAGTGATTGACTCTAACACCCCTCCCCTGTCTCTCTCTCTCTCTCTGTGTCTCTCTCTCTCTGTGTCTCTCTGTCTCTGTCTGTGTGTAGAGCTCTGTTTGACTACGACCGGACCAGAGACAGCTGTCTGCCCAGCCAGGGCCTGAGCTTCTCCTATGGGGACATCCTGCATGTCATCAACGCCTCCGATGACGAGTGGTGGCAGGCGCGCCTGGTCACGCCCCACGGGGAGAGCGAGCAGATCGGGGTCATTCCAAGCAAGAAGAGGTAACCTCAGCACCCCCATTTACTATTCAAAATGTGTAGCTGTTGTGACATTCAAAGTGCCTCAGTAAGCGATTTGAAATTGTTATTTTCTATGCAGGGTGGAGAAGAAAGAGCGAGCGAGGTTAAAAACAGTCAAGTTCCACGCCAGGACGGGCATGATCGAGTCCAACCGGGTGAGTGTGGAGGGCGGCTCTCTGGTTCTCCTGCCTGGCAGTGGGGACCTAAGGAGCTGACCCACTTCCCCCTCCCCGAGGCAGGCAATGTGGGAACAGGAGCAGGTAGCAGGGACCAAGCTACTCACTGGAGCTAGTGCAGGAAACTAAAGACACAATAAATTACAGACAGGCTACCAAACTGGCTCATGCATAATTAAGTAATAAGGCCCGATGAGGGTGTGGTATATGGCCAATATATCACAGCTAAGGGCTGTTCTTATGCACAACTCAACGTGGAGTGCCTGGATACAGCCCTTAGCTGTGGTATATTGACCATATACCACAAACCCCTGAGGTGCCTTATTGTTATTATAAACTGGTTACCAATGTAATTGGAGCAGTAAAAATAAGTGTTTTGTCATACCCGTGGTATATTTGGTATACTTGGTGGTATATTGGTATATTTGTTTATGTGATATAAAATCTGTACATTGGCAATGTGCGAAACCGCTGGTTCACAAATCTAGGCTCTCGTTGGTCAATTATTGATTGGCTAAGTGTTATCACATGATATTCATGTAATATTTTGACCCTGTCATTCACACTCCTGTAATGATATAAGAAAGCAATTTCAGCTTCTATATACCGTTTCTAGGATAAAAATGGAAGTAGCATCTCCCCCTTGCATAAGTGTACCATTCATTTCACCCTGGTTATCTTCCTTAATTTATTGTTACATTTGTATACATTTTGTCTGTTTTATTTCATTTTGCATGTGTGTTTGGTGTCCTCGTTGAACAAAAACATTCTGTTGTGTTTTTTGTTTCATCTCCCCCATTGCCCCCCCCCCCCCCCCCCCATCATCATGCACATCTCCAAGCAGTCAATCAAAATAAAGCGCAAAAAAAGCTTCAACCTCTCACACAAGTTCCCGTTTTACAAGAGCAAGGAGAATATTGTGCAGGAGTTGGAGTCTGAACGTGAGTACCCAACGTGTGATAAGAGGGTTTTGCTTTTCACGCTTTTCCTCTCCGCTTCATCTCTCCACTCACCTCTGGGAGCAGACCGTGGCTGTCTTTCTCCTCTCCGCTTCATCTCTCCACTCACCTCTGGGAGCAGACCGTGGCTGTCTTTCTCCTCTCCGCTTCATCTCTCCACTCACCTCTGGGAGCAGACCGTGGCTGTCTTTCTCCTCTCCGCTTCATCTCTCCACTCACCTCTGGGAGCAGACAGTGGCTGTCTTTCTCCTCTCATTTAATCACCCAGAGAGGACCCACACAGACCCAGGCCTGGGGTTCAGGTGTCGGCCCCTCTCTCTGGTGTCTGTCTGTCCTCTGGTGGAGACTCCAGGTGTGTTCTGCTGGCTGCCAGGGCATGTGTGTGTCTGGCTGCACTAACACAGTAACCGTGTACTGCTTCTAGAGGCCTTGATACACCCCCACTATTTACTGCTGCCAGGGTAGAATCACATTACCTGGACGGCAGCACTAAAACGCATTACGACCAACGGGTCTAAATCCCATTCTTAATGGGACTGACTGTGTCTAATTGAAAAGGGAATTGGTTTTCACTGGGAATAGAGTAGGGTTTAGGGAGCACAGGGCCTAGTGTTGGTCCCCCCCATCTCCCTGCCTTCCAGCGAGCAGCACAGCACACCTCCCTTGCTCTCGGCCAGCGCTCACTACACTAACCTCTTCTTCTTCCTGTCTGCCTCTTCTCTCTCTGTTTCTGCTCTCACCTGTCGGGACACTCAGGACTTCCCAGGGTTAAGCGATGACTTTTATGGATCAAAGAGTTTGAGTAAGTGTGTGGTTGGGACTGGCACGCTGCAGCTGCTGTCCCCAGAGCGCCGAGCTAAATGCCTGTTCAATGCAGATGGCTGCAACACACACACACACCCACCCACCCACCCTAGGATAAGAGTACAAGCGTTAGACCTCGTCTGACTTCCTCCTCCCCTGTAGGGATTTGACTATAAAAGTTTAGCAGGGCATTGTCAGAGTGATTACTTGGAAGAACCTAGTATCTCCCTCCCTTCACTTACTGGACAGGGTTTGCTTTTCCTATCCTGTTTTTCCCTGTTAGCCAGCCAAGCTGACTGCCCAGTGCCGATGCATCCTTGTTAACCGCCACAGTTTTCTTTTGCTTGTCCCTGACATTGTATGTGACGTCCCAGATTCAGGCCCCTCCGTAGGAAACATAGGCAAGGGACCGCAGGGTCAGTTGGGACTTTGTGAAAGGAAACACTTCATTTCCTATTGCTGCCACCTCCAACCACTTCCCCCTATAGAGAGTGATGTCACTCTGAACAAGGCTGTTGTTTTCTTTGGGGTTAAGCAGTGGGACAACGGGGGGGATTCGTTATTTCCTTGATGTTCTGAGACCGGTGGCTACTACAACCACTGACAGGTTGAAACTTTCCCTAAACATGTTCCTCTCCTTGCAGAATGCCTGACATCAAACACCAGCGACAGTGAAAGCAGCTCAAGTAAGCAACCGTGTTCTTCTTCAACGATAATCCACCTAAATGAACAGCATGCTGCACGTCATTACGCCCGTATCCAGAACTTATTTGAGTCCTCTGTGCTGTAGTTAGCTGGCATTCCACTGAGGTGGTATCAGACACTTAGTAGGAAAACCTTCTCTTATGTGCTGTTATGGAAAATGTGACTGCATGAAAAGACTACCTTTTAAACTACTATCAACCACATCTGGTGATCCATTGTCATGGGATTATAATAAAGATCACATACCGTCTTCTTCCTTTCTGCTATTCAGAGGGCCAGGAAGACACCATTCTCTCATACGAGCCAGTGATTCGACAGGAGAGTAAGTATAATATATGTATATATTTGTTCTCTGTAGAAGAGGGTTGGCGACCATTAATGGCTGCAACACACACATGCGCTTTCTCTTGCTTACATACACACACACACACACACACCCTAGGATAAGAGTACAAGCGTTAGACCTCGTCTGACTTCCTCCTCCCAGGCAGGGTAGCCTAGTGGTTAGAGCGTTGGACTAGTAACCGGAAGGTTGCAAGTTCAAACCCCCGAGCTGACACGGTACAAATCTGTCGTTCTGCCCCTGAACAGGCAGTTAACCCACTGTTCCTAGGCCGTCATTGAAAATAAGAATTTGTTCTTAACTGACTTGCCTAGTTAAATAAAGGTCAAATAAAATGTCAAAAAATGCTTCTCGTTATTCCAGTGTTTGCAGACATTAGTTCTGACCTGCTTCCTCTCCTCTCGTTTGCAGTTCATTACACGAGGCCTGTGATCATCTTAGGCCCAATGAAAGACCGAGTTAACGATGACCTGATTTCAGAGTTCTCTCACAAGTTTGGCTCCTGCGTTCCTCGTGAGTAGACCACGCCGCAACATGCATCACATTATCACAGCAGTGTATGGCAACGCTGTGTTTTAGTGACCACACTCTCTAACCGTCAGTTGAACTGGTCCCTCTCTCTGTGCAGACACGACACGTCCACAGCGGGAGAACGAGATGGACGGCCAGGACTACCACTTTGTGGGCTCGCGGGAGCAGATGGAGAAGGACATTCAGGATAATAAGTTCATTGAGGCGGGCCAGTTCAACGAGAACCTCTATGGGACCAGCATCTTGTCTGTCAGAGCAGTGGCTGAGAGGGTATGAAGGCACACACACACACACACACACACACACCATTAAATGTACAGCATACAGGGATGCAAACTCGTCACTTTTCTGCGATATTTGCCGGTTTGATCTCAAAAAAGGTCATCCACATGAATCGTGTAGATCCGTATTGAAAATCAAATCTGTATGCGTGGGGTCTGACAGCAGGTGCTCAGCACCCATTGAGATAAGAGACTCAGATCTTGTCTTCTCCCTGTGAGATCACTAAATAAATGTGACTTCCCCTCCCCATTACTATCTCAAGTGAATGCTACTTTATTGAGGAACAATGTACTTGCCTTTGATATGTGGTTGTCCCACCTAGCTATATCAAGACGAATGCACTGACTTTTTAAGTCGCTCTGGATAAGAGCGTCTGCTAAATTACTCACATTTACATTACATTTTTTACATTTTGTTTCTTAACTAAATGAATGACTGAGCACGGAGTGCGTCCCTCAAATAGAATATCAAACTAAGTTCAGAGCGTGATGTCCGATATGTCATCAGAATGAATCTTGGTTACCCAGAAGTAAAATCCTCACGCGAAAGTTTGGCATGTATTCGGTCCACGAGAGATTATATCAAAATGCTTCATCCGGTCTCACCGGTGACTGCTGTGAGCAGCCTAGCGAGCCATTAGCCTCCTCAGATGCTTCTCTCTCTCCATTCTGTCTGCGCATCTCCATCAGGTTGAAATGTTATTTAGCCGTGATGGCGAGCTGAGGGTGTGCAGACACGTGATGAGGCTTCTGTTATATTTGTTTAGTTATTGGAGTGGCTCGCAGCGCGAGCGAAGTGGATTGGTATCTTTTAAATTCTCCTGTTAGAGCAAGCAGGCCGGTCTGCTAGGCTTTGCTGTCACGCAGCCATAGAGGAAAAACAGCGCACAGTGACAGTAATGCTTCGCCTTTATATCACTGAAAGTTTCTAGGCCAAACCAGTCAGAAGTTATGCTCCTTTCTCCCTTTTCTACTGCAAACAACCCTGTTTAGTTATGTTACCTGGCTAGCTAGCTAACAACATGGTACCTTGGCTATGCACAAATTTGGATGGCACAGGACAAACAGAAAGGTGATAGCCTACTCAAAAAGATGCTTAAAAGGTAGGATGCATATGCTCAATCAATTTAATTTTAAGCTAAATCTGGTATCAATACTACTTGGTATCGTGATACCTGTCCTGGGATCACATCGTTGGTATTGTTATAACCCCACTCTGAAAATAGAGAAATTCTTACGGCGTATAGATTTTCTGCATGTTTCTGTGTGGAAAAACTGTCACCTTTTTGGGTCCTCACAAGTTTGCATCCAGGGTTAATTTCTGATTCATTCTTAATGGATGTAGAGCTTTATAGAGTATGTGGTAGTTTCATACTGACCTGCTCGTTCTCTCTTTCCTCTTCCTGCAGGGAAAACATTGTATCCTGGACGTGTCTGGGAACGCTATAAAGCGACTTCAACAAGCACAACTTTATTCGATCGCAATTTTCATCAAACCAAAATCCATTGAAGCTCTTATGTAAGTGTGTGTTCTCGGAACTAATAAACTGTTAAAAGCATTGCACTTTTACTGTTAACTCCATACAACAATCACTTCCTGTACTGCACAATCATGTCTTGTGTTGCAGGGACATGAATAAGAGACAGACTTACGAACAAGCTAATAAAGTCTTTGATAAAGCAATTAAGCTTGAACAAGAGTTTGGAGAATTTTTCACAGGTAAGTCCACTAGTTATTACATTTTTTTCACAGATGCTAAATATTTTAGATGAGCTTGTATTGTGAGTAGGAATCTTGATGCACTCATGATATTTGTTTGCGTCTCTCACCAGCCATTGTACAGGGTGATTCGCTAGAGGAGATCTACAACAAAATCAAGATGATCATTGAGGAACAGTCGGGCCCCTACATCTGGATACCTTCTTCAGAGAAGCTCTGAGCTCCCCAGCTGTACCCCTCTGTCGGCGCAGAGACCCTCCCGACACCCCGCCCATCCCCCGAAGAGCTCCTCCCTCCCCCTTTTTTGCAGATATGTTTCATATCAAGTTTTAGTGTCATCATTATGTTAATCTCAAATGAAAACTAGTCTTATCACCATTTCTGTGACTGTGCACACCCCTGCATGAGTTTCTCAGCAAATCCATTCAAGACTGGAAATGCCATTTCAAATGAATTTGTCATTTTAAAACAAAACAAGGGAAAAGCAAAATGAATCGTTCTTTGTGAAATGGGACTGACAGTTGAAGATCAGAATGTTTTACAGACGACGCTGGAGTGAGGAGGAGTTAGGGATTCAGGAGAAGTTGCAGACCAATCATACTAGTTGGAACACTGTAAATGTTCATCAAATCACATTTTTAAAAAAGACACGCAAGATGAGAAGCAAAGACCACTTAGGTTTTTTTTCTACAAGGACTGGATAATATCAAGCCCAGCTGATGGTACTGTTGGAGATATCGCTCTTCTTTGTAATTACTGAAGAAATTGGTGGAGAAGCCTACAGACTGGTGATCTACCAGCTTGCTGTTTGATCAGCTGCCAGTTGTTGGTGCTGCAGCTGATACAGACCTCTTGGGAGGCAGAACCAATGGAAGAAATTAGTTCTGAATCTCTACATTTATATAATGAAATCACAAGGTAAATTATCAAATCCTACTGCGATTTTACTACATATTAAAAACGACACGTTTTACACTTCACTAGAATTGTCTACTTGGAGGGCTGTTAGATTGTTTTTTTGGAGGGGGTATTTTTTTGCTTGTGGTTTTTAGCTGCTCTGTGTAAAGGATGGGAGTAGAGAAGTGTAACGGGGCTCTCTGCAAAACACCAAACTGCCTTACATCAAATACAAATTGTTATATTACTACCTGTACTTTGAGGGAAGCTATAAATAATTGACAACGAAAAAAAGATGGAACTTTTTATTTTAAATGTTCAATTTTTCTGCGTTGTCTCCTGACTTCCAGGAGGCCTAACTTGTGAGTGCAATAGACGAACGCATCGCACTTCTGTGGACTTCTATCTTCCCTTTGTATTCTTTTTGACCCTTTTCCTGTTGTAATTTAAGATTTGATTGGATTTCAATTTAGGCAGCCATAGCTCCCTCACCCACGTTGAGCAGCAGATCACCCTATTACACTCTCTACCTTCCAAGAGGAGTGTGTCTTCTGATTGAATGGTCACATGGTACTGTCCTGAATATGCCATCATGAAGGTGGCCTTAAAAACGGGTAGAACAAGACAATACTTGTATTGGATGTCCTAACAGAGGCAATTTAACCTGCTTTTAGATGGTCCCCTTTCCCCCCACCCAAAATAACACTAAAGAGTGGTTTGATTAAAACCTACATTGCATTCGTAAAGTATTCAGACTTCTTGACTTTTTTTTCACATTTTGTTACATTAGTCTTATTTTAAAATGGATTAAATACATTTTTTATCAATCAACACACAATAACCCAAAAACAGTTTTGGAAAGTTGTGTAAATGTATTAGAAATAAGAAACAGAAATGCCTTACTTACATAAGTATTCAGACCCTTTGCTATGACTTGAAATTAAGCTCAGGTGAATCCTGTTTCCATTGATCATCCTTGATGTTTCTACTTAGATGTTTCTACACAGAATCCACCTGTGGGAAATTCAATTGATTGAACATGATCTGGAAAGGCACAAAACTGTGTGTATATAAGGTCCCACAGTTGACAGTGCATGTCAGAGTAAAAACCAAGCCATGAGGTTGACGGAATTGTCTGTAGAGCTCAGAGACAGGATTGTGTCGCGGCACAGATCTGGGGAAGGGTACCAAAACATTTCTGCAGCATTGAAGGTCCCCAAGAACACAGTGGCCTTAAATTGAAGAAGTTTGGAACCACCAAGACTCTTCCTAGAGCTAGCCGCCTGGCCAAACTGAGCAATCGTGGGTGAAGTGCCTTGGTCAGGGAGGTGACCAAGGACCCAATGGTCACTCTGACAGAGCTCCAGAGTTCCTCTGTGGATATGGGAGAACCTTCCAGAAGGACAACCATCTCTGTAGCACTCCACCAATCAGGCCTTTATGGTAGAGAGGCCAGATGGAAGCAACTCTTCAGCAGTAGGGACTGGGAGACTAGTCAGGATCGAGGGAAAGATGAACGGAGCAAAGTACAGAGAGATCCTTGATGAAAACCTGCTCCAGAGCACTCTGGACCTCAGACTGGGGCGAAGGTTCACTTTCCAACTGGACAACGACCATAAGCACACAGCCAAGACAACGCAGGAGTGGCTTCAATGGCCCGGCCAAAGCCCGGACTTGAACCCGATCGACCATCTCTGGAGAGACCTAAAAATAGCTGTGCAGTGTCGCTTCCCATCCAACCTGACAGAGCTTGAGAGGATCTGCAGAGAAGAATGGGGAAAAACTCCCCAAATACAGGAGTGCCAAGCTTGTAGCGTCATACCCAAGAAGACTTGAGGCTGTAATCGCTGCAAAAGGGGCTTCAACAAAGTACTGAGTAAAGGTTCTGAATACTTATGTAAATGTGTTAACATTTGTTTTTTTTCTATATATATATATATATATATATGTTTGCTAACATTTAAAAAAAAAAAAATGTTTTGCTTTGTCATGGGGTTATTGTGTTTAGATTTAAATATTTAATCAATTTTAGAATAAGGCTTATGACTTAACAAAATGTAGAAAAAGTCAAAAGGGTCTGAATACTTTCTGAATACACTGTATATGCTCTGTGTATCTAAAGTTTTTAAATCATTTTTGAATGAATTCTGGGCATGTGTTGAACCACTGTGTTGTGAACCCATGCCATGTCTGGGGCGAGCAAGGTCAGCTCAGGAATCTAACACGCACATTTCATTTCCCCTGTGACTGAAATGCCATGTTTGAAAGGAGACATGGAGAGTTCAAAGCTGTTAAATGTGAATGAGAGTAATTGACTGAACGATCTGAGTGATTTTAAAGGCATTTGCATTGAACTATTTAATAAGCGAATGTAATATGTCTATCTTATGATGCGGTGAAGCTTTGTGAAGACCACTTCTGTGGTAAACCCTTGCCTGAGTTGGCTCTATGGATTCAACAGGATTGAAATGACCTGCCCCATCTCCCTTTGCGGATCTTGGCACTGTGTGTTTGTGTACATGTGAGGGGACTTGTTGAAGAATAAGGAATGCTGTGGCTCCCTACCCTGTGAACGTTTAGATTTCCCACCTTTTTTTGGTAGAGGGGAATGGGTTTTCCTCAGATACCTGAGAGCCAGACCATCTTCTATATGCCCACGGGAAGTTGTCACCTAGCCCTCTGGGTCCCTTACTTCCCCCTAAAGCACCTGTACCTGAAGGCATTTTCTGAACAGGTGTGCCCACCTGCCAGGCACCACTGCTAAACCAGCTGTCATTACCTGTGTCAAAACCAGAGTTCAGGGAATAACCGAAGGGAACAGAGCCATTTATAAACTGCATACAGACTGTTTCAAAGGGTGTGTGGTAGCTGTCAGATGTAAATATGCCCCCAGCAGATCCCCCTCACCTGTGCTTCATGCATGTGTGAAACAAACTGGGGCAAAACATGTTTTCTAGATCACAAATGTCAGGTAAGTAAACAGCTATTCTGAGATATAATTTCCATACAAATGTGCTGTAATGTTGGTATTTCTCTATAGACAAATCTTCAGCTGCCTATTGGAAAAATGTTTGTCAGTTGGGAATGTAATTCCTTCAAGTAGGGCCTGTCTACATGTTATTTCTTGTGGAAAATGGTGTCTGGGTGTAATAGAATTAAACAATTATGTAAAACAAAAAATGAAGATGAGACACAGGCAGCAACCTACAAGGTGATATTCCAGAAACCATGAGGTGCATTGATCATTATCTCATTTAGAACTGCTCCTCAGCTGTGTTTCAACTAAACACCAGACTGTTAACGTCTGGTATTTATACCTCTCGGTCAGCCATGTCAATAAAGCCCAAAGAACTAGATTTAATTGTATTATTTCTATTGCGGTAGAACAAGATTGAACCGAAATGCCTCTTGTGTTTGTATAATTGATGGTCTTTTTTCCAGTGAGAGAGACATGAGCTCTGGGGGGGGTGGGGTCGGTCGGGTTATGGTTTGTCCTTCTGGGTGATGAGTTGTTTGACAGCGCACCTGTGCAGTAAGTGCTTGCGAACCCTTTGATTGTACAGTACTTTCCTTCCTGTCACACTACAGGTGGTAGAGCCTATCAGGACGCTGGGCCGAACGGTCTTCCCTGTCCTAGTCATGAGGGAACAGTCCTGCAACCTATTTTGTTTGGGGTTTTGTTTTGGACTGGACAAGAGTTTATTTGTTTGAAAATAATAAAATATGTGACTCGGTTATATGATTTTGATGTGTTTTATTTGAGTCCACTGGTATTGGCAGTTTAAGATGATTTGTTTAATTAAGACAAATGACATTTTTCCATGTAAAATTCATATGAATGTAATATATGCAAGAGGCTTAAAATAAAGTCCATTCATGTGCAGAAGTACCAAAACATTAAGTAGAAACGGTTATCTGAACTCTCCATAGGGAAAGTGAGGGAAATATTGGGGGAGGACAGGATGCAACTGACATCCTGGAGGAGCTGACTAAACTGGAGACCAGTCATACAAGAACCAGTGAGACATCATATAGTAAACTACCATCCCAGCTACCACAAGAATAATATCAGGTGCCAGACAGTAAAAGAGCTCTGCAAAGCTCTACCAGCTCAAATCACTACTCCAAGAGGAGGTTCTTCTTGGCTTTGTCCAGACTATCCAGGACCTGTGTACAGATCTGACATCTGTGGACAAACAATACTGGATATTAGCAATCTAAGAAACAAATGGCTAGGTCTATATCTCTTTTCATTTACAGGTATACAACCAAACTTTTCTTAAGACATCTTATCAGTAATAAGAATGTTCTTAACGGACTTGCCTAGTTAAATAAAGATTTCAATTTTAAAAAAATTACAATTCAATATTCCATGGGCCAAAACATTCTCATTTGACTCAGCCCTGTCACGCTCCACTGCTGTCTCCTCCCTCAGACAGTCAGTAGTACCTGTGTCTGGTAGCTCTCCTGCAGGGAGCCCAGGCAGCGGAGGAAGCTCATGCACAGGCCACACCACCCCTCAGGGTACTCGGCCAGGCTGTAAAGCAGGATGCCTGTGTTCCAGGCGCAGGTCAGCTGCCACAAGATCTCCATCTTAGGGAAGTCCTCAGGCTGGAGAGGAGACAATAAACACATTCATGCTGCCGCAGTCCACCTGTCTAGAAGCACCTGTGATGATGGCCTCAGAGTCCAGGTATGCATATGAATGGGCTTTTAATGTCTATAGTTAGTCTGGGAATGACACGACAGCAAGTGTTAGAGTTGTTGAGGAAGACTCAAAATGTGATTTTGATGTATTTGATTTAAAGGACAAGTTTTCCCAAAATCCAGAAACTTCTAGGTGAATCCATACATTGAAACTAGTTCAGTGGAGTTTCCCCATCTCTCCCTGTAGTGCTGTGATGTAGAGTTATGCTGGAACACCAGGGCGGCGGTCCAAACACTGAAAAGACACACCCTCGTCCCTTGCCTTATGCCCTTGGGGAAATCCCTGTCGCTATCTTGGCGGGCGGTCCAAATGATTAGCCAAGCAAGGGCAGTTTGCGACGTAAGCCCCTCAGCCCTCGTTTTAGTCGGCTTTGCAGGTGTACAAGTATGTTCACTCCGGAGCCTGAAACACCCCATAATTCAATTTGCGACGATTGTACATCTGCTAAGAAAAGTCCGCGAAAACTTAAAAACAACATCAATGGAGAAGTCAACATACAAGTGTAAGTAAAAACGAAAGCAAATAAGTTACATTGTGCTTCTAATGCACATGACGGCACAAACACGTCTCGTAAAAAGTACATGTTTTTGTTTGGTTATCTTTTGGAAATTGTAGAAATAAATAATTTTCCTTTTTCAGAAGTTCCAGCTATGCAGGCTAACGTTAGTTAGCTAACTATCATACAGTAGGCGTATATTAATAATTATATATAGACATGCACTCATAATTGACTAGCGCATATAAAGCTACCGGTGGCTAAAAACACAATCATCGCGGGATGAACGAGTGACGAATTTTCGGCCAAGGGTGGCCCATTCACAAATCATTCCTCCTTTTTGCAAGAAAAGACTTGGGTCATGGAAGTAGATGGGAATTTTTCAAATATAAAGTCAGAGTGGTAGCCTTTAAACGCGCCAAAGAGCTGATGCAATTAAATAACATTAGAGAAAAGGAGATGATGAGCAAGCTTGACAGTTTTCTGAAGAAAGATAATTTGTCTGAAGAAGAGGAGTCTGTATTCAAATCTAGAATTAGAACAGCTTTACACGGATCTGGCAATGGGTGCCTTTGTAAGGTCAAGAGCAAAGTGGATTGAAGAGGGGGAAAGAAACACTAGTTACTTTTTATGCACTTGAAAATAGAAACTACAAAAGAAAATCTATAACTGCACTCAAAATTAATGATGTTTTATGCAAAGATCCCATTGCATTATCATAATTTGTCAATTCCTTTTATGAAAACCTTTACAGCTCTGAATTTCAGGAAGATGGTTGTGAAAGCTACATTTGCCACATTCAGAATTATGTCCCTGTAATTGAGGATGATTTCCACTCAGTTTGCGATTCACCTGTCAATTGAAGAAATTAGAGAGGCTCTGAATTCAATTAAAAAAGGGAAATCACCTGGCCCTGATGGCCTGTCAGTTGAATTCTATAGACAGTTTTGGGAGTTACTAGAAGACCCGATTTTCAATGTTTCAAGATTGCATTAAAAATGGGGAAATGGTCTCCACTATGAAACATTGCCTTATTTCATTGATTCCGAAGCCCGATAAAGACCCTTCTCTCATTGACAATTGGAGACCAATTACTTGATTAAATATTGATTACAAATTGATTGCTCTGGTTTATGCCAAAAGATTAAAGAAAGGAATAGATACCAATATAAATGAGACTCAAACAGGATTTATGAAGGGCTGTCACATAAGTTCTAACATTCGTTTAGTCTTGGACTTTTTGGATTATTCAGATGCAATTGACTCAGATGCGGTTGTATTATTTTTGGACTTCTGTAAAGTCTTTGACACAATTGAACATGGATTTCTCTTTAGGTCTCTTAAACTTTTTGGATTTGGTGAACATTTTATTAAAGTACTTCGCATGTTTTACAAAGATATAAATAGTTCTGTGCTACTAAACCTTAATACTTCCAAAAGATTCAGTATCAACAGAAGTGTACGACAGGGATGCCCAATTTCGCCATTTTTATTCATTTTGGTTGTTGAACTTCTATCTCTAGATATTCTGAATAATGCAAATTTGTATGGCTTAACCATTTTTAACAAAGAAATCAAAATGTCCCAACTGGCTGATGATACTACTCTTTTCTTAAGAGACAAAGACCAGGTCGACCATGCCCTTAATGCTATAACTGCATTTTCTATTGCATCAAAATTAATGCTGAATGTTTCTAAATGTGAAATCTTATGTTTAATTGACTCTGATGATAAAGAAATAGAAAATATTCCTGTAAAGGAATATTCAATATTTAGGAATACATCTGTCAAAAAAACACTTAGTCAGACAACATTTGATTTTCTCTCCTAAAATTAAGAGAACTAAAAATATATTTAATAATTGGCTATAAAGAGATCTTTCTATACTTCTGTCCAAGGCAGAGGGACTGTCTCCTTTTGTGTACCCCTCATTATCGTTATGTGTAAATCCTGCTACTTGTAAAGAGATCAATAAGACCTTTCTTGACTTCATCTGGAAAAATAAGTCTCAAACTAAAAAAAATCAGTTCTTTCTAACAAAAGAGCTGAAGGCGGTCGAGAAGTGTTGGATTTTGTTGACATAAATAACACTTTCAAGATAAACTGGTTGAAAAAATGTTTGATCAACACTGATTCAATATGGTATTTCATTCCAAATCATGTGTTTAATAAATTGGGAGGTCTTCAATTCTTACTGAAATGTAAATATAGTCCTGAAAGATTACCTGCTAAATTGGCTAGGTTTCACCAACAAGCTTTAATGGCCTGGAAAATATGTTTCCTGTGCAATTTTTCCCCACATAAAACTCTTTTGTGGAATAATTCAGACATAACTATAAGGAATAAGTCATTGTTCTACCCCAGCTGGCATGAGAGGAATATTGACTTTGTTCTTCATATTTTCGACAACAAGGGTAATATTCTCACATATGAACAATTTATGACATTGAAAGAGCTTCCAATACCTTTCAGAGAGTTTATTTCTGTGATCCAGTGGTCTAACTACACGAATGAAAACTCATCTTAGCTTTGGTAACGATCACAAAGTTTATCCAGAACTCAGATTGGAAGGCGTGGGCTTACTTGAGAAATCTTGTTGTAATAAATATATAAGACAAATTCTTCATTCACAAAACCAACTTACACAGAGAGGAAAGTTTTTCTGGAACATGCTTATTCCTGACATTGTCTGGAAAAATGCATGGTTAAGACCTTACAAATATTGTATACAAAACAAAGTTAAGGAAGTGCACTTCAAAATTGTACACAAGATATATCCATGTAATTCTATGATATCCGAATTTGTGGCTATTGATAATACCTGCGTTTTCTGTGAAAAAGAAGGTGAGAATCTGTCTCACTTGTTCTTTGAATGTAAATTTGTGTCAGAATTTGGGGAAAACCTTGCAAAATACTTATTTACCATTATGAATACTGCCCATGTTTTTGACATGAAAGATATCATATGTTACTATTGCAATGATAACAAGACCACTGAAATGATTGTACGTTTTTTTATTCTTGTTGCCAAATACTTCATACACAAACAAAAATTCCAAAATTCTACACCAAATTATTTTTTTGAATTGAACTATTTAATTAAAACATTAACTCTAGTGAACAATAACAAGAATAACATTTTCCTAAATCATTACAATAAGATTTTTTCAGAGTGATTACAATTGCATTAAGAATTGTTTTTTATTTTATTTATTTATTTTATTATTTTCCCCCAGTATTTTCTCATTAATACCTGGATTCTGTTTTGTATGATGTAAGAATGTAAATTGTTTAACTGTATTTGAATAAAAAAATGTTTTTTCATCATTCCTTTCCCCCTTGCCCTCCAAGTGTATACTTGTCATACGTCATCAGAGTGTCCACTTAATTTGAGGGCTGAGGGGATAGGGTGCGTCTTTTAAGTGTTTGGACAACGAAAAACGGGTAACATGACTCGTTGCTCTGCTCCGTTGACAATGAATTCATTATTCTGAAATCCGCGCAGTGTGGACCAATTCGTTGTTTTTTTGAAAGCATATGGCCGATTTAACTATTTTTTTCAAAAGTATTACCTGATTTGAGTAATTAAATGTGTACTTAGAAACGTCACGGTATTCCCTTATATTATGGAGCTCGTGAGGGACGAGCTGATGCGAATGTTGATAGATTTAGGTATACCCAGTGGCGATTTTAGCATGTACATCTTGGTGGGGCGACGGGAAAAAAAGTGGGATGCATGCCAGCAAAGCCACTACACAACACTAAACAATACATGAATTGTACTATAACGGCGACAAACGCTGCCCACAAACTGTTAGGGCCTACATAAAGCTGTCCCAACAGCAGTCCTAACACCTTACCACTGCAACACCTGGCTATCAGCGGAGCCTTGTCTGGCAGCGAAACAGTTCATTCAGCCTCATTTACTGCCATTAAAAAAAACATAGCAGATATGGCTGACCTGCTTAAACAAATGTGGTTTCTACTGACAATCGAAATGTACAAACTATGACATTTGGGGACAACAAGCGGATAAGAAGCAATCCGTAATTTCGATTACAACCTTAATGAGACGTAGTCAATATAACTATTTGTTCAGCACTTTTGAAATGTACAGCGACAGCATTCAGAACATGGGCCGTTCTTACAGTGTTCTCCCTGTACACCAAGTCAGAACCGTAAAATAAATAAAGAGGGCATATAAGCAGACAATGAAAGCTCTTACAATGTTTTATATCTCAAAAACTGGTTATAGGCTACATGTGCACCACCAAGTCAGAACAGAAGGTGAAATTAAGATGTGAAAATAAACCAAATTATTAGGGTGGGGCACATGGGCTACTAACAGCTTACTACACAACATACACTCAGTATTACTTTCTTAGCTACAGTGGCTGGCATATTACATAATTTATGCAGCAGCATACAATACATTTTTGGACTCATCTTGTTGTGATGTGCTCACTTGAACAGGAAGGTGGCACAGCGGTCCTTTGTGGGCAAACTTTGTCATCAAAGTCTGGCATTCTCTGGATTTATGGTGCTTTCAAGACAACTGGGAACGCAGAGAAAAAAAAGGTCAAATCATGATGGCGTCAGTGATATTTAGGTCGTAGCTCTAAAAAGAGGCCAGAGTTCCCGATTTACAATTCAGAGTTGGATGAAAGTTCAAAACGTATTTTCACAGTCGTAGCTCATTTTCCCCGAGTTCTCAGTTGTCTTGAACTCACTAAAGTCAGATTTTGCAGTTCCGAGTTAACTGTTGTTTTGAACGCGGCACAAATCATGCTTCATTGACAGCATGGCCAATGTTGAATGTTTATAATTTTAAACTAGGAAAATAAACCTTTAATCTTAGACTTGGGACCACACAGCCACTCTGCTGAATAGCAGGCTAATGATTGCTTTGCAATGCTTGCAGTTGGCCACTGATTCCTTCCAAACCACTCATTGTTGAATTTACGATTTCCAACTTGTTGTGTAATGTTAATGGCCGATGAGCACCGATACATTTTATCTATAATTTCTCTTCATTATTTCTCTTCATATGACAAGGATTAAAAAGGATTTGCCAGTAGATTTGTCGAAATGATTCATGATGATGACTGCTAGCTAAGTATGATATTGACCTCAGTCCAATCAAAGCTACTGTAGATATAACGTGATTTGACGTAATTTTATCTGTGACCAATGACCTTGAGCCTTCTTGGATGGCTACTTCTGATATAACTATATGGCAGCACCCAAAGGGCTAGAATTTTCAAGCTCTACCCTTAGACCTGGCGGTGACGTAGTGTCCCCATGAGTGACAGAACACTGAGCCAATCACGACGCAGCGCTCTGTATTTTCTGCTGGCTTGCCCCACCACCACAGAAAGCACTGAGCTAGGCTGAAACACCTTCATTTTGGAGCTCCCTTACTCAAGAAAACAAAAAAAGAGTCCATGTTTGTATTTGGCTTTATTAACTCTATTATATATTTTTTTTACATTGTTTGCAAACTGGTATGTGACACGTATTAATGTCAATATAACATGCAAAACAGGCAGCCCCCCAAAAATAAATATATATCTTTTTTTGTTGTTGCTAAAAATGTGGCGCTCAAAACAGCCCCACCTGCCCTGAATGACGGCCACTGGTATATCGCTGGTAAAGTTAGTTACGCAAAGTAAAGAGATGGCAGCAAGAGTAAGCTGGGTATTTGGTCCGGGGCTGCACTTTATACTGGAAATCAAGGCACCACATACCGGAAAGGCTGGAAAATGCACCACATTTCAGTGTTTTCCGATAAAAGATATGAAGAGATGCAGCCATTCGAAATGGTAAATACGATGTAAATACTCCTGCAGCCAACATTGCATCACTGCGTGTGTAGCAAGCACTTCAGCGACGATGCATATTAACGAGATACGGTGTCTGAAATGATGGGGACAGAAAACAGAAGGATACAAAAAAAATACAGATGTTGTTACTGGATCCATGGACTGGTTCTGGCGCAGTGCCAAAATACAAAGTCGTTTGAGAAGAGAAAGCGACAAAGCAAACATGCGGAGGTATGTAGCCTAGTCTGATTCTTGAAGTTCGAGGTGTCCTTATTGTGTTATTACCATTGCACCATATCGCTTAGACATCGGCCTGTGTGCTCTACAAGTTAGCGTATGTACCCTATGTATTTATGACGAGGGGAGAAACATTGCGATAAATTAACATAGGCTACCAAACATTCCTAATATTGAGTTGCAACAAACCTCCCCCTGTCTGTCTGTCTGTCTGTCAAGAAAGAGCATAAGTTCTTCATGTTTTGAACACTCAGTGTTTTGGGCTAATATGAAAACATAAAATCCACTAACGACCCATTCATAGAGGTTTATGATAAGCGATCATTCTATAAAGTAAAGTGTAGCTACTTATACCCGGTAGAGAACTGTCCAATTGGCCCAGCTGTCTCCAACATGTAAATATGTTTTCAGGACATCAGGGTTTATGTGGGCAGCAATATCCCTCTCGTCACAAAAACAAACTAACTGCAACTCATCATCACGTTTCTCCATTTCTGTAAGAATTGTAGTCACATATTCGAATTATCTGCAGCACAAAGATTCCTCATTCGCGGCATTGGAGCTCAATTGCCACAACTGCACCACCAGTCTGTGCCCTTAGGAAAAAATATTAAAAATATTACAGTATAACTGCAGTATGCTGCAAATATTGTTATTGCAGCTAGAGTGCAGTATAACTGCAATTACAGCCTGCAAAATACTACAATCAAATGCAGTTACTGCACTTTTACTGCAGTTTCAAAACTGCAATGCTTTTTGTAAGGGTGGTGATCCCAGGGATGGGTTGGGGCTGTGGTCTAGCTACTGCTATGGTGGCTAGATGTCTGAAGCTCAATTTGCCTCAATTCTTCATCTGAATACTCAGGCTCAAATAATGCTGGTTAAATAACACCAGGGATATTATCTTGATAAGTGTGTGAATTGGACCATTTTCCTGTCCTGCTAAGCATTCAAAATGTAACGAGTAGTGTTGGGTGTCAGGGAAAATGTATGGAGTAAAAAGTATGTTATTGTCTTTAGGAATGTAGTGAAGTAAAAGTAAAAGTTGTCAAAAATATAAACAGTAAAGTACAGCTACCAAAAAAATCTACTTAAATAGAACTTGAAAGTATTTTTACACCACTGAAAATGTGTAAAGTTGTCTTCACTTTTCTGTTGATCTGCGAATTAGGGCATTACGTGCTGTTTCTACGTAGCGTTGATTCCCCCGAGAGCGTACATGCACAGTTGTTACCCATCTCCACTGCTGTGGCAGTCGGCTACATAAAATAATTATATAAAATAATCACACTTCGTAGGTGGAAATGTACACATTTCCTGACTCAAAGCTGAAAAATAGCTAATTCGGCCATAGGCTTTTTAAAATTTGTCCAAACTTCGCAGATTTCTGAATAATGAATTGAATGGCAATGGAGCGGAGCGAGGTCTGCACCCAGCAACGTCACGAGTCACGTGACAGCACTACAGGGAGAGATGGGGGGAGGGAAAACTCCACGAGTCACGTGACAGCACTACAGGGAGAGAGGGGGGAGAGGGAAAACTCCACTGAACTAGTTTAAATGTATGGAATCACTTGGGAGTTTCTGGATTTTGGGTAAACTTGTCCTTTTTAGGCACTTGTCCATCCATTGTTTTAATGTATCAATTTCAAGGTGGTGGAATGGAAAATCTGCATGGCAGCGGTTCGAGTAGCAACTGCATATGAAAATGTGCCTGTGAACATAAAGCTTGGTAATGCTTCAATAACATTCAATAAAGCTCTTAGTTCAACAGCAGAGTGATGGCTTGTTCAACAGCAGAGTGATGGCTTGTACAGCACATTACCATTCAAATTGGCAGGAAGGGGATGGTGAATGGAAGCATCTGCTAATTGAAGTGGTGCTGAAAGCCCATTGATAAAAACAAACAGGAGATGCTTTCAGGGCAGCAGCAGTGGGCGGAGGGGGGCGGAGGGATGAGGGGTGGTAATGACAGTGCGGGGGCGTGATTGGTGCTGACTCACTGCGGCTGTGATGATGGACAGGCCATCCTCATATTAGCCCTCATATCCTCCTCCAGCACACGGGCCGCCGCCTTAGACACACCGCTCGGCAGTGACAGCAGGATCAGGCTGTACACACGCTGGCTGTGAGGGGAGAGGGGAAGAGCGAGAGAGAGAGAGGAACCTATGCACGGACACACTGGAGCTCTGTCACAGCAAACATCTGACTGGATCATAACCAGTATCTGATGGACCTGTTTAGTGGACCAATTGTAAATTGTGAGGCGTTATTTATTTATTTGTTTATAGATTTTTTTGTGATGGAATGGAAGATGGGCACACCTGCAGCGGGCCAGGTCTGCTTGTGGTCATTTCCTGTACAGAGACAGAGCAATCCTCAAGGCCTTCTTACACAGCAGAGGGAAGTGGGCAGGAGGGTCCATAACAGAAGAAACTCATCACAACAAACAACGCCTGGATGAGGAGAACAAGTCATGTAAGGAGAGGGTCAGCTACGGTGTGTCCTCTTCACCTGCCATCGTCTCCAACACCTTGGTCTCAAGGTTATCCAGCTCTAGCACTGTCTCCACCTTGGGGTGGTTGAGCTTGGCATGAGCCTCAAGCTCATAAAACAGCAGCAAGATATCTGTTGGGTCCTTGGACAAGTTCCCTGGGAGTGCGTGTCGGATGATGTCAGATTATTCTCCGCGCACAACGTAATCCAACATCATGCCAGAACTAAGCATAGCATGGAATGGAAAGAGGAGGGATAATTAGAGGCTTTAAGAGTCTTCCGGACCTCACAGCAGATCTTCAGGGCTTGTGTCAGTTGCTCGGTCTAAACATGAAGACACAGTGACATTGTCATTCAGTATTCATCATCGCCACATTGTGGCCGCTGCCCGTAACAGCAGGATTTAAAATAACCACCTACGCCGGCACTGATAACACGGTTAGTCACCTCTCCTCTTCGTTGGTCTTGGTAAATTTCCATCCATGTGGATGGAGAGGGAGCTAAATGTGGACGACAGGCAGGGAGAGATTGAGGGAGAGTGGGTGGCACCTGGTCAGAGTGTGGAGACTTCCTACTGAGCTCCAGAGGCAGCAGCAGCTATCAACAGGCACGTCGACTCAGCCCGTTCCAGAGGGCAGAACTGGGACAGCTAGGGTTACCACACACACACACAAACATACATAGAGTACCAGTCAGAAGTTTGGACACACCTACTCATTCAAGGGTTTTTCTTTATTTTTACTATTTTCTACATTGTAGAATAATAGTGAAGACATCAAAACAATGAAATAACACACATGGAATCATGTAGTAACCAAAAAAGTGTTAAACAAATCAAAATATATTTTATATTTGAGATTCTTCAAAGTAGCCACCCTTTGCCTTGATGACAGCTTTGCACACTCTTGGCATTCTCTCAACCAGCTTCATGAGATAGTCACCTGGAATGCATTTCAATTAACAGGTGTGCCTTGTTAAAAGTTCATTTGTGGAATTTCTTTCCTTCGTAATGCGTTTGAGCCAATCAGTTTGTGTTGTGACAAGGTAGGGGTGGTATACAGAAGATAGCCATATTTGGTAAAAGACCAAGTCCATATTACATTAACAGCTCAAATAAGCAAAGAGAAATGACAGTCCATCATTACTTTAAGACATGACGGTCAGTCAATTCGGGAAAATTTCAAGAACTTTGAAAGTTTCTTCAAGTGCAGTCGCAAAAACCATCAAACGCTATGATGAAACAGGCTCTCATGAGGATCACCACTGTGAAAGGAAGACCCAGCTTTACCTCTGCTGCATAGGATACGTTCATTAGAGTTAACTGCACCTCAGATTGCAGCCCAAATAAATGCTTCACAAAGTTCAAGTAACAGACACATCTCAACATCAACTGTTCAGAGGAGACTGCGTGAATCAGGCCTTCATGGTCTAATTGCTGCAAATAAACCACTTCTAAAGGACACCAATAAGAAGAAGAGACTTGCTTGGGCCAAGAAACACGAGCAGTGGACATTAGACCGGTGCAAATCTGTCCTTTGGTCTGATGAGTCCAAATTTGAGATTTTTGGTTCCAACCTCCATGTCTTTGTGAGACGCAGAGTAGGTGAACGAATGATCTCCGCATGTGTGGTTCACATCGTGAAGCATGGAGGGGGAGGTGTGATGGTGCTTTGCTAGTGACACTGTCTGTGATTTATTTTAGAATTCAAGGCCGTCTTAACCAGCATGGCTACCACAGCATTCTGCAGCGATACGCCATCCCATCTGGTTTGTGCTTAGTGGGATTATAATTTGTTTTTCAACAGGACAGTGACCCAAAACACACCTCCAGGCTGTGTAAGGGCTATTTGACAAAGAAGGAGAGTGATGGTGCTGCATCAGATGACCTGGCCTCCACAATCACCCAACCTCAACCCAATTGAGATGGTTTGGGATGAGTTGGACCGCAGAGCGAAGGAAAAGCAGCCAACAAGTGCTCAGCTTATTTGGAAAAGACTGTTGGAAAAGCTGATTGGCTCAAATGTATAAAGACAGAAATATATTCCACCAATGAACTTTTAACGTGGCACACCTGCCAATTGAAACGCTTTCCAGGTGACCCTCATGAAGCTGGTTGAGAGAATGCCAAGAGTGTGCACAGCTGTCATCAAGGAAAAGGGTGGCTACTTTGAAGAATCTAAAAATCTATTTTGATTTGTTTAACACTTTTTTGGTTACTACATGATTCCATGTGTTATTTCATAGTTTTGATGTCTTCCCTATTATTCTGCAATGTATAAAATAGTAAAAAATAAAGAAAAACCCTTGAATGAGTAGGTGTGTCCAAACTTTTGACTGGTACTATATATATATATGTATAAGAGAACCATAAAGATTAAAGACCACAGAGAGAACGCATTTAACAGAGTGTGCCTGCATGAAAGTCCATGTCTGTGTGTTTGGGGGAGTGACGATACAATGACTGACCAAGTTGTTTTGTACTGAAGCTGCAGGGCTTTATGTTTCTTTATCTATGGCAACACTCATTCCCTGTGGGTTATATTGATCTACACCTGCACAGATACAGACCTATTCTCCCAGCGATGCTAATAAAAGGATTTGTCTGGTAACACAAAGAAATCCCTCATCCTGTCAGGGCTGTTCTCACACTGCAGCGCAGAGTTCCAAACTAAGACACACATGGGCACACACAAGCACGTGGGCGCAAACACACACACACACACACACAGGAATAAAATGAGACAAAATGCACAGTGCACTATGAGGCTTTCACGGTGCCACTGTAACTCGTAAAATAGCAAGATGATCCAGATAAATGTACAACATTAAGATAGATAACAGTATATCTCTAGATAATAACGTTCTGCTGCTTCACAGCCATGCTAGTGAACCTCCCTTTGTTTTCTGCTGCTCCACAGCCATGCTAGTGAACCTCCCTTTGTTTTCTGCTGCTTCACAGCCATGCTAGTGAACCTCCCTTTGTTTTCTGCTGCTCCACAGCCATGCTAGTGAACCTCCCTTTGTTTTCTGCTGCTCCACAGCCATGCTAGTGAACCTCCCTTTGTTATCTGCTGCTCCACAGCCATGCTAGGCAACCTCCCTTTGTTTTCTGCTGCTCCACAGCCATGCTAGTGAACAAGTTGGCCTCCCTCTGTTTTCTGCTGCTCCACAGCCATGCTATTGAACCAGTTGGCCTCCCTCTGTTTGCTGCTGCTCCACAGCCAAGCTAGTGAACCAGTTGGCCTCCCTCTATTTTCTGCTGCTCCACATCCATGCTAGTGAACCAGTTGGCCTCCCTCTGTTTTCTGCTGCTCCACAGCCATGCTAGTGAACCAGTTGGCCTCCCTCTGTTTTCTGCTGCTCCACAGCCATGCTAGTGAACCAGTTGGCCTCCCTCTGTTTGCTGCTGCTCCACAGCCATGCTAGTGAACCAGTTGGCTGCTGCTCCACAGCCATGCTAGTGAACCTCCCTCTGTTTTCTGCTGCTCCACAGCCATGCTAGTGAACCAGTTGGCCTCTCTCTGTTTTCTGCTGCTCCACAGCCATGCTAGTGAACCAGTTGGCCTCTTTCTGTTTTCTGCTGCTCCACAGCCATGCTAGTGAACCAGTTGGCCTCCCTGTTTTCTGCTGCTCCACATCCATGCTAGTGAACCAGTTGGCCTTCCTCTGTTTTCTGCTGCTCCACAGCCATGCTAGTGAACCAGTTGGCCTCCCTCTGTTTTCTGCTGCTCCACATCCATGCTAGTGAACCAGTTGGCCTCCCTCTGTTTTCTGCTGCTCCACAGCCATGCTAGTGAACCAGTTGGCCTCCCTCTGTTTTCTGCTGCTCCACAGCCATGCTAGTGAACCAGTTGGCCTCCCTCTGTTTTCTGCTGCTCCACAGCCATGCTAGTGAACCAGTTGGCCTCCCTCTGTTTTCTGCTGCTCCACAGCCATGCTAGGCCCAGGGGTGAGCTGTGATACTTTCTACATTTCTGTTCTGGTGACAACAAACACGGGTTGTGGTGAAAACCAAGCATTGCACAGCAGATAAAAATAGAATCGGTGCTAAAGCATTACCTCAGGCAACTCATATATTAAGAGAAAAATGTAGCTGTGGGGCTGTTATACATTGTACTCACCCATTTTTAGATATGACAGCAGAACATCCAGATTTGCATGTCTATATGTAGAGGAACTGACGGCGCTACTGCTGTCCCCAACCCATTCAGCAGCGATGGTATTAATGCTGTTTTAGGTTCTCTGTTGTGTGCCTCTCCTCTACGTTCTCAGTTGTCAGTCCAAGGGACTTCATGTCCCAGTTCTCATCAATGTGTTGGCTCGTTGCAGTGATGTATGACAGCGTGTTCATAGACATCCAACAGTTTGTTGTTAACACCACGTATGGTGTATGAGAGCTTGCACTTTGTACTTGCAGAGCAATCATTGTACCATTTCTCCACGAGGGCCTTCACGTTTTTTTCCGACATGGCCTCTTGTAGTCTGGCTCTAGATATGCCATTAGGGCATTGAAGCCGACATCCTCTACCATTAACAATGGCTGCATATCAACTGCAATCATTTCTGTAGTCAGCGCTGTGATTTTCTCACTCCGTCCCTTATCGTACTGCAGCCAGCAACGGGTTGGGTCTCGCTGTGCCTCCCTTTCACGTTGGCGCCTGTACTGCCACTGTAGCTCAATCCCACCTCGCAAAGTTTGCATTTCATCATCTTCTTCTTATTTAACTTCTCAGAGTATTTCCCGACAGGACTTCTTTACAGCATTTTAGCATTATTTGTTTAAAAAATGTTTAGCCTTTATGATGATGATCGAGACCTGTTAGTGGTAGTTTGATTTTTGGCACTGATTTTCATTTTTTATTTTTTTTAAAGAAACTACATTTGGGGTTAGGGATTTTTTCTAAACATTAACAATCCCAAATGTATTTAAATGTCACCCTCCTGGTAGAAATGAAGCATTTAAACACCATTGTATAATTCATCATGTTTAATGATATCTCATCAATCTTGCTTGGTCTCCTCACTGGCTTCTTCTATTGCTGATGGCACCAGTTGAACCAAATGCCTATAAAAGACAACGATGAGGAGGACTGGGGACCTAGTTCCTTTCACCTACTAACACTGTACTGAGAGGCACATATTTCACAGGAGAAAGAGGAAGATGTAGGTCAGTGGATCTGGGAGACAGTGAAACCTCACTGAAACCTTGCACAGCACCATGTGTCATCAAATCACAGTTTATTTGTCACAATACGCATGTTTAGTGGATGTTATTGCGGGTGTAGCGGAATGCTGGCATGCTTTATAATGCATTTATGGTGGGAGACTGGTGACACAAATGGCCACAATCAACTGTCATTGTAGGTTATCTCATGTTTATGATAACGTACTGTATGTATTACGATTCACATGAAGTGTTCCGATCTTGCTGGACAAAAGTTCACTGATTTTGTGTGTTAGTAACTGTCCTGAGAGCAGTGACAACCTGAGCTTCATCTTTTGAGTTTTCACGCAAACTCTCCAGAGCCTTCGTGGCTGTGTCCTGTTGTTCATGATGATGATGGTGGGTATGTTCTCCTTCAAGAATTGTCATCATCATCATTATCATCACCATAATCACCAACATTTTCACCATACTTCCCAGAGGTAGGTCAGTAATGGGGACACACCTCCAGAGCGGTTTGAGCAGCCAGACTGATGGTGGTTGGAGTCAGCGTTCTTAGCCAACAGCAGTCTGTCCTCGCTAGTCACAGGACCTTGGGCCAGAGTCCCGATGGCCTTCACTGCCCCTGAAGCTGATAGAAACAGGTTTTCAGACTGAGCAGTACAGAGGGCCTGGATACATGTAGTCAATCCCAAACCTCCCAAGCTCACCACACATGTAATATGCTGTTATCTTCCTACACATTGTTATCCAGGACAGCAATCTTGTAAACACTGAACTGAGTGAAGATGCTGTTTGGATCTTGTCTCTCTGCCTCCTCTATGGCTTCTTTGGCCTGACACACACGCACACTTAGGGATGCACAAAGTACACACAGAAATATCACTATACATTAGAAACTGGGTGGTTCGAGCCTTGAATGCTGATTGGCTGAAAGCCATGGTATATCATACCATATACCACAGGTATGACAAAACATGTATTTTTACTGCTCTAATTACGTTGGTAACACGTTTATAATAGCAATAAGGCACCTCGGGGGTTTGTGATATATGGCCAAAATACCACGGCTAAGGGCTGTGTCCAGGCACTCCGTTGCGTCGTGCCTAAGAACGGCACTTACCCGTGGTATATTGACCCATATACCACACCCCCTCAGGCCTTATTGCATATTTATATCATGGCATTGTTAAATACTCGCTTCTGATCGACTTGAAGGGTATTCTAGAATGTGTATTATTTCCCTATAATGTACTGTATATTTGCACGGTAGAATTCAATGGTTATAGTTCATTCTTACATGTTCTATGTTTGAGATGCGTTTGAAAGCAAAAGTCGAATTGAAAACATTGGTATTGTTGAATTCGATTCTCATAATACCAAGCTAGGACTGATGGTTTGGTTCTCTAAACTAGCAAGTCTGTTTGTTTGGTTACCACGGCAACCACTGCAGCTCTCTATTAAACTTTCTAGCTACTTCAGTGGATGTTGAACACATTTATACGGACAAATGAACACATGTCTAGCGACAAATGTGTTAAATTGTAGCCATGGTATAAAAGGGATAATCAACTCGGGGCTCTATGCGTTCTCTGGAAAATAATGCAACTCCGTGGAAGGTTATTTCCACTACGCTTCCACGTTGTGGAAAGCACCTTCCACGTCGTGAATGTTTTTCTATAGAACGCATTGCCCCTCGTTGATGATCTCTTACGTAACCATTACAACATGCTGTGTGTATGTGTTGTCACAGTATTGAGTCACCTTGTCCAGCAGGAGGCGTCCTGCTTCCTGCAGGTTGGGCTCCATCTGAAGAAAGGTTGGGCTCCATCTGTAGTAATACCACTCCAGAGCCTCTGAGAAGTTCTTAGCCTGGGACAGGAAAATGACTTATATCACAACGCAAACAGACATATCACTTTTTTCAGCAGTTCTACTGTACCCAAAGTTCTTGGAGGCTTCCAGAAGAACCTCTGACTCCAGCAGCTATGTCACTCCTGAGTGGAGACAGCAAGATTAAATGGTAATGCATTATATAGTACTGTAAATTGAGGACTTGGAGTCCTTCAATTGATATAAAACTCCCACCCAAGCCATTCAAGAGCAGAAAGAGAGAGAAGCAGGGTAAATGTCCTACTCACCAGCTCGTATGTGATCATCCTGAGCCCCACATCTAGAGTATAATTCTGATCTCGAGCTAGAGGCCAGAAGGATTCACACTTTCCTGTTAAATTGCAAAGGATTAATAGAAAGCCAAATAATATATTTTAATATTAAAGAGTATCAACAAGAGCCCTACTCTAAATAGTCCAAGGTCCTGAGGCTCCTTGTCACTAAGGGAAAGGGTTCAGCAACATTACTGTACTGCACTGTAATTAAGGACTAATTAGAAACATTGGAACTGTTGCTGTTTCTAATAACCAGGAAGTACTAGTGAAAGAACTATAAATTGCAGTACTCTCTTACTTGCACTTCAGCACCAGAGGGCTATTTTATATTAATCTTCCCTATATCATAACGCTGTCTGGAAAACTGTGTAGATATGTATATTATACTGTAATGAAAATAAGTAACGTATTTCAGATGTTGAGCTTCTGTAATGCCTCCTTTTATGTGTAGTAATATAATTGATTTACAGTCAATGCTATTTATCTCAACCAAAAGGAACTGGCCTCACACTTTTACAGATTGTTGGACAATCCACTTCAAAGTTATAGCACGAGAGAGATAGTTATCTTGAGCCAGTACATCAGTAAATTAAAGCTATATGCCTTTAGTTCAAAATAATCCTAACATTGATGTATGTGTTGGATTGTGAATCCATCTCTAGTTTATTTATTTTTATCCGATTGACTGTTACCTTCAATCTAATGCGTTCGAACAACTGATCGGCAATTGCGATAGAGGTTTGATAACTTCCAATTTAATTAACTAAACAGCCATTAATAATTGCATAATAACACAAGGCTACAATAGCAATACATTGAAGTTATAGGCTATTTATTTGATCAGTTTGCCAGCTCCAGGTAGGATACACAAGTGGCACAAATTGATTTGCAATGCCTCGGGTGATATTGACATTTCAACATATTTATTGTCTCGAATGGTAGCCTACAATAGAATATAAATTAATAGGCTATTTCCACTTGCCTGATAGTCAGCAGCAGCAAGTCACAGTGGAATACTTTTTTTTAAGAGAAACGGCAACATTCAAGTAGCCCAAAAACCTGCAACTAATACATTTTCACCCGCGACATCATTTTCAAAGTAGCCCAATATAAGATAACCGCGAACTCCAACCCTGCTCCTGTGAGCATGATAATCCAATAGAGGGCGCTATGCGCAAACATATCCTGTCAGTGAATCGTCTCACATGAAATAAACCGCTGCCCTGTAAGGCATATATACGTCTGTGTTACTGTAATTACACTAAAACGCCGAATTCTTATTTATTTACAGATGGCCAGGAAGAACATGGCTAGATTGAAAAAAAAGAACCCATCTTACTGATAACTTCAAAAGTCTTGCTGTCAAAGTAAGCTTGAATATGTCAAACTGTACCCTATGATGACTACAGTAGATAAGAGAGCTGATAATCTTCTCAAATTTCTGTCATAACACTGCCATAATACTGAATTCACATAATATATTCCATAACATTATTTGACCAGAGTTTGAAGACATACAGCCAACTTACTTCCCGAGGCGATGGAGGGACAGACATCAACACATCGAAAGAAGATCTCCCAGCAGGGAGCCACCATTGGCAGACATCAGGAGTTGCTACAGGTCCTTTTGGAAGGGCTCAGTTCCTTGACGGATGCCACGACCATGGGTTAAAGGCTATTATGGAGCAAATCAGGGAGTTAGCTCAGAGACTGTTTGCCACCTCTGATAAATCCCAATCACCCAGTAATTTTTTTCCCTATCTGTGGTGAGTTGGTACAGCCTATCCCGACACCCGGTGAACCCCGCTTTCCTCCTCCAGAGCGATATTCGGGGAATCCTGGTACCTGCCAGGGTTTTCTTTCTCAGTGCTCGCTTATCTTTGAGCTACAGCCATCTATGTTTTCTTCAGACTGATCGAAGATAGCGTATATAATTACGATTATGTCGGGAAGGGCGCTGTCCTGGGCTACGGCAGTTTGGGAACAACAATCTGGCATTTGCGGGCATTTGGAGAAATTTATGGCAGAGGTGAGAAAGGTTTTTGAGTTTCCGGTATCCAGGAGACAGGTGGCCAGCAAACTGCTTGACTTACATCAAAACCTCCGTAGTGTGGCAGACTACGCGGTGGACTTTCGCACGTTGGCCGCCGAGAATGCCTGGAATCCGGAGTCTCTTTTCGATACTTTTCTGCACGGATTATCTGAGGAGGTTAAGGATGAGCTAGCTGCTCGGGAACTGCCGGTGTATCTCGACTCCCTTATCCTTATCGCCTTAACCAGTAAAATTGATGGACGTCTAAGGGAACGCAAGAGTGAGAGGAGGTCTGGTCTTGGGAACACTCGTGCACCCGATATGGCATGTTCACCTCCTATGGAATCCGGAAGTTTCCGAAGGCAGCTCTTCTGAGAGGAGTCGAAGCCACCTGAGCTCTCTCGTGAATCTTCGACGGGTGAGTTGGATACTCCTGAGCCTATGCAGTTGTGAAGAACTAGGCTTGGGAGCGCTCACATAGGATGAATAATAACTTGTCTGTACTGTGGAGGGGCAGGATATTTTATAGCTACCTGCCCTATTAGGAAACCCTTGTCTCTAGAGGGTACCAGTACTATGGTGAGTCAGACTGGGAGTTCCCTATTTCCCATCACCCACACACCCCTTTTTGCTCTTGTGCTGTGGGGACACCAATCTAAGTCTCTCCGAGTGCTCATTGACTCTGGGGCTGATGAATGTCTTATGGATGCCACGATAGCTTCGGAGCTTGGTATTCCCACTCAGCCTCTCTCTGTGCCCATGGATGCTAGGGCACTGGACGGCAGCTCTATAGGGGAAGTCACCCATAGTACTGTGCCCATTCAATTACCAGTTTCTGGTAACCACAGTGAGACAATACAGTTCTTCCTCATTACATCTCCCCATGTTCCAGTTGTTTTGGGATTTTCCTGGTTTCAAAAGCACAATCCGATGATTGATTGGACCACAAGCTCCATCCTGATTTGGAGCCCATTTTTGCCATTCCCACTGCCTTCAAGCAGTACAGCCTTCCCCAAGTCAATTTCCTCGGGATGTTAGCAAAACTGTGGATGTCTCTGCTATCCCCACAGAATACCATGACCTCCTGGAAGTGTTCAGTAAGGCATGTGCTACTTCCCTTCCCCCGCACCGTCCTTATGATTGTGCCATTGATCTTCTCCCAGGCAATACACCACCTCAGGGTCGATTGTATTCTCTGTCTGGACCAAAGACCAAAGCTATGGAGGAGTACATAGAGGAGTCTCTGGCCACTGGGGCCGTCCATCCATCTGCATCTCCTGCCGGCGCAGGGTTTTTCTTTGTGGAGAGGCAAGACCCTGCGTCCGTGCATTGACTACCGGGGACTTAATGACATTACTGTCAAGAATCGTTACCCCCTACCTCTCCTCGGCGTTTGAACCTCTCAAGGGGGCCACTATATTTTCCAAGTTGGACCTTCAAAATGCCTACCACCTGGTTCGGATACGTGAGGGGGATGAGTGGAAGACAGCCTTCAACACAGCCAGTGGACATTATGAGTACCAGGTCATGCCATTTGGACTCACCAACTGCTGTTTTCCAGGCTTTGGTCAATGATGTGCTTCGGGACATGCTAAACCGGTTTGTGTTCGTGTACCTTGACCACATCCTGTTTAATTCCCAATCTGCACAAGAACATGTTCTTCATGTCAGACAGGTCCTTCAGCTCCTCCTGGAGAACCAACTGTTCGTGAAAGCCGAGAAGTGTGAGATCCACCGCTCTACAATCACCTTTCTGGGATATGTCATTGCTGAGGGCAATGTTCAGATGGATCCTGGAAAGGTGAAAGCAGTGGTGGATTGGCCTCAACCAACGTCCAGGGTGCAGTTGCAATGGTTTCTTGGTTTTGCAAACTTCTACCTCTGTTTCATTTGCGACTACAGCCTTTGTGGACCTGAAGCATTGGTTCACAACAGCACCCATCCTCATCCATCCGGGCCCCCCACGTCAATTTGTGGTGGAAATGGATGCTTCGGATGTTTGAGTGGGGGCCATCCTGTCCCAGTGATCTGCCCAGGACCAGAAGCTTCATCCCTGTGCCTTCCTGTCCCATCGTCTCAATCCTGCTGAAAGGAACTACGATGTTGGCAACCGAGAACTCCAGGCGGTGAATATGGCATTGGAAGATTTGAGGTACTGGCTGGACCGACCGTAAAAACCTGGAATATCTCCGTACAGCCAAGAGCCTCAACTCCCGGCAGGCCCGGTAGACGCTCCTGTTCACCAGATTTAACTTCACCATCTGCTACCGCCCAGGGTCAAAGAATGTGAAGCCTGACACCCTCTCCCGCCTATACAGTTCCTCTGCCACACCCTCGACCTCTGAAACCATTCTCTCTACCTCATGCCTTGCTGCCACTGTGGATTAGAGTATTGAGAACCTGGTCCGCGATGCACAATGCTCCCAGCCTGGACCTGAAGAGGGCCCGGCTAACCGTCTGTTTGTCCCTAATCCAGTCCGGTCCCGGGTCCTGGAATGGGCTCATTCCTCCAGGCTGACCTGTCATCTAGGGTCTCGTCGTACACTAGTCTTCCTTCGACAACGTTTCTGGTGGCCCACAATGGTCCCTGATGTCTCTGCCTTTGTCATCGCATGCACTGTGTGTGCTCAAAACAAGACTCCACGGCAAACTCCTTCTGGCCTCCTCCAACCACTACTGGTTCCTCATCGTCTCTGGTCTCATATATCTCTGGACTTTGTCACTGGGCTCCCTCCATTTGATGGCAACACTGTCATTCTGACAGTAGTCGACCAGTTCTCCAAGGCTGCCCATTTCATCCCTCTCCCCAAACTACCTGCTGCCAAGGAGACGGCCCAGCTTATGGTGCAGCATGTCTTCCGGATCCATGGACTCACTGTAGACATGGTCTCTGATCGGGGTCCTCAGTTCTCGTCTCAGTTCTGAAAGGTATTCTGCACCCTTATTGGGTCGTCGGCCAGCCTGTCATCCGGATTCCATCCCCAAGCTAACGGTCAGTCCAAGACCTGGAGACCAACTTAAGGTGCCTGGTCTCAACCAACCCCACTACCTGGAGCCGTCAACTGGTCTCGGTGGAGTATGCCCGAAACGCTCTTCCCAGGTCTGCAATGGGACTCCCACATTTCGAGTGTTCCATGGGGTATCAGCCTCCACTCTTCCCTGAACAAGAGCAGAAGGTCAGCATACCCTCGGCCCAGATGTTGACCGCCTCTATCGACGTACCTGGAGAAGAGCCAGTGTGGCTATTCTCAAGACCAACTCCAGGTATCATCGACAAGCGGACCGTCGCTGGATCCCAGATCCCCACTACCACATTGGGCAGAGGGTATGGCTGTCCACACGGGACCAGGCCATTCAGGTAGAGTCCGCAAACTGTCCCCTCATTTCATTGGTTATTTTCCCATCTCCAGAGTCCTGAGTTCCACTGCTGTGCGTCTTGTGTTACCCTGTACCCTCCGTATTCACCCTAGCTTCCATGTGTCTAGGATTAAGCCTGTGTCTCACTGTCCTTTGTCTTCTGTTTCCAGGCCTTCCCCCGCCCCCGGGTTATCGGTGGCCAGCCAGCGTATACGGTGAGACGCCTCCTGAAGGTTTGACCACGGGGCAGGGGTACCTGGTTGACTGGGAAGGTTATGGCCAGGAGGAGAGGTGCTGGGTCTGTTTCACCTGTGATGTTCTCCACCCTCTCCAGGTGTCGCTTATTTTCCCCAGTGTATTTATCCCTGTGTTTCCTGTCTCTCTGTGCCAGTTCATCTTGTATGTTAGTCAAGTCAACCAGCGTAACAATGCCCATGCTGGCATTGTAGTCCTTCATAGAAACAGGAATGGGGACATTCTTCCTCACCCATGCCCCATTGGCATTTTTCACCCTCCTTGAGACATGGTTGTTATTGAATGCCTTATGCTGTGTGGTGAGCATGGTTACTTCCCTAGTGTCCTTCCATTTCACAAAAAGCAGCTTGTCAGTCTTGATCCAACGTATGGTCCCCCTCTCCGATGTCTTTGTCATGTCGTTTACCTTGGTCTTGGGGAAACCGGTTCTGTTAGGACGAATGGTGCGACAAGCCCCTATTTTCTTTTTCAACAGATCTATGAAAAGCATGGGAGGAGTATAAAAATTGTCCACAAAGAGCTTGTACCTACTTCCAAGTAAGGACAAGTCTATCAGCTGCATGACAGAGATAACTAAGGCCCATACCTGTGGGTGTGATAGATAGATTTTAAGCAGGCTGGTAGTACGTTTTGCATGCCTCCACCATGTCATGATAAAGGGGCTTGACTCTTGCAAGATGATCATACCCTGCAGTCCCCTTCTTCTTGGTCATTCTCCTGATCCTTTTGTGGGTCACTCATGTGAAGAGTACGGTTGATGGCCAATAATCGGTTTTCACTCATGATGGAGGTGGGGAACTGGCACCGATAGAGTGGGGACTCTAGTTGTCAACTAGTCTTGATACCTTTACCAGTCCCATGTAAATCACCAAGGAAATGTAGTTGAGCATGTCACCCGTGGCGACAGGTTTCCAGGACATCTTCCTTCCCCCCTGATGCTTCTTGTCCCCATACTTGTTGGTATTACTAATTTGTGTTCCTAGTACAGAGGTGGTAAAGTAGAGCTCAAACGGCTGTAAGGGGGTGTATGTTTCATCACTAACCAACTGGGCCTTCAGGTCCTTTGGGTTTAAACCTAAATTGTTATGGCTCCTCATCATCTTCAAGGATGTATGCCACCTGTCCTCAGTTTCATCTCCCTCTGTTGTGCTGCTTCCACTGCCTCTCCCTCTTCTCTGTTGAGGCCTAGATCTCCTCCCTGCTCCCGCACCTCCAGGTGATCTTGCAGAGAGGGGAGTGGTGCCAAGGCCTGCAGTGGGGTGGTTGAAGAGGAGTGGGGTCTTTGTCGAGTGGTGGATGTAGAGCCATCAGACGGGATGATTGACATAGCAGTGGGGGGTGAAGATCTTGACCGGAAGGGGCGCTTGCTGGGGAGGGGTGGCTCCCAAACGTCATCATCCAAATCCTCTGCATCCTCCACTCTCTGGTGACTAAAATAAAGGGATATATTGTTGTAAGACACCCAGAATTACAGTTGACTAAATTTACTAAACAACTGTAAAGTAACTGTAAAGTAACTGTAAAGTAAAAACACCAAGCCTAAACTTTATCTGTACAGTGACTCACATAGAAGGTGTGAAGCACACACACAATGCGAAGAGTAACACTTTGGAGAGAAAGATGGAGGTGACTACCACAAATAAACAATGGCCATGAGAGTTTAGTGGCCTCTCCAATGATGAAACGTAGAACAGCAAACAGTGAACTATTATGAAACAGACAATAAGTTGACATCCATTGATTGAAAATGATCTGCCGTTTTTTAATAAGGGGAATTTATCTATTTTTTTAATAATATATATTATTATTGATTTTTTTTGTTGCCCTTTTTCTCCCCAGTTTTGTGATATCCAATTGGTAGTTACAGTCTTGTCCCATCGCTGCAACTCCCGTAAGGACTCAGGAGAGGCGAAGGTCGAGAGCTGTGCGTCCTCCGGAACACGACCCTGCCAAGCCGCACGCTTCTTGACACAATGCTCACTTAACCCAGAAGCCAGCCGCACC
The DNA here is from genome assembly GCF_034236695.1 of Oncorhynchus nerka. NCBI lineage: Eukaryota > Metazoa > Chordata > Actinopteri > Salmoniformes > Salmonidae > Oncorhynchus > Oncorhynchus nerka. The sequence continues at coordinate 36,968,342 of NC_088400.1, forward strand.
AATGTGTCGGAGGAAACACTGTACACCTGGTGACAGCTACCTAGCTAGCTAGGCTACCCAGAGTTTGCTCTCAAATTTCGAAAAAAGTAGCTATGAACTCACATTTCCCATTTGAGACAGACAGGTCCAGGTTTCAATGTAACAAGGCATTAAAAATACAAATAATGTAACTAAGTAGCTAACGTAACCATTATCTCGCTAGCCAGCTAGCTAATGTTAACTGCTAGCTAATGTTCTAGTCAGATGTCACAATGACAGCTGTAATCTTGGTGTCGCACGAGCTACTCTTGTGAGGTGATGAAGAACTGCACAGGGATGTGGAGAACAGCCAAAATTAAGGTGAGCCACCTGCCAGACTGAAATCTAGATTATTTTTTTAATCCATTATTTTACCAGGTAAGTTGACTGAGAACACGTTCTCATTTGCAGCAACGACCTGGGGAATAGTTACAGGGGAGAGGAGGGGGATGAATGAGCCAATTGTAAACTGGGGATTATTAGGTGACCGTGATGGTTTGAGGGCCAGATTGGGAATTTAGCCAGGACACCGGGGTTAACACCCCTACTCTTACGATAAGTGCCATGGGATCTTTAATGACCTCAGAGAGTCAGGATACCCGTTTAACGTCCCATCCGAAAGACGGCACCCTACACAGGGCAGTGTCCCCAATCCCTGCCCTGGGGTATTGGGATATTTATTTTTTTTAGACCAGAGGAAAGAGTGCCTCCTACTGGCCCTCCAACACCACTTCCAGCAGCACCTGGTCTCCCATCCAGGACCAACCCTGCTTAGCTTCAGAAGCAATTGAAGCATCAAATGTTCAGGCAGGCCTAATTCATTTTTTATAGAAATAGTGTTTATTTTTGTCAAAATTATTTTGTAAATGAAATTGAATGTAAACGTTTTAGAGCTGAAAAATAAAGTAAACTGTTCTTTCCCTCTTCTAGTGAAAACTTTTGGTGCAATTCTATTTTACACCCACAAGATGGTGTCAGATACTGGAGCACTGAATAGCCTACGGCAGACATTAATGTAGCCTATATGCTCTGATCCAAAATACAGTCTATTGAGCTAGGCCAGGGAGAGCATCGTTGATGGGGGTGGGGGCCACAAGAATTAAGAACTGAGGGGTCGCAGTGGCTTGCAGGTCTGCTTACCCTCATTCATTCATATGCAAAAAATTGACTGACATAACAAGAAAACTGCTGATGCACTACCAAATTTGGAAATTTCACCTTGTGTATTCCACTATTCTAACTCTCAACAGTATGTTGAGACCCCAACTCAGTTCCAAAAAAAGTATTTTTCTATTCTGGGGGCTACAAAAAGGGGGCAGCGGCCACCAGTTGCCTATCCCTGAGCCTGGCTATCCACCATGGTCTATGTAGGTTGATAAAGATGCAATGAGGATAATAAACTATTAACAAAAAACAACAACCTTTTTAATCATTTTTTTTTTTTTATCAAATGGCTTTAATATAACTTTAATATAAAAGTCTTGACATAGCCTACATAAATTGCGATTCCCAATTACTCCAGGTCAAGGTTACAACAGTTAAAAGTTACATATTAATCAAGGGATGATTGTTGGATGATGCTTTCTAAAACATCCATCAAAACAAACTGAACATAACCCGATGGCCAGGACACAGTGCAGTGTGCTGCATATGTCAAGAGGTTTTCCACCTTCCTTTGCCATCGTATGACAAAGAGACTTTTTGAATGAGGGGTATCATTTACGTCCTATTCCCATCATGGTCATTTGGTCACCGGCGGTCAGGGCCTCACTGAAGAAAGCCTTTGTTGCTACTTGCGCTCATTTTTACTAAGCCTTTTATTGTTGGTACAGAGGAAAGACTGCAAGCTGCGTGTGTAGAGCTGGCCCTCTTATTGTGTTTCCTACCGCAGATTCTAAAATAAAACGTCTTAAAACCCCTCTCCTTTCAGCTCTCCACTTCCAGCAATTGTTTCTGCCTGAGTCTTATCTAGCTGCCCTCCCTTCCCCAAGGGTCATGTGCCCTGTTCTCTGAAGACTATCACATTAGAGAACACACTGGATAGCAGCTAGATCCTCACTCTGGGTGGGACATGGTGACCACATGACCAGTCTCACACGTTCCCATGTGGTCAGGAACAAAAGGTTTGATGAAGAAAATAACATTGTTTCATCATATTATGAAGTCGGATTACATACAAATTGAATATATATCCTCCTGCCTTTTTGTCCTCTCTCCATTATCTGTGGTCAATGAGATGTCTCTATTTATTCTTCACTCAGCCCATATTCATGGCCTCTTTAGAGGGTTATGTAGCCCATATTCATGGCCTCTTTAGAGGATTATGTAGCCCATAATCATGGCCTCTTTAGAGGATTATGTAGCCCATAATCATGGCCTCTTTAGAGGGTTATGTAGCCCATAATCATGGCCTCTTTAGAGGATTATGTAGCCCATAATCATGGCCTCTTTAGAGGATTATGTAGCCCATATTCATGGCCTCTTTAGAGGATTATGTAGCCCATAATCATGGCCTCTTTAGAGGATTATGTAGCCCATAATCATGGCCTCTTTAGAGGATTATGTAGCCCATAATCATGGCCTCTTTAGAGGATTATGTAGGCCATAATCATGGCCTCTTTATAGGATTATGTAGCCCATAATCTTGTGGTAGGCCAATCTATGAGTTATTTTTTTCAAGCTTTTAATTTTTTTTTATTGACACGTAAAATCGAAAAAGTAGACACAAAACATACCACAGGACAGGGTATTCTTGATGTATGATTGACTTATGTGCGTCAGATTGAACCTGCATTTCTGGACATATTATTTACCTTCAATAATCTGGTAAGGGTTTTGACGTGTATTATACGGTCACATTCATGATTAATTCCTTCTATCTAGAGGTTGAGTTAAGTCAGCACACACACTTGCAGAGCAAATGGCATTACTCCCACTACAAGTCGAGCTTTATCAATTCTTTCCCATGTTCTCATGTACCATATCACAATTTTTTCCCACTGCAGGGGAAGGAAGAATGTTGTTCTTCACAGATCATGGCGTAAGTAGTGGGTCTCACCTATCAGTTGTCCAGGGGCCATGAGAGAACACAGCCCAGATTGGCTCTGCGGTACTGCACTGCTGCTCAACTCCTCAGAATGGTAGGTCATGCAGGTCTTGAGTTGTGATGGGCGGAAAGGTGAGGCAGGATGTTCTTATTTACAGTTCCTGCCACAGAGAGCTGCCAGAGCCATTTGTTGTAGTGATTGAGGAAAACAGTCTGCTGCACATCCACACACCATGGGGTGCTGCTTGGGAACAGAGGTCTCCTGCCACGTACAGAGTGTTACCGGTATTTACATTTGATATAAAAAGCTGCATATCCTGTTTCCAAAGTTAAAAATAAATCCAGCAAATATTTATTGTAAACATTCGGACCGATACCTTCTATCAGATATGACAATGGTTGTTTACTTTTTGAAAGAAAAAAAACATCTCTGACATGCTGATGGCTACCCCAGACAAGATCATCATACTTTTAAATACTAGGATGACTATTTTCAATTGATCAAGGTCAAGGGCAGGCACACAACCAAAGTAGCCGGTTTTACATTCACTTGTGACTTGTTTTGGGCAATAAAGGGCTGTGTAAATTGGTGAATTGGGAAACAGTAAATTCAAGGATTGAAATTCACTGTAATGTTGATGTTGCATTAAATGCATCTGTTTTTGGTGTCTGACTGGTTCATTAAAATTCTTTCAAAGGTTCTTCACGTCATTCAAAACCAATAAAACAATACAAATGTTTGATGTAGAATAGGTGAGGCCAACACGTCATCAATAAATAGAAATATGATGTAGGCTGTTCACATGTCATATACAGTGAAATAATGTAGAAAGTGATTCTAGAACGTCACACTGTCACTGCAGTTTGTCTGACGTTGCGTCCTTCCTCTGTTCTTCACTATAAAGACTCAGCGCGTGGACTGCAAGCGGTGCTGAGTACAGAGGCGGGATAAGAACTTCTCAGACAGTTGCACATGAATTAATCTACACTACCGTTGTTCAGAGGATGAATGGCTGATTTTGCTCTGTTTTGTTTCAAATCTGAGGCGTTCGTTTTATTCTACAAAACATTTGAAGAATCACCCACTTGGTGGCAATGCTTGTTTAAATTCCTTTCACTCAGTTCCAAAGAGTAGAGGGAAAAAGTCGCAGTCGCACCTGCACTCATCTGTCTCTTCAGTTGCAAGTACTAGTCGGAGTGGAACCAAAACTGCACAGGGGAGCTGTCCTTCAAAACAAGCTATGGGATACGTGGACAACTGCTGAGTTTCTTACATTTTGATCTAAGGATTTTTTGGATTAAAAACTAAAAGGACACATTTTCATTTATATCACTTTTGGACTGTTACCTGAGAGACTATATCGCGTTTTATTCTCAGCCAACACTTTTGTCTCTTTCTTGGGATTTTCTGGGGGTATCACCGGTGGTGGACAGAATGGCCCCGCTCAACTGTGCCAAACTCTCAGTCGTCTTTCATTTAATCACAACTATAAGCGGTAAGAATTATTCCATATGTATCCAGAGAAGGTTTCTCCTTTTATAATTATGTTCCTTGAAGTCACTTAAAGTTAATGTCTCTACATTTGGTGATTTTTTTTCCTGTATGAATAAATTAAGATTGATATTCACATTTGCTCTGTTATTATGATGGAATGCAGAGTATTAATGAGCAGAGGGCGTTTTTCTATTCAATTTGTTTCGAATGGTTTGAAGAGATGAACTAAGTTTGTTTTGGACTTGTATCCATTTACGAAATATGAAGTTGATGTAGCAAGGATAATCTTGTTTAAAGCGTGATCATATCACACAATCCAACTGAGTTCAAATGTCACCTGTTGCTGAAGTTGAATGCACATGTTGTTTCTTGGGATTGAAATTCCATGTCGTTGAAATTGAGTCATTGTGATAATTCAAGTTCATTGAAACATCCAACAATCCAAGGTTGAGGTTCGGCAGTTAGGAATCCATACACGTATAGACATTGCAGTACAACTTGTCACCAGTAGAGGTAGTCACTTTCCATTGAAGAGAGGATGTAATTGAGTAAACGCTGCTGTGTGTTACCTTGGGAACGTATTACCTATACCTATGAGTTTATTATGTATATCTATAAGTTTATTACCTATACCTATGAATTTGTTACCTTTACCTATGAGTTTGTTACCTATACATTTGAGTTTATTACCTATACCTATGAGTTTATTGCTTATACCTATGTGTTTATTACCTATACCTATGAGTTTATTACCTAATGAGTTTATTAATTATACCTACAAGTTTATTACCTATACCCATGAGTTGTTTACCTATACCCATGAGTTTATTGCCTATACCTATTTATGAGTTTATTAGCTATACCTACCCATAAGTTTATTACCTAAACCTACCTTTAAGTTGATTGCCTATACCTATGAGTTTATTACGATACCTACCTATGAGTTTATTACGATACCTATCTATGAGTTTATTATTATACCTACCTATGAGTTTATTACGATACCTACCTATGAGTTTATTACGATACCTACCTATGAGTTTATTATTATACCTACCTATGAGTTTATTACGATACCTATCTATGAGTTTATTATTATACCTACCTATGAGTTTATTACGATACCTACCTATGAGTTTATTATTATACCTACCTATGAGTTTATTATTATACCTACCTATGAGTTTATTACGATACCTACCTATGAGTTTATTAACTATACTTATGAGTTTATTACCTATGACTACCTATGAGTTTATTAACTATAACTACCTATGAGTTTATTACTTATACCTACCTATGAGTTATTGCATGTACCTATGAGTTTTTTTGCCTATACTTATGAGTTTATTAGCTATACCTACCTATGATTTTATTTTCTACAGTACTAGTCAAAAGTTTGGACACCTACTCATTCCAGGGTTTTTCTTTATTTGTAATATTTTCTACATTGTCTAATAATAGTGAAGACATCAAAACTATGAAATAACACACATGGAATCATGTAGTCACCAAAAAAGTGTTCAACAAATCAAAATAGATTTTATATTTGAGATTCTTCAAAGTAGCCACACCCTTTGCCTTGAGGACAGCTTTGCACATTCTTGGCATTCTCTCAACCAGATTCATGAGGAATGCTTTTCCAACAGTCTTGAAGGAGTTCCCCCATATGCTGAGCACTTGTTGGCTGCTTTTTCTTCACTCTGTGGTCCAACTCATCCCAAACCATCTCAATATGGTTGAGGTCGGGTGATTTTGGAGGCCAGGTCATCTGATGTGTTATGAGTTTTTATTCCTGTTGAAAAACAAACAATAGTCCTACTAAGCGCAAACCAGATGGAATGGTGTATCGCTGCAGAATGCTGTGGTAGCCATGCTGGTTAAGTGTGCCCTGAATTCTAAATAAATCACTGACTGTGTCATCAGCAAAGCACCCTCACACCTCCTCCTCCATGCTTCATGGTGGGAACCACACATGAGGAGATCATCCGTTCACCTACTCTGAATCTCACAAAGACACGGCGGTTGGAACCACATTTTTTAATTTGGACACATCAGACCAAAGGACAGATTTCCACCTTTCTAATGGCCATTGCTCATGTTTCTTGGCCCAAGCAAGTACCTTCTTCTTATTGGTGTCCTTTAGTAGTGGTTTCTTTGCATCAATTCGACCAGGAAGGCCTGATTCATGCAGTCTCCTCTGAACAGTTGATGTTGAGATGTGTCTCTTACTTGAACTCTGTGAAGCATTTATTTGGGCTGCAATCTGAGGGGCAGTGAACTCTAATGAAGTTATCCTCTGCAGCAGAGGTGAATCTTGGTCTTCCTTTCCTGTGGCGGTCCTCGTGAGAGCCTGTTTCATCACAGCACTTGATGGTTTTTGCGACTGCATTTGAAGAAACTTTCAAAGTTCTTGACATTTTCCACATTGACTGACCTTCATGTCTTAAAGTAATGATGGACTGTCATTTCTCTTTGCTTATTTGAGCTGTGAATGCCATAATATGGACTTGGTATTTTACCAAATAGGGCTATCTTCTGTATACCACCCCTATCTTGTCACAACACAACTGATTGGCTTAAATGCATTAAGAAGGAAAGAAATTCCACAAATTAACATTTAACAAGGCACACCTGTTAATTGAAATGCATTCCAGGTGACTACCTCATGAAGCTGGTTGAGAGAATGTCAAGAGTCTGCAAAGCTGTCATCAAGGCAAAGGGTGGCTACTTTGAAGAATCTCAAATATAAAACACTTCTTTTGGTTACTACATGATTCCATATGTGTTATTTCATAGTTCTAATGTCTTCACTATTATTCTACAATGTAGAAAATAGCACAAATAAAGAAAAACCCTGGAATGAGTAGTGTGTCCAAACTTTGACTTGTACACTGTACCTACCTATGACTTTATTGCCTATACCTATGAGTTTATTAATTATACCTATGAGTTTATTACCTATACCTTTGCGTTTAATGCCTATACCTATGAGTGTATTACCTATACCTACCTAATGAGTTGATTAATTATACCTACAAGTTTATTACCTATACCCATGAGTTGTTTACCTATACCGATGAGTTTATTGCCTATACCTATTTATGAGTTTATTAGCTATACCTACCCATAAGTTTATTACCTAAACCTACCTTTAAGTTGATTGCCTATACCTATGAGTTTATTACGATACATACCTATGAGTTTATTGCCTATATGTATGAATTTATTACATATACCGATGAGTTTATTACCTATACCTATTTGTTTGTTGCCTATACATATGAGTTTATTATCTATACCTTATTAAGTGAACTGTTCCCACTTAATCTCAAATTTGTTCATTCTTGTTGGTAGTCTTTTTGTGTATCAAGAATCTGTATTGGACATTGGTGGAGATATTTGACAGATGTGTTACAGTTAACTAGGCCCCTGGAGGAGGTGAAATATATTTGAAAACAGAACCAGTGTTTTCAGTTATGGTGAAAATATTTATTTCAGCATTGTTATCATGTGGATCCAGAGTGAAAGGTTGTTCAACATCTTGAGAATAGAATGTGTTTCACAAAGTAAGCCACATTGTTATCACTTGCCAGTTCCAGGATCATGATGCCTCTCCACATAAGGGAGTGAACATTATTTATAATAAGGCTTACATGGAGAAAATTGGACCTCTGAAATGGATATTATAGCCCTCCCTTTAGCAAAATATATTTTACGCAAACAATCCCTGAACGCTTAAAAAAACAAGTGACCCTCCCCTATACCAAAATAATAATGAACACATAAATGGGATAGCAAAGAACATGCCTACTGTTTACCCTCACTTCTTGGACAGACCAGAGCCTTAGATATGCAGTTTTAGGAACTGTTTTTTGTCCTGTAAGCATTACATGGCATTGCAGGAATTTTGATAGTGCACAGGGCTTCAGGCCAGATGGTTGTGGGTTCACAGACCACCGTTGACAAGAGAAGGGTTGGAAAGATCTGTAAAAGCATTGAATTAATCTATCCTTGTATTTGCAGGTCTGAGAACGCATGACCATTAATAAACATTTCATGCAATTCAACATTATTTTACATATTAGCAGTGTCTTTTTAATGTAACAAAAATTACCGACATTACAGGCTAAGAATGGACAGAGAGCTAGGCCTATGTGTTCATCTCATCATATTTCTCTAATGCCAAATCAGTGTGTCTTGTTTGCAACAAAAAATAATTAAATCTGAGATGTCATTAGGAATCTGAGCATGGTACTTTCAAACGTTAGGCCTACCTTTCCACCCCAGACAGAGTAGGCCTACCTTTCCACCCCAGACAGAGTAGGCCTACCTTTCCACCCCAGACAGAATAGGCCTACCTTTCCACCCCAGACAGAGTAGGCCTACCTTTCCACCCCAGACAGAATAGGCCTACCTTTCCACCCCAGACAGAGTAGGCCTACCTTTCCACCCCAGACAGAGTAGGCCTACCTTTCCACCCCAGACAGAGTAGGCCTACCTTTCCACCCCAGACAGAGTAGGCCTACCTTTCCACCCCAGACAGAGTAGGCCTACTGACACAGAGAAAAGCTTTAACTGCTGGCTACTCTTCTTCCATTGCTTAACCCAATGAGAGAAGTGTTTCCCCAAAATCTGTCTGGGTTTAAACTAGGGATGCACGATATATCGGTGAACATATTGGAATCGGACGATATTAGCTAAAAATGACAGCATCAGTATCGACCCGATGTCTAGTTTAACGGCGATGTTAAAAACCGATGTCAAAGCTGCCGTGCATACGTATATAATGTAGGTACATGACGTAATAACGCCACATCAAATTTTGCTCTACACATGCAACACAGCATCCCTAACCTAGCCCACAATGTCTGCTGTGTGGCTCGAGCAATCAACAAGTCGAGCAGTCATTTGAAAGAGGAAGAAAATTTCAGCAAGACAACTCAAAGGCGAAATCCATTAAAGCCAAGATAATGGAATTCATTGCCCTTGACAATCAACCGTTCTCTGTCGTGGATGATGTTGGCCTTCGTCGACTGGTCAAGCACTGGTACACAATACCAAGTGCGCTATTTTTCAGATGTTGCCCTATCGGAGTTACACAGTAATATCGTCACTTCTTTTAGCTTCACAACATACATACTATGGAACGCCGTTTGGGTCTTTGCCTGTCTAATAAGATACAGTAGCACTGTCAATACTGTACAAAAAAGTCTGCAAACAAGCCAACACCGGCCACGAAAGATGTGTTTACATCACCGCTTTGGTAATAAAGCATAATTTGTTTGACCGCAACTTCTGGGATAGCTAGCTTTAGCTTGGTACCTAACTAGCACCAATACAACCAGCCTGAAAACAATGACCAGTAGAAACTGCAGCCATTCTCATTATTCTTAGCAATGATTTAGGAATCCTTGTGAATAAGTATTAGCTAGGTTGCCACTTGTTGTTCACCTATTGAAATTGAACTTCAGCTCATGAAAAAAAATAGCTAGCCAGCTACTTAACCCTGTTCCCAAAGCAAACGTTATAAGCAGCCGGCTAGCTTCATCTGGCTAGTGAGGCTCGACCGGACCGGGTTATGTGTTGTGAAGCTAGCCACAATAAGGATTAGGCACAATAGTGGAATAAAATAAAAGTGTGTCATTGACAGTGATGCAAATGAATATAAATAGTAGAATTATGCCATACTTTTATTTAGAAGGCTAACCACATTATCCATTATTGTGGCTAATCCTTATTGTGGCTAGCTTCACATAGATGGGTCCAACTACCATTAATCAAATAAGAACTGTCTTATGAACGAGGGTTATTTTATATGATGACACCTAGCTATATAAACACAGCAAAAAAAGAAACCTGTCTTTCAAAGATAATTTGTAAAAATCCAAATAACTTCACAGATCTTCATTGTAAAGGGTTTAAACACTGTTTCCCATGCTTGTTCAATGAACCATAAACAATTAATGAACATGCACCGGTGGAACGGTTAAGACACTAACAGCTTACAGACGGTAGGCAATTAAGGTCACAGTTATGAAAACTTAGGACACTAAAGAGGCCTTTCTACTGACTCTGATAAACATCAAAGAAAGATGCCCAGTGTCCCTGCTCATCTGTGTGAACGTGCCTTAGGCATGCTGCAAGGAGGCATGAGGACTGCAGATGTGGCCAGGGAAATAAATTGCAATGTCCGTACTGTGAGACGCCTAAGACAGCGCTACAGGGTCGACAGGACAGACAGCTGATCGTCCTCGCAGTGGCAGACCACGTGTAACAAGATTTGCACAGGATCAGTACATCCGAACATCACACCTGCGGGAAAGGTACAGGATGGCAACAACAACTGCTCGAGTTACACCAGGAACGCACAATCCCTCCATCAGTGCTCAGACTGTCCTCAATAGGCTGAGAGAGGCTGGACTGAGGGCTTGTAGGCCTGTTGTAAAGGCAGGTCCTCACCAGACATCACCGGCAACAACGTTACCTATGGGCACAAACCCACTGTCGCTGGACCAGACAGGACTGACAAAAGGTGCTCTTCACTGACGAGTCACGGTTTTGTCTCACCAGGGGCGATGGTCGGATTCGCGTTTATCGACGAAGGAATGAGCGTTACACCGAGGCATGTACTCTGGAGCGGGATCGATTTGAAGGTCTGTCATGGTCTGAGATTGCAGGCAATCTCAACGCTGTGCATTACAGGGAAGACATCCTCCTCCCTCATGTGGTACCCTTCCTGCAGGCTTATCCTGACATGAGCCTCCTGCATGACAATGCCACCAGCCATACTGCTCATTCTGTGCGTGATTTCCCACAAGATAGGAATCTCAGTGTTCTGCCATGGCCAGCGAAGAGCCTGGATCTCAATCCCATTGAGCACGTCTGGGACCTGTTGGATCGGAGGGTGAGGGGTAGGGCCATTCCCCCCAGAAATGTGCGGGAACTTGCAGGTGCCTTGGTGGAAGAGTGGGGTAACATCTCACAACAAGAACTGGCAAATTTGGTGCAGGCCATGAGGAGGAGATGCACTGCAGTACTTAATGCAACTGGTTGCCACACCAGATACTGACTGTTACTTTTGATTTTGACCCCCCTTTTTTCAGGGACACATTATTCCATTTCTGTTAAATCAAGATCTTGTTCAGTTTATGTCTCAGTTGTTGAATCTTATGTTATTTACACATGTTAAGTTTGCTGAAAATAAACGCAGTTGATAGTGAGAGGACATTTATTTTTTTGCTGAGTTTAGTTAGCTAGCTAACTGTAGCTACTGAAACAGATTATGTCGTTTTGCTATGTTTTTGGGGAAGAACATTGTTTGCATCCATGAGCTAGCTAGTTTTTTTTTTGAGGACCAGCACTGTAGATGCTCGAAGCAACTTTGCCAGCATCATAGCATACGTGTCGATGAATCGTTGTGAAATATGAAATACGAGTGATAGTGTAATCAATGTGCATTAACAAAAATGAATGAACTCGTTTAATTATTATGTGACGTGCAGTCATATTCAGATCCTGATTGGTCAACAAGCTTATTTGATGTGTATCTTTCTTGACATTAAAAGACCCCAAAGGCATTCCATAGAAATTCTGGTTGAGAATGAAATGACTGAGCAAATGAACAACGAAACAGCAAAGCAAGTAAGTGAAAGAAATAGGTTTTGATTATGTTTTACTGGTAATGGGGAAATACATAAATGCCATCAAAATTATTTTGGGGTCAGTGTGGTGTGTGTGTGTAACCTTTGTTTAACTAGGCAAGTCAGTTAAAAACAAATTCTTATTTACAATGATGGCCTACACCGGCCAAACACGTACGACGCTGGGACAATTGTGCGCCACCCTATGGGACACCCATTCACGGCCGGATGTGATAGAGCCTGGATTCGAACCAGGGACTGTAGTGATGCCTCTTCCACTGAGATGCAGCGCCTTAGACTGCTGTGTCCATGTGTAATGTGTTAACTGTTTAACTGTAGTAGAATGCTTGAAAGGCCGCAAAGAAATGTAATATCGGTTATCTGTATTGGGTTTTTTTTTGGCAAAGAAAATATTGGATATTGGTATCGGCCTTTTTCATGAATATTGTATTTCGGACCATAGCTTATAGGCTATGGATCGTTTGATTGAGACCACACTAAATATCCTATTTGCGGAAAATCAGAGATCAGGGGCAGCATTGGGCACACCAATATATAGCCTAATAAGCAACTATTTTTTTAAACATTGAGAAATATAGACATTTCATCAATTAGAAAATGGCATGACTCTCCCCATGACTAGATTTAAAAAATACTAAACCCTCCCCTTGACTGAAATTGAATAGCATGACCCTCCCCCATTTTCCTCCAGGTAACCATTCTGTACATTACGATCCGTCCCTAAACAAGATCGAGCAGTACTTTCTCTACATTCTGTCTTGCCCGGTGTGCAACACAGATATGTCTTCCTCCCAATGTCCAAATGAACATCACATCCAAACAGAGGAAATACTGGCCCCTCCCTCCCCTGCTACTTTTTCAGTCTCTCTAGTTTATCTACACTGTTTCCAAGTAGATTTCCTTCACTGTCCACACGCAGAGCATGGGAAAAACACAAGGAAGAAACAGACAAGGGGTGGGGAGGGCAGGAAGCACCCTGGAATTGTTCTGGCCAATAGAGGTCACGGAAACGTGACACGCTACGTTCTCATTGAAGCACCAATGTATGTCAAGCCCCAATCTCAAGACAATGAGGCTGAGCAAAGGTGGACCATTGTTTCTGCATGGCGGTTGGCTATATGGTAGAGCCATTCGAAGTAAACTCATCTCAAGACTGAGGCAGATGTGGAGAGGTTTGGTCAGTGGGACAGGTACGGTACAGCACCACAGAGATGGGGGGGGGTGATTTGTCCTCTACAATCTGAAATAAACCCAACTAAGTTGAATAATAGGCATCTATCTATTCCTTGGGTTAAATGTGGAACACACATTTGGGTTGAATGCAACTGACTAGGTATCCCCTTCCCCCCTTTCCAGTATAGTATTGGTGGTGCTACCTTGTTTAGCATTGAGATTGTTGGTGGATTTGTAAGGCAATGCTGGTGATAGGTGAAATAGGAAGCGTTGATTACACTGTAGATGCTTGAAATTGGTAAATCCTCTTTCCTATTGCTTTTCCCCCTGACACACACACACACACCAAGCGTCTCTGTTTCTCTTTGATTGACTGCCAACATAGCCACCAGTGCAGTGTTATTCCAATGTGAAATGTGAACTGAGCTGTTGGTGTTTTGCAGGTTCCTCAGATGTCTTACCTCTCCTGTGCATGATGGATTCTTGTATTGGGAGATTTCTACCAGCACAGCAGAAGCACTTCAGTTGAATCTGGATGTTCAGTTGCTATTGCTGTTGTTAACAGGGATGATAGCAGCATCGCCCTCTATAAGACATGTACATCTCTCTTGCTGAGCCAGCTGTATCTTTAGTTTTAACCCCTGCATGGGATTTCAATTTCAAGAATCCTCCTGGCTTACACAGTGGAAGAGCTCGTAGGAATCTCAATATACAGGATCTTCCTATAGTTAACCACGTTTAATTCTATATAACCAGGAAAAGCTGACTGGCCACCCATCTTGGCCAGATGTTCCTTTATTCTGTTTTTTTAAAGGGGAGGCTTGTGCATTCTGTCTCCAAACTCCCAAAGCTAATCTACGACTAATAAAAAAGTCTCTCTTACTGTTGTCTTAACCATATTGTTGGCAGAGTGCAGTGCTTTCTGAAGGACCCGGTGTGAGAGTGCAGTCACAACCGTTAGAAACTCTAACTGCACAGTAAATAGTAGTAGCAACTTCTTATTTTGGCAGTACTCTTGTCATGGTTTTCAGGTCTCCGTTGTACATCTGCCAGCAGAGCATAAAACATCTTGTGAGTTTGTCTTTCTGTTTTTCTGTTCTGAAAGACTCCAACTAGAGACAACTCACCGTGAAATCCCACTGTCTCAGAACGAGATTGCAGCGGGATGGCTGCATCGTCACACTATGAGGCAATGAACTTGAGGGATATAACAGTACAGGACAGGTTAACCCCAATGTAACCTTACAAAACCAGTATAGCCCACCAACTGTGCGCCAGTAAAGCCTGGAAATGAATAATGGAACATTTTAAGTTCCTTTTCTGGGAAATTCACAGCAGCATTAAAGCCAGTTGCTTAACCAAAATATATTGTGATAAATGTGTGGAAATATTGTGATGTTCCATACGAGGTAAAAATGGTGGCCCTGAGCACCACAGTGCCATACAGGAAGCCAGTGATCATGTCAGTGGCCACTGACTGACTACCGCTGACTACTGTTGTGCTTCTCTGCTATATCCATGGACACACTGCAGCGAAGATGACTCACAAGCCTCTGACCTTTCTCTTTCATAAAGGAGTGCGCCCCCCCCACCACCACCATCCTCTCTCTCCCTTTGTTCTCCATGTTGGACATACAAAGAGATGGATTGGCAAGGTTAAACAAGGGAGTCATTATTCCACATTGTTGTTTTTGCCTTGAAGACCCCAAAAAAGATCCTCACTCCAGAGATGGCATTGCTGGTACATGGTAGGACGGGAAGCACAGGGAGACGTGTACCAGCCACAGATGAGGGAATTCCGTACATTATACCCTGCACTTTAAGGTGTGACTGGGGATTTCCTCACAAACACAGTGACAGTACAGTCATCTCATACCGTAATAAAGAATAGGGTTTTATTCCATAGTATCAGACATGAGCTGTTGGCCGCTAGCCCGGACTGCCTGGCACAGCCACATTCAGACTCCCACTCTTGTCCTCTCACTCGCTCTTGCTTTTGTTCTCTCTCTCTGTCGCTCTCTCTTCCTCTTTAAGCAGATTCACATTGGGTTCAGCAGTTTCTTACCCAATGGATTCAACATCATGAGATAGTTGTTGTATTACACAAGTGTTTGGCAGCACAGCTGAAACTATTTTGGGGTTTTTCAAGAGCACACTGATTTCCATGGGGACTAGACACAAAGATAGGGTTTGGATTCGTTTAAAAACAGTCAAATGTTGGAATTGGTCATTGTTTGGAGGTCTTGTTTGTTCTCTGTTTTCGGTTTGGCTTGACCACAAACACTTCAGAATAGAACTTGGAATCCCATCATATGGGAGCAAAAGTCCTTCCTGGAAATGTAGCGACTGCAATGTCCTGTGCTGTTTTCCCCAGCTTTAACCTGTAACGTGTACGCTAAGAATACAGAGACCACATTTAATAAATAACGGACCATGAAACAAAACAAGAAACACGAGTCGCATACTGACATGAAACACAGGAACAGAATCAATAACGCCTGGGGAAAGAACCAAAGGGAGTGACAGATATAGGGGAGGTAATCAGGAAGGTGATGGAGTCCAGGTGATTCTCATGAGGTGCAGGTGCGTGTAACGATGGCGGCAGGTGTGTGTAATAATGAGTAAACTGGCTACATCGAGCGCCGGAGAGTGGGAGCTGGGGTAGACGTGACAACCTACAGATGTAGGATCTTAATTTGAGCCGGTTTGCTTCAGCAGGAAAATAATCCTGCAGCAACAGGAAATGTGAATTATTATGTTGATTATAGTTTATGGACTTTTTTGCAGGGGTTGATAAGGGCAAATCAAGTCTGACATTTTAAAGTGGGAATTGCAAACTTTAGAATACTTTTTAAACCTATAGTACAAGTTAGCATTTCCTGCATTGCAGGAAAATTCTAAGCAACAAAATAGTAATCAAGTTAAAATCCTACATCTGTAACGTTTCAGGCGTAAAAGAAACACCTGAGCGGGGTCAAATGAAACCGGAGGCATCTTCTTTGCTTTTCCTCTGAAAATCTGATGCTTCCAGTTTGTACCGACCCTGCTGAGGGTGCCCCAGCTCTGCACAGAGGGAGGCTTGGGACTTATGAATGGAGGGTCCCAGACTAACACTGACAATGTCAACTGCTGTTTGATAACATGCACAAGAGCCCAACACCAGCCAGCAGAGTGAGCTGAATATGGCAACCTAGAGAGACATCAGATAGTGGTTCCATGTCCATAAAATCCAATGCATTTATGTAGGATTCATAGAGAGGAACTGGTTGACTGTAAATGGAGGCATGGTCTGGTTCCACGTCTGTCCTCTTCTTTAATGTCTCCTAATGAGAACCAGGCCCTCTGAACTGAACCAGCACAACAAGCACAATTTCTAGCATTTCCAGGCGTTCCACTGGAGGAATGCAGCACACAGCTGTTCGCGGGGGGTTGTGGCGGGGGGCCTGCTGAGGTCAGCGCTGGGCAGGCAGGTGGGGGTAGGATGGGATGGGAGGCTGTGGGTGGAGAGCGACAGGGACAGGGCAGGGAGTGGAGGGCTTGATGAAGGGGGTAAGCCGGGGGGGGGGGGGGGGGGGTTAAGTGGGCTGCCGGGGGCCCCTGCTGAACCATCCATCTGTAGTTTGTTATAGTGCAGAGCGGGGAAACTGTTCTTGGTTCCAAAGTTGCTACATTCATTTTTGGACTTCATTTTTGAACTTATAAATGCAGGATGTATACGCACTGATTCTTGAAGAATATAACTTATAAATGCCTCATGAGCTTAGTTCAACTGTTGTACCTGATCAAAACCTCAAATATAAGCTTGTTTTACTCCAATGTTTGTAAACAATGTAAATGTAAACAAACACTGTATAACCTCAAAACATGATTAAAACTCTCATTTTAATATCATGGATGTTCAGTCCATGACCATCCACGAGATTGGTTGCATTTCTCTAGGTCCATCCCTTAGCTTGGTAACGTAATATCAACAGTAGTGTCCCAGACACCAATATATATATATATATATATATATATATAAACATTAATGTAAAGTTTTCTAGGAATCTCAGTGTACATTCTTTTGTCTCAGCTCGTGTTCAAGATGCACCGGCAAATTCTTCAAGGCCTTTGTTTATGTACATCGATCTATCCATATGGAAATACACACATGGGCAATAACCACTGAGTAATATCTACAGACTATTAATAACGTGTTTGTCTGGAGATTCTGATTTCTGATTATGTTTCGCAGAAGTAGAAGCATTAAAGAGAGCGATGTAGTATACTTAGACCCTATACTGGTAGTACTCTGTCATACTGAGAGGAATGTTTTCATCACTTTGAAAACCTTTGACCACATCCCTTCCCCTCCAAATAACCTTGGACTATGAAACAATGATGTTACAACATTTTGGAAGGAAGTTGATATTTGAGTGCCAACGTTGGCACTGTCAGTTCATTCTTGGACAACAGCTGTTCAGACCCCCACAATAAAACATATTGCAACTCTGTGTACTTTTGAGTGTGTATGCGTGTGTGTGTGTTTGGTGTGTTCACCTGCATTTGTGTGTGTCTAGGTTTCTGGAGTCCACCCAGGGAATTAGCCTTGTTGTGTAATTCCATTGTCTTTCTGGATACTGTCAGCGCTGGGCAGGCAGACATTTGCTCTTAAAGAGAACCTTTTATAAACATGTTTGCCTGGAAACCACATGTTGACTGTACACAAGCTGCTTGGGGAGTAGAGAGTCAAAAGAAGGAAATCACTTGTGAGACGGTCACAACTCACGGACAGCAGAGAGAATGACAGTGCTTCCTATGCTGAGCACCGCGAGCAGCACCTATCAACAGCTTCAGCCGGCTCACCAACAACTGGGATTTTTAACTTAATCATCCAACTTCCCCTTTTGTCCCTCTTCTCTATAAATCTAATAATAGAATACAGTGCATGCAGCAAAGGTCAGAGGTCAATCAAAAAGTGAATCTGCCCATATACTGTAAGTGTGTGTCAGCATTGTTATAGCATGGAGAAAGAGAGGAAGAGAGAGTCCCCACCAAACTAGATTGACTGATTGAGCTGGACGAAGGACTTGTGGACATGTTGCCGAGCTCATCTGGGTCTGCCCAGTTCTCCCCGGTTCTGACTGGAGTGACCTCTCTGGCTGAGGGGCACAGCTGCTCCCCATGTCCCCCCTACTCCCCCTCCCCTTCTCATCTGCCTCACACCCACTCCTCTCAAACACACTCACATAACTCATCACTATCAGACCAGACCAGTATCCTCCAGCACCCTACTCTGCACGGACTGCCCCGTAAACACCTCCCACCCCCTCACAGCAGAATAGACCAGCACTAAGTGAATACACATGGGTTGTACTCAGGAACAAACTCCCAATGCATTTATCACACCACTGGTGAGTCAGACTGTAGGATTCAGAGAGTGAGAGAGGAACTGGTTGACTGTAAATGGAGGCATGGTGTAATTTGTTGTATGAGAGTACTATGAAGAGCCACTTTGAAGTGTTCAGAGTGTGTTCTTGTATCCAATGACTCAGAGTGTTAGCCAATGTCTGAATGTGTGTGTGTGTGTGTGTTTCTGTGTTGTACAGGTCAGGTCAACCTTCCAGCCCCTCTGCTGCTGCCCTCTGAGGACACACACCTTCTACACACAGGGAATTCACTCAACCTCACCTGCAGGTATTATACACACACACACACACACACACTGAACCAAAAGACTTAATGTCAAGTTCCCCAACAACAAGAGTTGTTCCTGACCACACAAGTTTATCTTGGTCAGGTCATATGGACAGAACAAAGGTGGGCGATGACTGTTAAAATGTGTCATTCATTTTGATGACAGAGGTAAAGGAAAGAATCTGAACTCCCTGGCAAGGCTTTCATCAACAACAACAAAAACAGGTTCATGCAACCCCCTCCCCCGTTATTCATTAGATCAGGGTCAGTCAGGAGGTGAGGCCAGGTCCTTCTCCAGGTGATGGCTGTTCTCTGGACTATCACTGAAGCAATAAAGACCCAGGCTCTGATTTGGCCCCGTTAGACAGCTAGGCCAGGATAAAGAGAGGAGAGAGTATATATGAAAAGGACTGCAGGAGCATCAGACCACAGAGGCAGATAGGCAGTGACTCTCCCAGCCAGGCAAACAGTGTGGTCCCAATTGATCAATCTGTTCCAATTTCCTTCGGGGGGCCGGTGGGACCCCTGTCTGTCGGAAGTTCACACATTTGTTAAGCGTTTAGAGAGCCTTGCATCATTTTCTAGGCACTCCAGGAATGCTAACCCCTGTGGCCCAATGCAACGCTTCCCTACAAGGCCATGTGCTAAAAAGGCCCCGGACGATAACTGTCTATGGTTTCTGGCCTCTGGATGAGAGTTTCTTGACCCCAGGCAATGTAGGCAGAGGCAGTGGTATGCAGTGAGACATATTTCAAGCTCCACCGGGATCGCTTTTAATGGGACCTTAAAAACGAACACTGGAGATAATGTGTTATTTGAACACATCGTCCCAGAGATCCCAGCCAGGTTCCCATGTAAAAGTCCCCGTTATCAAGATGACTCCAGGTTATTGGAACGGCCTTCCAACACTTCCAAATAAACAGAATTTGAGAGGTCCTGAGGGGAGGGGCCACTATCAAAGTCAAGTCAGGTCAAAGCCAGCATTTAACACTGATTTCACTATCAATTCTATATCTAAGTAATACTGAGATCAAATCTTGAGAGCTGGTGCCTGTGTCCTGTAAGAGCATGTTTGTGTGCATAAATCAGGTGAGACAATGAAGGTGTTTGACCTGGTGATGACATGCTGACCTGAGGATGACGACCCAGAGCTCTAGGGGGTGTAGGAGGGTAATAAGATAGTGATGATGCAGGTGGTCTGGCTGACCCTCTCAGATGGACCCTCTTTACTTTGTCACTCAACTTAGAGGTTGCCCTTAACCACAGATCTCCAATCAGATGTCTCTATCCTCAATCTAAATCTTAACCATTAGGGATAATACATAATATCAGATCCTGTGTCAGTTATTATGGATAACTTCTGCTGTTTTCATCAGAGGTGCGTCCCAGCTGCACTGGAGGCTGCCCTGGCGGAACGTCACCTCGGAGGGGGTTCATGTGGAGGAGTGTGAGCCCCGGGCGAACGCCCACTGTAGTAAGCTGCTGGTGAGAAACCTGATCCCCAACGACACGGGGCTCTACAGCTGCAGGTACGCCCAGCCCTCCACCGACATCAGCTCTACCTACGTATACGTCAAAGGTGAGGCCCGCTTTATACTGTTCAGACATTGTAATGATGATGGTATAGCACCTGTCATACATACAATACTGTGTTTGCATCCCAAATTGCTTTCCATGTACATGCTGACAGAGTAGATCATCATTGGTGAGTTCTATAATGACATTCTCCCATGAACTCCATTGAAATCCAGCATGTGAAAATGGAAATGAAAGGGATCTCACTTTGTGATTAAATCAGTTGTTGGATTCTGTTAACTTTAACGCCGATAAGGAGCTTTTTCACATTTTTTATGTTTTTCCCCCATCATTTATTTTGTTGAGTTGGTTTGTTTCACAGCAACATAAGTTCAAGACATTCTCTCTAAGAACGGGTGGTGATGTTAAATGGGCCGACACCTTCCAGTGCAGTGTGGTGTAAACAGAGCCAACAAATACAACAAACGTAGAGCCTCTTAACGGCCAGGGTAGGGCCACGGTCACTGAACAGCCTGACGTTTTCCTGCATGATACAAGAGCTGGACGCCAGACAGTCCCCCCCCCCCAAAAAAAAATGGAATAAGAGAAAAATTATAAAAGAGAGGCTCCATCCATTCCACACCTAATTTAGCCTAGCATCAAAAGCCAAGCTCTCCACATGTTATAAAGAGAATGTCATTACAGGTATATGAGTATATGTAAAAGTGTGTGTGTGGGGGGGGTTAGTCAAAGACGGGCAGAAGGAGTTGTGCTTCTAACAGGGAGAGGAAGGCTTTCCTCCGCTGCCCGACTCCTTCTGGAACAGGGAAGGAGAGTGTGATCGCATCGGAAGCCCTGGTCATTGACTATTATTTCCTGCTCTCTCCGGCTTCTGTTTTCCAGTCAGTCTGTCCTGGAGCCTCTCACGATACCGGCTATGGTCTCTCCCATGTTACAGGCCTAGTCCTCCCTTAAAACGTGGACAATTGTCTCTACTCAGTGAGAGCAATGCATGACAACACTAAATATCTTTAAACATTGTCATAGTTGAGATTGACATCAGTGTCCCTTTAAATATCGTAGTCTCAGTCTGAGGGACTGTGGTGGGGACACGTCTCATGGAATATCTGGGCAGAGAGAGATAAGAATGTCAAGCCTGATTAATAACCGTTTGTAGAAGAAAAACAGAGAGGTCCTTCTATCTCTCCAGGACATATTTCTCTCCAGGACATATTTCTCTCCAGGACATATTTCTGTCCAGGACATATTTCTCTCCAGGACATATTTCTGTACAGGACATATTTCTGTCCAGGACATATTTCTCTCCAGGACATATTTCTTTCCAGGACATATTTCTCTCCAGGACATATTTCTCTCCAGGACATATTTCTGTCCAGGACATTTTTCTGTTCATGACATATTTCTGTCCAGCTCCTGTGTCTTAATGTCTGGCCTTTAGAACAGATGCTGATATTCATGGCCAAAGTAACATTGTGACGCAGAAAAGCACTGGACAGGTTGTGTGTCTTCCTACTGAGGTCCTAGCCTGACTCCCTGTCTTCTCTCTCTGTCTTCCCTGGCGATCTGACAGCCTGGTAGCCAAGTGTTTAGTCTAACCAGGATTCTTTCAAAGCCCTTCCAACTGTTTATTACATCATTTTCCCTGTTTGTTTTTCAAATACTAGTCCCTTTATCATGCCTAAACAGCTCAGCCTGCCACAAATCACTCAAGTATTTGTGTAACCACGAAGTTCCCACAGCAGGTCTGCGAAGGAACAGCCAGTCAGAGAGGCTCTGGATGCCTGCCCTGGTGAGAAAGACTGGAGCTGTGATAGCTATGATAGCTCCGTCTCCACCCTGTCTCTTTATCCAGATCTGCACCTAGCAGGAGGAGCAGGAGGGGGTTTGGAGTAGGAGCGGATCTCACTGGTCTGGAAGATTCTATTTGATCTCTGTGTGAGATGGATGGCCTAACATTATCCTCACTTTGATTTTTAAAACCTGTTTTTTTAAAGAAAATGTTCTCTCCTGCTTCACTTTAGGCTGAGGACCACAACTTTCAACTTTATACAGCAAAACCATTTAGTTAAATTAAACGATATTAAAAACGTAGGACCTTAAATAATGATTGGTATTTTCTGATTTGTTCTACAGATGAAAAACATCCGTTTGTGGAGCACCATTTCCGCAATCCATCCACCCTGTTTAGCTACAGACATGAAGCCACCCTAGTGATTCCCTGTCGAACAACGTCTCCTGACCAGATCGTCACTCTTGAAGCGGTAAGACTTTTCATGATCATTTGTCATTTGAAATGGGCATATCATTCCCATTGTCTTTCAAAATAGAGCAAATGTTAGCATTTATTATGAGACTTAGCAATGTTGACCAGTTGTATGAGATAGTATGGGCATGAGATTGATTACTTTACCAGACAGAGTGTACCATGACAATGTCTGAAAGACGTCACTAAAAGTTGAGATCGCAAAGAGACATGGTAAACACAGGCCCTCTGCACAATGGACAACATAGGAGTTCTCACACCCATCAAACGGTAGGCCATTCAGGCATGCGGAAACAGCCAGGGGACAGTGGCCAGGGGGAAGGGAGGCTCAGGGGCAGGGACAGAAAAGGGAGTCATCCTGTCTGCTTCCTGTTAAGAACAGGAAGGTCCTCCAAGACAGATTTTCCTCGAAATAGAATCTCTCTCTAAATATAGACGACCTCTTTTTAAACATCTTGTCCAGGAAATGCGGATGTAAAAAACAATCCATATCCAATCAGAGGAAACAATAGGCCGATGATGCTCCTGGGTATAGTTAAGTGATTTTTAATATAATTATATCTGGAGGAAATCTCTCTCGATGTGACCAAGCTCCTTGTCTTTTTGCAGTAGACTTTAACACGAGACGGCCTTCCTATAAATCATGTGCAACAGTGAACAGAGTGGCTCTTTTCCTTCACGATGCCACAGCTCAGAGCCACCACCCTCAACAATAGATGGCTGTGTTTGTATTCACAGGGTTGATATATAGCTGCGTCTCACAATGCCTTGGACATGGACAAACAAGTCTTATTTAGAGGGCAAAGATAGTGGGTTGTGTGACCTTGCTACTGGAAGATCTATGGCATTTCTCCTTCCTGCCTGCCTGCTTCCTTCCTTCCCCTCTCTCTCCTAGCAGCATAACACTTGGCTGGAGAACAAACAACCGCAGTGGTAGGCCTTGGCCACATCCATCCATTTCATCCTTTGTTCAAAGTCAATAGTGCTCCGCGCATCACTGCATGGATAATTGCGATGGTTACACTCCATAAAACCGCAAAAAGGAATTAGATGTCGGCTCTGACGGGCAGGCGTCGCCAGCTGAGCTCATTGGAGCGTGGAGTTTCATACCAAACCCAGTTGTCCGCATCGTACTTCAGTCTGACTGGCTGAGTGCTTTTTAAAGACTGCAGAACTAGAAGCTCCACTAAACATATAAGCCCCTTCATAAACACCTTTCTACCTGTCTCTTCTTTCAGTGGCCATCCTTATCAAAGGAGGTTGAACAAGAGAAGGAATGGGACCCCAAAATGGGCTTCAAGATCCCATACGGTCCCTACAAATTCTATCATCTCCTAACCTGTGTCACCAGCGTCAACGGCCAACGGGTCCAGTCCAAATACATCCCTCTGAGGACTAGTGAGTAACTTCTCCTTCTCTTGTTGAGCTCTTAGAGCGACAGGGAAACTACCGATGGTGTTAATTCACCCTGTCTTCCCTTCTACCTCTGCTTGCATAGCTATCTTTCTGAGGAACGTGAAGATCAACCCAAGACGTATCAAGCTGTTAGTGGGAGATAGCCTGGTCCTCAACTGCTCCGCAGAGACCACTTTCAATGGAAGGATCAACTTCACTTGGGAATACCCAAAGAGAATGGTAAGCTCTAAGTCACTCAACATCCTTTAAGATTACTGGTCGACGAATCCGCTGTTTCAGGGTTGTTGATGAGTGCCTTCGCGTCCCCAGGTCCATCGGAACCCTATCATCAACAAGTCCAAAGAAGATCCGGCTTTGGTCACCAGTATGTACCAAGCAATCACCTTGTCCAACATCACCATGGACAACAGGGGCGTGTACAGGTGCACGGCTGATATAGGGAGCGCTGAGACGGGGAACAAGAAGCACGCCTCAGCCAAAGTCACCATCTACGGTGGGTCACTGTGTTAGAAACTGGTCCTGCGTGAAGGCAAGGTCTCACTGAGCTAAGGCAGAGGCAGACATAACTCCACCGTAATGTTCATCTTCGGCAACGATTGTGTGATCAAGCGATAAGGCCAGAGGGTGTGGTGTATTGCCGATATAGCAAGGCTAGGGACTGTTCTTAAGCACGACACAACGCGGAGTGCCTGGATACAGCCCTTAGCTGTGGTATATTGGCCATATACCACAAACCCCTGAGGTGCCTTATTGCTATTATACACTGGTTACCAACGCAATTAGAGCAGTAAAAATAACTATTTTGTCATACCTGTGGTATACGGTCTGATTTACCACGGCTGTCAGCCAATCAGCATTCAGGACTCAAACCACCCAGTTTATGATCTCATTTATAATACATTTATGGTGTTGTTTTTCAACAGTCGTTTTCATGCTCTCGCTATTGGTCTTCTGTGTGATTTCAGAACATCCATACCTGAATGTGTCCTATAAGAATGAACGGGCCAGGAGAGTGGTCTACACCGAGGGTAGAAACAAGCTGATGTTTGAACCCAAGGTCAATGCACTGCCACCACCCGACATTATGACATGGTAAGACTGAGTTCAGTTGCTGGGACTATTCACTGAATGTATTGTCAACTCCTGATGAATATAATGGCACTGTTGTGACTGTGTGCACTAAACTGGAGCGTACAAGTGTTCGATTTGGGATGCAGAGTTGCTGATCTATTATCATCACAACTTTCATATTAGTATGTTACGATTTGCTGAACTTCTAAAGTAAATGTGGGTGTATCCCATTCCCAGGTATAAGGATGGCGTCCCCATCAACGTGAACTCCACCTGCTACGAGTCTTCAGGCTACAACCTCTTCGTCAAGGACGTGAAGCAGAAGGATGCCGGGGTCTTCACCATCGCCCTGGGCAACAAAGAGAGAGGCCTCTACAGGAATCTCAGCTACACTCTGATAGTCCAAGGTAAAGCTCTTATATCCCCATGATATCCCGTCCTATATCCGTCCTTTATCCCTCCAAATGACTGGCGATCCTGAGGAAATGAAGCAATGCCCTGGACTTTGGGCCTCAGCATTTCGAGCAGTCTCAGCACTTTGGGTTGTGTACCCCCTGGTTGGTGTAGGGCTGCAGGTAGCAGCAGCTCCAGCATGACAGGAACCTGGGGGCTTGTGGGGTTTGTTGTTTCCAGCAGTGGATTGACATAGTCTGGGCAGCTGGTATTGATTAGCCAGGCTCTTTTTGAAGGGGCTTCGCGGGTTGTGTAAACGGCCCTGTCTCTTCACTCTACCCACCTAACCTTTATTTACATCATGTGTATGTAGCCTACAGCACCGCTCAGGTAAACAACATGATACAGGGCTATATGTGTACTGTATATGATTTAGCATAGCATTTGAAACAAATATATTGTAATGATTGCCATGTAAATACTGATGGTCGTTAACACTAGCGGTTGTAAACGTGGTCGGTATTTTGTTATGGGGCTTTGATAGTGAGTTGGATGGAGAGTCGGGGAGAGCATTGTGCTTGCCGTTAAGAACTGTGTTGAGCAACACATGTGCCACTCAGATACTACTCCAAGCTGTCGATGGGGGGCAAAAAAATGCATCACAAAGTATTCCATTCCGTTCCCTGCACATTATCCAAGAATCCTCCTACTCTGCCAAAGTGTAAAGGTCAGCCCCATATAAATTGTATTTATAGTCCCTCACGTTCCCGTTTGCTCCACAAATCATTATTATTGGAATGACAAAAAAAAAAGACTCACTCTCACAGACACAAACAATGGAAGAGAAAAATAAAGGAAATTCCTGGGAACAGTTAGGGAACTATTTTAAACATCGTTCATCAAGCGTTTGAAGTCCAGCCCCAGTGTTCCAGATCTCAAATGGATTCAGCAGCCGGGGCTTGAACTGAGGACATTACTGAGAGAAACCGTGTCACGACTTTGCACATACGCACACATGTACGCACGCACACACACAACACACACACACTGACTGGTGGAGAATGATTAACTGATGTGAGCAGAGCATTCCTCTTGAGGTGGCATCCAGTCAGTAAGTCCGTCAGTCTGGTTTTGATTACTGCTGTGCTCTCCCACACTGCTGATCCACTGACCTGGGACGGGGCATAGGGCCACATCTGGCCCATAGGCAGCTGGGTAGAGACTGGGCCAAGCTCTGAGACACTGACACCCTGATGTGATGGACAACCCCCAGGGTATCAGGGCTATGCAATCACTCAATCTTTTTCAAGCACTTTACAGCCGACTCTCAGAGGTTAGAAGACAACTGGTGTCCATGGGACCTTTTCCATGGTTATTCATCATGATGACAAACCTCTCTCTCATTATAAAGACATTATTACCGCCAATGGCCAGGTGTAACTGTTGATGCAACAGTGTCTGATCTCTTTGTCTCTATGTGTGTATGTGTCTCCCACAGTGAGACCAAAGATCTCTGAAGAGGAGGTGGCCTCGGAGTACGTGCAGCCCTACATGTTCGGCATGCAGCATCAGCTAACCTGCACCGCCTTTGGAGTGCCCATGCCCAACATCACGTGGCTCTGGCAACCATGCCACCCTGACCCCACCGACAAAGAGTGAGTCACTAACAAAGAGTGGGCCATCCTAGGCTGTTTATCCTGGGCAATCCAGGTGGTTATATTAACTAAATCGTTAACTAAACTGTGAAGACCATTTTGTTTGTATTCACCTATGGTGTCAGTGCCTTTGAGCCTTCCAGTGTGTTCTGCACTTCTTGTTTTAAGTTTTCACAATGTTCCTTTGTTCCTGATGTACTTCGATGTGTTCTGTTATTTATTGTAAACCATAAGAATATGTTAGAACTGTGTAGTATCTTGCACAACCATAACACACCACTTCCAGGAAACAACCATAACGCACCACTTCCAGGAAACAACCATAAGGCACCACTTCCAGGAAACAACCATAAGGCACCACTTCCAGGAAACAACCATAAGGCACCACTTCCAGGAAACAACCATAAGGCACCACTTCCAGGAAACAACCATAACGCACCACTTCCAGGAAACAACCATAAGGCACCACTTCCAGGAAACAACCATAACGCACCACTTCCAGGAAACAACCATAAGGCACCACTTCCAGGAAACAACCATAAGGCACCACTTCCAGGAAACAACCATAAGGCACCACTTCCAGGAAACAACCATAACGTACCACTTCCAGGAAACAACCATAACACACCACTTCCAGGAAACAACCATAACGTACCACTTCCAGGAAACAACCATAACGCACCACTTCCAGGAAACAACCATAACGCACCACTTCCAGGAAACAACCATAAGGCACCACTTCCAGGAAACAACCATAAGGCACCACTTCCAGGAAACAACCATAAGACACCACTTCCAGGAAACAACCATAAAGCACCACTTCCAGGAAACAACAATAGGCACCACTTCCAGGAAACAACCATAAGGCACCACTTCCAGGAAACAACCATAAGGCACCACTTCCAGGAATCGAAGCACTAAATTCAGAACTGTGATGAAGTCATATCTTTTTTCTCAAAAACCCAGTCTATGAATCAAAATGTTCTGAGTCACCAGAACCATCTGACTGACAGAAACTGCCGGATCACGGGGAGGGTCACTGCGCATTTCTAGTTATTTC
The DNA here is from genome assembly GCF_034236695.1 of Oncorhynchus nerka. Taxonomy (NCBI): domain Eukaryota; kingdom Metazoa; phylum Chordata; class Actinopteri; order Salmoniformes; family Salmonidae; genus Oncorhynchus; species Oncorhynchus nerka. The sequence goes on from NC_088400.1 coordinate 36,996,808, forward strand.
TGTAACATAGACTTGGTGTTCTGAGTTTATTGTTTTGGTTCTTGGAAGTGCAAGACTCACACTTCCACGTATCGTCCATATGTCCACACAGACCCTGAGATTAATTGTCCTCTCGTCTGGTCTCTGTCAATGCACATGATTAGTGAAGCAGACCAGCATTGTCCCTGCCAGTGCACATCCTGGTTATGTTTTGGATGAGTGTTTACGTTTGATCACCCTCAGGGGGGCCGGCAACAAGCGGATGCATCAGGTATTCAGGGGAAATGGAAAGAGAGCCTTTGACGCTACTTCCGCTTTTGGGTGTTAACAAGGCAACACTCCATCTTAACTCCTCCTCCACATTTACTGGATTGGTTCAACAGTGCAGAAGATAACCTCCCCCGGCAGTTTATTTCTTCTCGTCAGGACTTTTATGCCTGCTGCGTTAAATTAGGGTTTGTTGATGCTGAGCTCAGCTGTCAGAGTATTGGAACTGGATCATACACACACACACACACACACGCGCGCGCGCGCACACACACGCAAACACACACACACGCACACACACACACACAGAGTCTGTGAGTCTGGAGTCCAGAACCACCGGGCTAGCCCGAGGCTCCCTCTCCAGAAACAGGCTTGCATCCATTTAATTGACTCTGTCCCAAAATACAGACATTTGTCAAAGAAATGTAGCCCCGGGAGAATTCCCCACTCATTTGTGGCCAGTGGCTCTGTGGGTGGGGAGAGAGGATATTTTAATCTCAAACTCCCCAAGCTTCTATAGAGCTGAATGGGACAGAGCGTGTGGTATGGGCGTGAATGTCGACCTGCTAGGGAACCTTCATAAACAACATGAACAGTGTATAAGACAGTTCGTATTTGATTAATGATGGGCAGTCCCACCTATGTGCCACAATAAGGATTAGCCACAATAGTGGAATTTGTGGTTTGCCTTCCAAGTAAAAGTCCCTCTTTGAACGTGAAGCAAATGGATACAAATAGTAGAATCATGCCATATTTCGACTAGATAATGCTAAACAAGGTTAGTAGTATAAGTAGTATATGTTTTTTGACATGCAAAGACCCAACACCGTTCCATATTTATAGAGCTGAACGGGACAGAGCTTGTGGTATGAGTGATTGGGCGGCCAGCGAACCTTCATAAACAACATGAACATTCCCTGAGAGCCAGAGCTGCTATACCCCTGTCAGTGACAGCAGGGGTCCTTTCTGAGGCGAAAACTGAGGCAAACAATGGGCCATTACCGCGGGGTTATCAAGTGTTGGTTATCAGGACCCCACACCGCTAGAAAAACACGGCTCGGGAATGGCCTCACAATGGAGGGCCTGAATTATGTTACACTTCAGGCGCTGTAACTTGACAAATACTTCTGTTAATTATCCATCATTCGTAAAAAAAATAATTTGTAAAAACACTCCTGGTTGCCAAATTTGTAACAGAAATGATGGTGGAGGTTCAAGCTGTGTCAAGGTGCCTCATTTCTGCAGCCCTAAAGATAACCAGCTCTGGCATTGGAAAAAGTTGCTCATAAACGATTGAAGCTGAAAAGGGCCTGTTTTTTCAACAGCTAATGAGGGAGGTGCATCAAATAGAGGTTTCAGCCCAGCCACAGCCTAGTTGGAGGCAGATTGAGCCAAATGTTTGTTTATACAGTTCAGACCCCCTTCAAGTATTTCTCATTGCAAATTGACCATTTACCATTTCAGGATCAGACCTCGTATAAATCACAGTCCCCTTGTGGTTGGGGAAGCGTAACGTCTTAGATAGCAAGAAAGAGGGATGGGAGAGGTGAAGGAGGCAGGAAGGGTTCTTTCTTTATCAGCAGCAGGGTAAGAAGGTATCAGCTGTCTGTTGTTGACCCACCAAGGTCTGGGGATTAGCCTTATCTCCTCTAGTCAGAGAATGAGGGGGTTTCCTGTGCGAGGTGACGCATAGCACAGCCCTTCCTATCACCCTGCCGTTTCCTCCTGCCTCCCAGCCCGCTTGGCCTGGCCGCCTCACTCCTCATCAGTCTGATTGTTCCCCTCAGTAGACTGGAGGAAAGCGAGGAGTGGAGGAGAGGCTGGCTGGTGTTTGTCTGGTTTAACAATCCTAAGGCAGCCTGGGCTGTAGCCCGCCCTAAAAGGCCACACAAAATCTATAATGTTAGTCAGAGCCTCATAAGGCTAAATGCCTGACCGCTCAGAGCGACACATTGTAAAACAGTTTGGGCCACTTTCGCTGGTCCATAGTGTCATTTCTGATTCCCACTAATGAAATATATGAAAGGATGACATGTCCACACAGCATTCTGCTCTAAGAGTCTTCTGTTTTGTCCACTGTTCTGTACTAATTTTCAAAACAGACTTTATACTTTAGGTAACCTGCAGCCGTTTCGTCTAGATCAGTAATGACTGGTTTCCTCTGTCCTATAGGTGTACCCTTTACACTGAGCCAATCCCGGTTCAAATGGACGATAAGGGGAACTACTCACACAACTGGATTGAGAACATATACAACAAAAATCAACTGGTAAAAGGGAAGAACAAGGTATGCTTATAGTATGGTTTCGATGTCATTAGATTTGTTATGTACTCAGAGAAACTGACACTTCTTAACGTTGGACAACATAGAACAATGATTCATGTACGTGTGCTTATCATATATGATGCATGTTTGATAGTGAGCATCAATTTCCCATGACAAAATAGTCCCTTATGTCGGTCAATACAACAATTGCTTAAAGATTTATATGAAAAAGGGATCTAGATTAAATGTCCAGATAGAGAGAGAGAGAGCGCGCTCTGAGAGATCAACACTGAAGTGGGGTTCTCCACGATCGTTCTCTTTGAGACGCCAACACTTAAACTTTACAATATGCCTCATTATGTCACTGTTTTATAATGGTTCATTCTATCTGCAATAGTTTAGACTTATGTAAATGTAGCCAAAAGTTATGGAAGGAACATCAATATGCATTTATAATTGTTTTATTTTATAAAAAAATATATATATATTTTTAAACTGTTTTTGATCAGTCATTATTGGGTGTTATGTGGAGAGTGATGAGTAAAAACATTTTTTAAATCAATTTTATAGTAAGGGTGTAACATAACAAAATGTTGAAAATGTTAAGGGGTCTGAATACTTTCTGTAAATGACAGAAAATAGACACATCAAAATATAAATATAAAATGTAAGCAGAAAGAAAGAAACAGTCATAAAAAACTAACACATTCATCAGTAGTAAGGTCCTCTATCACCTTTCTGAATCGCACCAGAGGCACCAGAACATCACATTCATCAGTAGTAAGGTCCTCTATCACCTTTCTGAATCGCCCCAGAGGCACCAGAACATCACATTCATCAGTAGTAAGGTCCTCTATCACCTTTCTGAATCGCCCCAGAGGCACCAGAACATCACATTCATCAGTAGTAAGGTCCTCTATCACCTTTCTGAATCGCCCCAGAGGCACCAGAACATCACATTCATCAGTAGTAAGGTCCTCTATCACCTTTCTGAATCGCCCCAGAGGCACCAGAACATCACATTCATCAGTAGTAAGGTCCTCTATCACCTTTCTGAATCGCCCCAGAGGCACCAGAACATCACATTCATCAGTAGTAAGGTCCTCTATCACCTTTCTGAATCGCCCCAGAGGCACCAGAACATCACATTTTAAGAATGTTTTGAAGATTGTTCCACGAATAATGTGCTAGAAAACTAAAAGAATGTCCAGAGACAGCCGTCCCTGAGAGCAGGTGTGGTAAATCCTGTCTTAAGTTTAGTAATGACGTTAGGTACAGTGGGAGTTTTTGTAAAATTGCTTTATAGATGACAACACAGCAATGTATCAAACTACATGAAATCAAAGGAGACCAACGTTCTGGTAGAGAATGCAGTGATGAGTGCTAAAATGGTTGCCCATAAAGCACTGTGCTGTATGATAAACTGCATTTAACGGCTTGAATGAAGTGGCATAGTCTATGACCGATAGGAATGTCGACTGAATAATATGCTTTCTGCTATTTAGCGAGAGGCAGGACCTAGTTCTTTAGAAGAAGCCCATTATTATTCTCAGCTTCTTAACTAACTCATAAATATGCTTTTTAAAAGACAGCTTTTTATTTATCTAGATGCCCAGATATTTGTAAGTAGGGACATGATCAATATGGACACCATCCAAAGTACATATGCTGAAATCTGTTATTTTTATGCACTCTAGAGGACATCATATACTTAGTTTTACCTGCATTCAATACTCAATTCAGGTCAATAATGTTTTTCTCTAATACAATGAAGGCAGGCTGTAGTTCAGATAGAGCCTAGTCAACCGAGGGGGCAATAGCATACACAACAGTATCATCGGCATACAAGTACAGGTTACAATTTTTTTTATAGACAAGTCGATGTTGTTAATATAAACAGTAAAAAGTATAGGACGCAGAATCGTCCCCTGCGGGACACCTTTTGTAATATTCAGGAAACCTAATTTAACACCATCAGTAGATGGTTGAGTTCTTTCTGTCAAGTCATTTTTAAACCATAACATGCAGCCTGGTCTAGGCCAATTAAGGAAAGCCTCTGAATTAGCAGTGAGTGATCAACAGTATCGAAGGCCTTTGAAGAGGGCAGCACAATATTGCCTTTTATCCACACAGTTAACCACATCATTTGACCTGGTCTAAAGCCTGACTGATGTACATTAATGATTACATTTCTTAGATAAGGAAGATATAAGCTGAGAATTAATCAAGGATTCAAACATTTTAGCTAGGCAAGAAAGTTTATAAATAAGGAAATGAAATATATGAAATATATTACAGTACATTGTAAATACAGTTAATTTATACATTGTTGTATAAAATACAGTATGTATAGGGGTAAAGGACATTTACTGTATATCAGTAGGTATATTTATGACAAGGAATCCCACTTTATTGTATACACTGTCTTAACTGCCAGGCATTTTTAAGCAACTCACAAGTCAATTCATATATGCAGTAGTCAGCAACAAATAGACCATCAAATCTGTCATTATTTGCTTTTGATTAAAAGAAGCCCCTTAGCCTTCAATTATAGTCAAAGCAAGTTGAGCGCCAGAACTGCCATGAAGAAAAAGCATTTTGGCTCTCTTCAGGGCTGCTCTCCTGAGTCGTTCATTCGTCTGTCCTTCAACTGACAGACACCATTCATTTCACCCTGCTGGAGTGAAAAACACCCTCAGACAAAACGCAGGTCCTTGGATCTAAAGAAGCTAGGCCTGAAGCTCCAGCCAAGGCTCTGCCTGCTCTGCCAGAGAGCAGCGTTTATTCTGACATCACTGGATCATTGTCTGTTGGATCACTGAGGGCTGTGGAGGTCTGTGTAGATAGCACAATACAGCCATATGGCTCAAGCCATGCGTGTGCAGACAGAGGAGACTGACCTTTTATAGGTTCCCTCCTAACTCCACTGACCTGTGAACAGATCAGCTGTAATACGCTGAAAACAAATACGATGTCACGCCCTGACCTTTGAGAGCCTTTTTATGTCTCTATTTGGTTTGGTCAGGGTGTGATTTGGGTGGATTTCTATGTTTTTTGTGTTTCTATGTTTTGGCCGGGTATGGTTCTCAAACAGGGACAGCTGTCTATTGTTGTCTCTGATTGGGAATCATACTTAAGGCAGCCTTTTTCCCTTTTGTCATTGTGGGAAGTTGTCTTTGTTAGGGGCACTATAGCCTTTGTAAGCTTCACGGTCGTTTTTGTGATTTCTTGTTTAGTTGGTGACATTTTAACAAATAAAAGAAAATGTACGCTCACCACGCTGCACCCTTGGTCTCATTCCGACGACGATCGTGACATACGCTGAAGCCTAGTAGGCTGACCACACCGCTAGTGTCACGTGCGCGAGCGTTGCAAAATAAATGTAGAAATCTATGTTATTCAATTATTTCACCCACACTGCTCGTGCGTGCAAACAAGCGTCTGCGTTGCCAAGGGCTAAAATATAAGTAATTCCTATTTCTGACGCAGATCACGCTGCAAGTCCTGCCTCTCCCATCTCCTCATTGGTTTATAGAAGCAGGTACCCACGTGCCATCTCCTCATTGGTTATACCCACGTGGGTGATTGAAAGACTAAATGTTTTGCCGGTTGTCGTGGTAACACTATGAACATTTAGATGCCAATCACCATATAAGTTCAAAGATGAAAAAGCCGGGAAGGAGGAGAGATGACTAGAAACGATTCGGTTGGACGTTTTATGTGTGGATTAATTGTCGGAGTAGAGGATCTTGTGCATTTCAGGTAAAATAACAACTCAATGTTTATATCCCAGGACAAATTAGCTAGCAACACCAGGCTAGATATATAGGACAAATTAGCTAGCAAGTGCAAGCTTGCCATACATGTTTAATGCTTTTCGACCTGTCCCCAAATTAATGTCATTGGTTCAGAGTTTGTTTTTATATTTTAACCTGCGTGTCGTGATCGCGTTTGGTGTAGGGGGACAAAATACATTTATGCACGATGGCGCACGCGCGCTGCCGGTTTGGGTTCCGTGTAAGACTAAAGCACTCCTTAACTGTTTCTACCCACAAGCCGTAAGACTGCTGAACAATTAATCAAATGGCCACCCGGACTATTTACACTGCCTCTACTCGCTGTTTATTATCTATGCATAGTCCCTTTGCAAGTTACCTTTAGTATATAGTATATAGCTTCGTTATTATTAAGTCATTTTCTTGTGTTACTTTTAGATTTTAGATTTTTCACTTTAGTTTATTTAGTCAAAACTATTTTTCTTGAACTCCATTGTTGGTTAAGGGCTCGTAAGTAAGCATTTCACGGTAAGATCTACTACACCTGTTGTATTCGGCGCATGTGACATATAACATTTGACTTGATTTGAAAATATTGAAACTAAGTTTGGAAATTGGAATAATATGTTATTTTCATTGTTTTTGTCATATCTGTATTAATATGGTATAGCTGAAGGTAATGGTTACATCTCCTCTCACTAAAAATGGCCCACATCTTGGCATGCGTTCCCAAAGCTGAACATGGAGACTGTAGACATTGCAGCACATATCCTAGGGGAGCTTGTTACCAAAACCATTCACCCCAAACGTAATTAAGTGCAGGCCTCAACTGCTTTCCCCAAAAGCCTATTGGATTAGTTGAAAGACAGCCGTTCCAACACACTGGGTCAAATTGGGGCATAAATCCAGTCAGCATATAAATATTTCAACAGCACAAGCAAACCAACCAGTGAAGAAAATACTGGTAATTAGCCATTACCCAAACACATATACTGGTGTAGTAAACTTTTATTAAATGGTATTTCTCCTGCTTTACCCTAAAGGGAGATTTATGAAGGCGTTTCCCCCGGCTGATGATACATGGTTGATGGCATTTAGAATCATGCTAATTGTATACATACACAAGTAGTAATAGAGAGCCTAGACCTCATTCACTTCCAGCACTACCAATCTCTGTTTGACATAAATAGGGAGGCACTCCTTATTTACAAGCGCTTGCGGCCCCAACACCGGTGCTTTATAGGGGTGAGGACTAAGGGTCAGTGATAACAAGCGGCGGTTTAAAAGAGAGGGATTTGTTGGGAGTGAATTCCTCTCTGTCACCCCGCATAAATCGCCGTGCCCCGTGAACGAGAGTAAAGTGTTGGTCAGGGCTGCAGGGCTGGCCTCAGAGGGTCTCAGTGCGTCTGGTCAAGTCACCACTTAGGGACAGAGTGCGCTTTCTGAAACAACTGTTTTCCAGCTCAAGTTACATTTATCATTGGTAATGGCAGAAACGTAACACCACACAACTACTCCATCAATACTCTGACCAATGTCATAGCAACTCAGGGTAGACAACGTAACACAACTTTAAACAACTTAGCTAGCTTTTCCTTCCAAAGATGTTTAAACAGCGCACAATATGAGCTGAGACTTTGAAAACGTACTGAAACAGTGAAAATATGTCACACACAGTCAAGTCTCATGACCAAAGCCCTGTTTCTGAGGGTCAGAGCACAATGCCGCTAGAAACCCAGGAAGTTGACACCACCCAGACAATACATCCACAGCATTCAGCACCTTTGATGTAGCTGCTCTGAAAACAGATGTCGTTCTGAACACAAAACAGAACCCCACGCGATCTGGCCCCTTGCCCAAATCTTACTCACTATTATGTCTACTTAAGCCGTTAAATGGGTTCCACTCCAACGGCGATAGAATCTAGTGTGGCATTGTAAATGCTCTTCGGGAAATGACATGGAGGGCCAGGCACTCGTTCTGGGGAGCGGTGCTGCTAGGAGAGACGCGGCAGGTTTTAAAAAGTCCAGATGTATCCTTCCATTAATGTGAACTAACTGAAGAGAATTAAACAGGCTTAAGGCAGACCTCTGACCCACCTGCTAATGGCAAATAACCACACTGGTGTTGATGGAAAGTCTTCTGAGGTACAGTACCAGTCAAACGTTTGGACACACCTACTCATTCCAGGGTTTATCTTTATTTTTTGCTATTTTCTACATTGTAGAATAATAGTGAAGACTTCAAAACTATGAAATAACACATATGGAATCGTGTAGTAACCAAAAAAGTGTTAAATAAGGTAATCTGATGCAGCATTCCATCATGCTCCTTTTTGGTCAAATAGCCCTTACACTGCTTGGAGGTGTGTTAGGTCATTGTCCTGTTGAAAAACAAATAATAGTCCCACTAAGCACAAACCAGATGGGATGGTGTATCGCTGCAGAATGCTGTGGTAGCCATGCTGGTTAAGTCTGCCTTGAATTCTAAATAAATCACTGACAGTGTCACCAGCAAAGCACCATCTTACCTCCTCCTCCGTGCTTCACGGTGGGAACTACACATGCGCTGATCATCCGTTCACCTATTCTGCGTCTCACAAAGACACAGCGATTGGAACCAAAGAACAGATTTTGTGTTTCTTGACCCAAGCAAGTCTCTTCTTATTATTGGTGTCTTTTTGTAATTGTTTCTTTGCAGCAATTCAACCATATAGGCCTTATTCAAGCAGTCTCTTCTGAACAGTTGATGTTGAGATGTGTCTGTTACTTGAACTCTGTAAAGCATTTATTTGCGCAGCAATTTCTGAGGCTGGTAACTCTAATGACCTTATCCTTTGCAGCAGAGGTAACTCTGGGTCTTCCGTTCCTGTTGCGGTCCTCATGAGAGCCAGTTTCATCATAGCACTTGATGGTTTTTGCGACTGCACTTGAAGAAACTTTCCAATGTTCTTGAAATTTTCTGGAATGACTGACCTTCATGTCTAAAGTAATGATGGACTGTCATTTCTCTTTGCTTATTTGAGCTGTTCTTGCCATAAAAAGGACTTGGTATTTTACCAAATAGGGCTGTCTTCTGTATACCACCCCTACCTTGTCACAACACAACTGATTGGCTTAAACGCATTAAGAAGGAAATAAATTCCACAAATTAACAAGGCACACCTGTTTATTGAAATGCATTCCAGGTGACTACCTCATGAAGCTGGTTGAGAGAATGCCAAGAGTGTGCAAAGCTGTCATCAAGGCAAAGGGTGGCTACTTTGAAGAATCTCAAATATAACATATACTTTTTTGGTTGATACATGATTCCATATGTGTTATTTCATAGTTTTGATGTCTTCACTATTATTCTACAACGTAGAAAATAGTAAAAATAAAGAAAAATGCTTGAATGAGTAGGTGTGTCCAAACTTTTGACTGGTACTGTATATTGAAGCCAATCGGGAAAATGTTCATTAAGCTTTATTTATACAGGTTAATCTCACTGAAGTGAAATCTATTTTGCAGGAGACACATGTACAGCAGATAGGTACAACATTCGCTGGCTGTACTGTAGATCTAATGGTTGACTTATTCTCTCTCCTCCATAGACTGTGAGTACGCTAGTGGTGGGAGCGGCTCACATCTCGGGGATCTACTCCTGCGTGGCCGAGAATGAACTTGGCAACTGCACACTGAGAACCATTTTCTATGTGGACGGTAAGTGGGTCAACTTAACACCACACAGCGTGGGGAGTTGGTTGAAAGAACAACATTGGAGATTTTTTGTACAGCATAAGGCAAAATGGCTGGTTGCTTTTTATTTCTACGTGCCAGTCGTGCAGAATAGCTGTAACACACATGACGTTTAGTTTCCAATGACTTACACATATGCACTGTGATCGCGAGGCGACCGCTAGAATGCACAGGATGTATTGTGTAAAAAGGAGAGCTGCTCCGGGTGGACATGAATTGAAACCGTCTTCCTCCGGAGCTTCAGGACCGAACGGAAGAGGCAAACGTCCTGAGCCATATGCTACAGTCTAAATAACGCTTTGAGCATTCACTGTAGCCGGCAGGTCATTCATCTTCTTCTTTGAGCCTGCTGCTGCATAATTCACTTGTTATATGTATCTGAACAGTTCCAAATGTTGATGAAATGAAAGTTTCATCTAGTCCAGTTGTGTAATGTAAAGAGAAATCAGCTGGCTGGCCATGCAAGCAGTCATCACTTTTGTCCTCAGAAATTACAAACCTGAACGATTTGAAGTTGAAAGATTGATGTTAGTTTGGAATTGAGAATGGTAGTGACACTGTGATTGGGGACACTGCTGATGATGCCAAACTCTGAAGACCCGGATAAGAATAAAGATCATTTTCAGGAAGAAGCACTGCAATGTACCACCATTCCTGAGGTGGAGGTGACTGAGAGTGCTGGATTGCTGCTGAAAAAGAGGATGGCGGAATTGTAGTAACAGCGGTCTTCTTTTACGGAACACCGAATGCTTCCCAAAGCAGTCTGGCTCCCCTCAGGCCCGGCCCCCAGACTGATTCCTAATGGACAGCTGTAGGCCGCCCATCAGCGTCGCTCGCCGCACACCGCCAACCTGCTTCCAATTAACACAGTGATGACACAGGAAATAACTGCAAATTTGAAATTCCTAACATGGTGATGTGCAGCTTGATGTTTTAGAGATGTACTTTCCCAGGATAGGACAGCTTCAGTCAGCTGACTATCTCATGCTACGTGTCTATCTCCCTTAGTGAGAAGAGAGTTGTAGTAACATAGATGCTCTTGTAGCCCACTTACATACTGGAAGAAAAATGCTCTAACACTCCTTATGACCTAATGTGTTTTTCCCCTCTCCCCCACCAGATCACCCTCAGCACCTGGCCATCGAGCCCCAGACTGCCATCGAGGGTGATGACGTCACTCTGACTTGTCGCGGCACTCGGTACCTGTACACAGACCTGCAGTGGTACAACCCTCAGAACTACACTGTCACCCCCGCCAACATCACGGCCCTGCAGCTCAGCCCGTACGCTATCTCTCTCTCCCTCTCCCTGCACAATGTGTCCAGGAGTCACACAACAGGCTACCAGTGCTGGGCGGGTAACCTCCACAGCAAGAGGGTCATAGTCCAGACTGTGCTGACTGTGGATGGTGAGTAGGAGAGGAGGAGCATTGCCTGCTGGGTGATCAATGAGGTCTATCAGAACAGTAATTGCCACACCACTGTCATGTCATACGGGTATTGCTCAACTCTTTCTAAGAGTAACATGGTTGTATTACATCGCATTTTGGTAAAAGGTGACTGTTCCTGGATATAATCACACTCGTGATTATGCAACCCAGTAGGGGGATGAGTTTGTCTGGGGAAGTCTTGAAAAGCAGAGTGATCTAATTCAGATATGTTTCTGTGGTTGATGCAGAGAGGAAGAGGCCGTGGCTGAGACAGAACCTGACCAATCAGGATGTAAACAGCAGCAGCACACTGACTATGGCCTGCTACGCCCTGGGTATGCCGCCACCCTACATCACCTGGTACAAAGACAAGCTACCAGTACAGGAGGGTCCAGGTAAGAACTGCTGGAAATGACTCATGGCCCTACTCATTGCTTTTAGTGTTTCAATTTAAATTATTATACAAAATTCTTGAAAATAATAGAATATTATATACAGTATATGGTGGATACAACCTCAGCTCTGCAGATTTTGCTGCGAAGAGGAAAAATCATTAGATCACTTGTTTTGCTATTGCCCGTACGTAGCTTGTTTTGGTCACAGGTTCAGGAATGGCTGAAGAATTGAAACATTAAATGGAGCTAACTCTGCAAATTGCACTGATGGGTGATCAATCAGTCAATCGATCAACAATATAATAATACTCTTAGCAAATGTACAATCTGTCGAAACTATGAGAATAGAAAGGTTCAGAACTTGTGTGAAACATCCTAGCACAGTTGGAAGATATATGGCAATTATAAATGAAAACTGGATGATCTTCAGAGATAGATGGGAGGGGTTTAGGGGAGCTGAAGGCTGGGACTGGATGGTCTTCAGAGATAGATGGGAGGGGTTTAGGGGAGCTGAAGGCTGGGACTGGATGGTCTTCAGAGATAGATGGGAGGGGTTTAGGGGAGCTGAAGGCTGGGACTGGATGGTCTTCAGAGATAGATGGGAGGGGTTTAGGGAGCTGAAGGCTGGGACTGGATGGTCTTCAGAGATAGATGGGAGGGGTTTAGGGGAGCTGAAGGCTGGGACTGGATGGTCTTCAGAGATAGATGGGAGGGTTTAGGGAGCTGAAGGCTGGGACTGGATGGTCTTCAGAGATAGATGGGAGGGGTTTAGGGAGCTGAAGGCTGGGACTGGATGGTCTTCAGAGATAGATGGGAGGGGTTTAGGGGAGCTGAAGGCTGGGACTGGATGGTCTTCAGAGATAGATGGGAGGGGTTTAGGGGAGCTGAAGGCTGGGACTGGATGGTCTTCAGAGATAGATGGGAGGGGTTTAGGGGAGCTGAAGGCTGGGACTGGATGGTCTTCAGAGATAGATGGGAGGGGTTTAGGGGAGCTGAAGGCTGGGACTGGATGGTCTTCAGAGATAGATGGGAGGGGTTTAGGGAGCTGAAGGCTGGGACTGGATGGTCTTCAGAGATAGATGGGAGGGGTTTAGGGGAGCTGAAGGCTGGGACTGGATGGTCTTCAGAGATAGATGGGAGGGGTTTAGGGGAGCTGAAGGCTGGGACTGGATGGTCTTCAGAGATAGATGGGAGGGGTTTAGGGGAGCTGAAGGCTGGGACTGGATGGTCTTCAGAGATAGATGGGAGGGGTTTAGGGAGCTGAAGGCTGGGACTGGATGGTCTTCAGAGATAGATGGGAGGGGTTTAGGGGAGCTGAAGGCTGGGACTGGATGGTCTTCAGAGATAGATGGGAGGGGTTTAGGGAGCTGAAGGCTGGGACTGGATGGTCTTCAGAGATAGATGGGAGGGGTTTAGGGGAGCTGAAGGCTGGGACTGGATGGTCTTCAGAGATAGATGGGAGGGGTTTAGGGGAGCTGAAGGCTGGGACTGGATGGTCTTCAGAGATAGACGGGAGGGGTTTATGGGAGCTGAAGGCTGGGACTGGATGGTCTTCAGAGATAGATGGGAGGGGTTTATGGGAGCTGAAGGCTGGGACTGGATGGTCTTCAGAGATAGATGGGAGGGGTTTAGGGGAGCTGAAGCTGGAAGTAGAAGACTAGGTATTGTTGTCCATTTAGACTAATCTAAGTTTGAGGTGTTCGGAGCACAAATAAGAACATTCGTGAGACTCAGAAAAAATGAAAAGATGCTGGAGGAGTGCTTGACGCCATCTGTCAAGCATGGTGGAGTGATTTGTACAGGGTAAAAGGTATCTTGAAGAAGGAAGGCCATCACTCCATTTTGCAACGCCAATCCATACCCTGTGGACGGCGTTTAATTGGTGCCAATTTCCTCCTACATCAGGTCAATGACCCAAAGCACAGCTCCAAACTATGCAATAACTATTTAGGGAAGTAGCAGCCAGCTGGTATTCTGTCTATAATGGAGTGGCCAGCACAGTCACCGGATCTCAACCCTATTGAGCTGTTGTGGGAGCAGCTTGACTGTATGGTACGTAAGAAGTGCCCATTAAGCCAATCTAACTTGTGAGAGGTGCTTCAGGAAGCATGGGGTGAAATATATATATACATTGGGGCAAAAAAGTATTTAGTCAGCCACCAATTGTGCAAGTTCTCCCACTTAAAAAGATGAGAGAGGCCTGTAATTTTTATCATAGGTACACTTCAACTATGACAGACAAAATGAGAAAAAAAAATCCAGAAAATCACATTGTAGGATTTTTAATGAATTTATTTGCAAATTATGGTGGAAAATAAGTATTGTACTGACATACAAGACCAAATTACAGGCCTCTCTCATCTTTTTAAGTGGGAGAACTTGCACAATTGGTGGCTGACTAAATACTTTTTTTGCCCCACTGTATATACCCCCCCACCCCCAAAAATGTGTTTTATTATAATTTTCTCCATAAAATCTGAGCTGTAGACTTCATGCTGTGTTCCAGGTATTACTCTGAGGGAGGATGGGGTGCTGACGATCGAGAGAGTGAAGAAAGATGATGAGGGCTTGTACGAGTGTCTGGCCAGCAACAATGAGGGGAGTGTGAAAGCCAGCGCTGTCGTCACTGTCGTGGGTGAGTCACTTACCTCTTTATTTCCGTCATGGTCAATGAATCTAACTAAGGTACATTAACCACACCAGTGACCAAACACACCATGAACTCAACCAGCACAGCCACAGCCGGACCAATCACAGCTCTTGGCAAAACTGGGCTATGTTTTCTTGTCACCAGTACAAATAGCTCTGGCCAGATTCAATATGAAAACCCTCCCCAGAGAGAGAAGCCAAGAGTCTGCCAAGAATGCCCAGCGAATTCCTCCACTGGCTGGGGGGGGCTCATGGAGCTCTGAGGTCCCCACCCATGGGATGTGACCTGCAAGAAGTGTGTGAAGAGTTCCCACTAATGACTGTGGGCACGGCCAGGGGAGAAGTTCTCTCGTTAAAGAACCATGGGACTGGAAACATGATGACACAGACTGGGAGGGGGGGGGGGACAAGGTCATGTGACTTATTCTGATGACTAGACTTGGCACCAGACCTGAATTCCTGTTCCCCTAAAAAATGTCAATTTCCCTCAACGTCCAACCCCAGTGTCAGCACAATCCATTATATTACTAGAAGAAAATGTCAAAAATGTGGCATTACTCTATCAAAACTATTTGACAATTTCGTAAAGCTTTATGAATGTGAGCTGGCTAGGACAGTGAATGTTGAGATGGATAGTTAAGAAAACAGTTTAATGTGAGATGAATGTGCAACCATGTCGGATGCATAGTCCCAAAAACTAAGAAATAAACAATGGAGTGTGTTTTTTGACTTTTAGTGCGTACCCAACTTGTCGGAAATGAGTTAATCTAGCAAAAAACGAAGAACTTTCAGAGAAATGCGTTGTTTAATTCCCGTCCTTGCAATCACATGGCAAAATGGACTTTCAAGTTCTGCATAAGTAGGTCAGTGTCATGTTAGTCTAATATGTCGTAATACAAACAAAACCATTCCTCTGTTGTGTATGTCCCTGTATATATGTGTTGCCAGTTATCATATCGTATTCATTTTTCAACAAGCATATAAAACACCCTATGCAACAACAGTTGACTAATGGTTCCTGTGGTCTCCTTCCAGGTGATGAGGGGAAGCCCAACATTGAGGTGATCGTCCTGGTGTGTACAGGAGCTGCTGCCACCTTCCTCTGGCTCATGCTCATCCTCTTCATCCGCAAGCTGAGGAAGGTAACAAGAGATCTCCCTGCAATCACAGCTGGTTCTCCAGTGTCTCTCACTCTTCTTGACTGTGAAGACATTTGAGAGTGTAAACTGTTTGGATACTTCACTGAGCACTTTGCTCACCGCAGCATCATGCCATTTAAAAAATGCTCTTCTCAAGACCTGTTCAAACACCCACACTACATTTTTAAGGGTTTTGTATGCGTTTCAGGAGTGGAAGCAATCTTGTTATACAAATTCCACGAACTGCTATCACTGAGTCATTTCTCTTGTGAAATGCAAATGACTTTGGATCATTTTATCTCTATGTTTACGAGTTCCACATTTCCTGACATTGGAGAAGTGCTTGTGTACTGCATGTTGAGAAAGAATAGGTTCAGAGACAGCTTCTGTCTCCAAGCAATAAGACTGCTGAATAGCTCAGCAATGGCTACCTACACACTGACTATCTGCACTGACTCTATGCACAATTATAGGTCTCTATCCACACACTCACACACACTTCAAATATAATAAAAAATAAAGTTGTATTTGTCACATGCGTCGAATACAACAGGTGTAGACCTTACTGTGAAGTGCTTTCTTACAAGCCCTTAACCAACAATGCAGTTCAAGAAATAGAGTTAAGAAAATATTTACTAAATAAAATAACTTTAAAATAAATAAAAAAGTAACACAAGAAAATTACATAACAATAGCGAGGCTATATACAGGGGGTACCTGTACCGAGTCAATGTGCGGGGGCACAGGTTAGTTGAGGTCATTTGGACATGTAGGTAGGGGTAAAGTGACTATGCATAGATAATAAGCAGTGAGTAGCAGTTGGAGTCTCTATAACACCTTACGGTCAGATGCTGAGAAGTTGCCATACCAGGCGGTGATGCAACCGGTCAGGATGCTCTCGATGATGCAGCTGTAGAACCTTTTGAGGATTTGAGGAACCATGCCAAATCTTTTCAGTCTCCTGAGGGGGAAAAGGTGTTGTTGTACCCTCTTCACAACTGTCTTTGTGTGCTTGGACCATGATTGTTCATTGGTGATGTGGACACCAAGGAACTTTAAACTCTCAACCTGCTCCACTACAGCCCTGTTGATGTTAATGGGGGCTTGCACAGCCCTCCTTTTCCTATAGTCCACAATCAGCTCCTTCGTTCCATTGTCAAATTGAGGGAGAGATTGTTGTCCTGGCACCACACTTCCAGGTCCCTGACATCATCCCTATAGGCTGTCTCATCGTTGTCAGTGAGCACTGTTGTGTCATCGCAAACTTAATGAGGGTGTTGGAGTCGTGCTTGACCACGCAGTCATGGGTGAACAGGGAGTACAGGAGAGGACTGAGCACGCACCCCTGAGTGGTCCCTGTGTTGACGATCAGCGTGGCGAATGTGTTGTTACCTACCCTTACTACGTGGGGGCGACTCGTCAGGAAGTCCAGGATCCAGTTGCAGAGGGAGGTGTTTAGTCCCAGGGTCCTTGGCTTATTGATGAGCTTTGCGGGCTCTATGGTGTTGAACGCTGAGCTGTAGTCAATGAATAGCATTCTCACATAGGTGTTCCTTCTGTCCAGGTGGGAAAGGGCAGTGTGGAGTGCGATTGAGATTGCGTCATCTGTGGATCTATTGGGGCGGTATGCGAATTGGAGTGGGTCTAGGGTTTCTGGTATGAGGGTGTTGATGTGAGCCATGACCAGTCTTTCAAAGCACATCATGGCTACCAACGTGAGTGCTACGAGGCGGTAATCATTTAGGCAGGTTACCTTCGCTTTCTTGGGCACAGGGACTATGGTGGTCTGTTTAAAACATGTAGGTATTATAGACTCGGTCAGGAAGAGCTTGAAAATGTCAGTGAAGACACTTGCCAGTTGGTCCGCGCATGCTTTGAGTACACATCCTGGTAATCCGTATGGCCCCGTTGAAAGGTCTTGCTCACATCGGCTATGGAGAGCATGATCACACAGTTGTCTGTAACAGCTGATGCTCTCATGCATGCTTCAGTGTTGCTTGCCTTGAAGCAAGCATAAAAGGCATTTAGCTCATCTGGTAGGCTTGCGTCACTGGCCAGCTCGCAGCTGAGTTTTTTGTAGTCCTTAATAGTTTGCAAGCCATGCCACATCCGACGAACGACAGAGCCAGTGTAGTCGGATTCAAAATTAGTCCTGTATTGACACTTTGCCTATTTGAGGGCATAGCAGGATTATTTATAAGCGTCTGGATTAGTGTCCCGCTCCTTGAAAACGGCAGCTCTAGCCTTTAGCTCGGTGCGAATGTTGCCTGTAATCCATGGCTTCCGGTTGGGATATGTATGTACAGTCACTGTGGGGACGACATCGTCTATGCACTTATTGATGAAGCCGGTGACTGAGGGGGCATACTCCTCAATTAAATTGATTTAAGTTTGCCTGCATTAAAGTCCCCGGCCACTAGGAGTGCCCCTTCTGGATGAACATTTTCTTGTTTGCTTATGCCCTTATACAGCTCGCTGAGTGCGGTCTTAGCATCAGTTTGTGGTGGTAAATAGACGGCTACGAATGATATAGATGAGAACTCTCTTGGTAGATAGTGTAGTATACAGCTTCTCATGAGGTATTCTACCTCAGGTGAGCAATACCTCAAGACGTCCCTAATATTTGCACTAGCATTTATTAACAAATAGACACACACACCCCTCGTCTTAACAGACGTAGCTGCTCTGTCCTGCCGATGCACAGAAAACCCAGCCAGCCCTATATTATCCATTTTGTTGCTCAGCCATGTCTCGTGAAACAGAAGATATTACAGTTTTTAATGTCCTGTTGGTGGGATAGTCTTAATCGTAGATCGTCCAGTTTATTCTCCAATGATTGCACATTGGCCAATAATACGGAGGGTAGTGGTGGTTTACCTACTCGCCTGCGAATTCTCACAAGGTACCCTCCCCCATCCCCCCTTTTCTCAGTCTTTTCTTCACGTGAATGACAGGGATTTGGGCCTGGTCTTGACAAAGCAGTCTATCCTTCGTGTCGGATTCATTAAAGAAAAATCTTTGTCCAGTTCGAGGTGAGTAATCGCTGTTCTGTTGTCCAGAAGCTCTTTTCGGTCATAAGAGACGGTAGCAGTAACATTATGTACAAAATAAGTTACAAACAGCGGCATTATTCTGAACACTTACACTCTCACTCTCGCGCACACACACACATATACACACTCACATACATATACTGACGACACAGACACTAACACTTTCACACACACACACACACACACACACACACACACACATATACACTCACATACATATACTGACGACACAGACACTAACACTTTCACACACACACACACACACACACACACACACACACACACACACACACACACACACACACACACACACACACACACACCCTCATGGACAAGTACAACCAGTCCTGCTATGCCCTCAGTAAGGCAATCAAACAGGCAAAACGTCAGTACAGAGTTGCAATTCAGCGGCTCAGACAAAGGTGGCAGGGACTCCAGACAATCACGGATTATAAAGGGAAACCTAGCCACATTGCGGACACTGACGCCTTGCTCCCAGACAAGCTAAACACCTTCTTTGCTCACTTCGAGGAAAACACAGTGCCGCCGCCGCGAGCCACCGCCTCTGGCCATCTCTCCCTATCCCAGTCTATGGTCACCACTTACCAAAGAAAGCGAATTCAACGGCTTAGACTCGAGACGTATGTGGCAGGGACTACAGACGGATTATAAAGGGAAAGATGGACATGTCACGAACGCGTTGCTCCCGGACAAGCTAAACACCTTCTTCGACTGCTTTGAGGAAAGCACTTGATTTGATTTTGATTTGACTAAATTACTATTACCGGTAGCACTCATTTCTGTCATCATGAAGTGCTTTGAGAGGCTAGTTAAGGATCATATCACCTCCACCTTACCCTACACCCTAGATCGATTACAATTTGCATACCGCACCAACAGATCCACAGATGAGGCAATCGCCTTTACACTGCACAATGCCCTATCCCATCTGGACAAGAGGAACTCTTATGTAAGAATGCTGTTCATCGACTACAGCTCAGCCTTCAACCCCATCGTATCCTACAAGCTCATCATTAATCTCAAGGCACTGGGTCTGAACCCCTCCCTGTGCAACTGGGTCCTGGACTACCTGATGGGCCGTCCGCAGGCGGTAAAGGTAGGCAACACCACTGCCGCTATGCTGACCCTCAACATGAGGGCCACACAGGGGTGCATGCTCAGCCATCTCCCTGTTTACCCATGATTGCATGGCCACGAACGTCTCCAACTCAATCATCAAGTTTGAAGACGACACAACTGTGGTAGTAGGCCTGATTACCAACAACGACGAGACCCTGGCGGAGTGGTGCCAGGAAAATAACTTCTCCCTCAATGTCAACAAAATGAAGGAGCTAATCGAAGACTTCAGGAGAAAGAAGGAGGAGGGCACCCTCATCCACACCTATGGGGCCGTGGTGGAAAGGATGAAAAGCTTCTAGTTCCTCGGTGTACATTTCACTGACAACTTGAAATCGTCCACCCGCACAGACAGTGTGGTGAAGAAGGCGCAACAACACCTCTTCAACCTCAGGACGCTGAAGAAATTTGGTTTGGCCCCTAAGACCCTCACAAACTTCTACAGATGCACCATTGAGAGCATACTGCCGGGCTGTATCACTGCCTGGTACGACAACTGCACCGTCCACAACCGCAGGGTTCTCTAGAGGGTGGTGCGATCTGCCCAACGCATCACCAGGGGCACACTGCCTACCTGCCTTGAAGAACATCTACAGCACCCGGTTTCACAGGAAGGCCAAAAAGTTCATCAAGGACCTCAGCCACACGAACCACGGCCTGTTCACCTGCTACCATCTATAAGGAGGAGACCGTACAGGTGCATCACAGCTGGGACCGAGAGACTGAAAAACAGCTTTTATCTCCAGGCCATCAGACTGTTAAATAGTCATCACTAGTCAGCCTCCGCTCAGTAACCTGCCCTGATCTTAGTCACTGTTACTACCTGGCTACAACCCGGTACCCTACCCTGCACCTTCGAGGCTGCTGGCCTACAGTATGTACATAGTTATGGAACACTGGTTACTTTAATAATGTTTGCATATTGTTTTACCCACTTTATATGTACAGTTGAAGTCGGAAGTTTACATACACCTCAGCCAAATACATTTAAACTGTTTCACAATTCCTGACATTTAATCCTAGTAAAAAATCCCTGTCTTAGGTCAGTTAGGATCACCACTTTATTTTAAGAATGTGAAATGTCCGAATAATAGTAGAGAGAAGGATTTATTTCAGCTTTTATTTCTTTCATCACATTCCCAGTTGGTCAGAAGGTTACATACACTCAATTGGTATTTGGTAGCATTGCCTTTAAACTGTTTAACTTGGGTCAAACGTTTCGGGTAGCCTTCCACAAGCTTTCCACAATAAGTTGGGTGAATTTTGGCCCATTCCTCCTTGACAGAGCTGGTGTAACGGAGTCAGGTTTGTAGGCCTCCTTGCTCGCACATGCTTTTACAGTTCTACCCACTAATTTTCTATGGGATTGAGGTCAGGGCTTTGTGATGGCCACTCCAATACTTTGACTTTGTTGTCCTTATGCCAATTTGCCACAACTTTGGAAGTATGCTATGTGTGTGTCATGTTGGAAGGTGAACCTTCGACCCAGTCTGAGGTCCTGAGCGCTCTGGAGCAGGTTTTCATCAAAGAACTCTCTGTACTTTTCTCCGTTCATCTTTCCCTCATTCCTGACTAGTCTCCCAGTCCCTGACGCTGAAAAACATCCCCACAGCATGATGCTGCCACCACCATGCTTCACTATAGGGATGGTGCCAGGTTTCCTTGGCATTCAGGCCAAAGAGTTCAATCTTGCTTTCATCAGACCAGAGAATCTTGTTTCTCATGGTCTGAGAGTCTTAGGTGCCTTTTGGCAAACTCCAAGCGGGCTGTCATGTGCCTTTTACTGAGGAGTGACATCCTTCTAGCCACTCTACCATAATGGCCTGATTGGTGGAGTTCTGTAGAGATGGTTCTCTTTCTGGAAGGTTCTCCCTTCTCCACAGAGGAACTCTGGATCTCTGTCAGAGTGACCATCGGGTTCTTGGTCACCGCCCTTCAACTTCAATTGCTCAGTTTGGCCAGGCGGCTAGCTCTATGAAGAGTCTTGGTGGCTCCAAACTTCTACCATTTTATGGAGGCCACTGTGTTCTTTGGGACATCCAATGCTGCAGACATTTTTTGGTACCCTTCCCCAGATCTGTGTTTCGACACAATCCGGTCTCGAAGCTCTACGGACTATTCCTTCGAACGTAACAAAATATGGAAAAATTATACTTTCCGAATGCTCCGTACATATACAGTATACTGTATTTATATTCTGACATTGCGCTCGTTCTAAAATATGTAGCAAAATTCATTTGTTTCTTTACATTTTGGGGATTGGTGTGTATTGTTTTGTATTGTTAGATATTACTGTACTGTTGGAGCTAAGAACGTAAGCATTTTGCTACACCCACGATAACATCTGGAAAATATGTTTGGTTGTTACAGTCTTGTCTTGTCCCGTACGGACTCGGGGGAGGCCCACTAAACCCGGAAGCCAGCCGTTACCAATGTGTCGGAGGAAACACAGTGCACCTGGCGACCATGTCAGCGTGCACTTCGCCCGGCCCACCACAGGAGTCGCTAGTGCGCGGTCGTACGAGGACATCCCTGCCGGCCAAACTCTCTTCCGGTCGTGGCACAGCTAGCACTGCCATGCAGGGCCTTGGACCACTGCACCACTTGGGAGGCCTGTCCATGCTTTTTTATTTATTTTTATTTTTTTACCCCCTTTTTCTCCCCAATTTCGTAGTATCCAATTGTTAGTAGTTACTATCTTGTCTCATCGCTACAACTCCCGTACGGGCTTGGGAGAGACGAAGGTCGAAAGCCATGCGTCCTCCGAAACACAACCCAACCAAGCCGCACTGCTTCTTAACACAGCACGCATCCAACCCGGAAGCCAGCCGCACCAATGTGTCGGAGGAAACACCATGCTCCTGTGGCCCGGCCCGCCACAGGAGTTTGTTAGTGCGTGATGGGACAAGGATATCCCTACCGGCCAAACCCTCCCTAACACGGACGACGCTAGGCCAATTGTGCGTCTCCCCATGGACCTCCCGGTCGCGGCCGGCTGCGACAGAGCCTGGGCTTGAACCCAGAGTCTCTGGTGGCACAGATAGATAGACCACTGCGCCACCCGGGAGGCCCTGTCCATGCTTTTTTAGATTCTATTCTGGATTTTATTTTTTGGGGAGGAACTTTTTCTCTGAATGGTTTACACCTGTTGTATTCTGTGCATGTGACAAATAAACATTGATTTGATTTGAATAGTTCCCGTAATAGTGTATTGATGTTAACAGTGATAGTAGAGCATGTGTTCTTGTCTTTTAGTTAACATACTTACTGCACAATGCGCTCCATCACCATTTTATTATATTCTATTACATTCTATTTTATTCTCCCCCCTTCCAGCCGGACTACATGATGGGTCCATCCATCATCATCGACCCAGACGAGTGTCCTCTGGACGAGCAGTGTGAACGCCTGCAGTACGATGGCAGCAAATGGGAGTTTCCCCGAGACCGCCTCAGACTGGGTGAGTACCTTACTACAGCATACAGCACTGGTACAGTCTAAGAAGTCACTCACCATGACCACGCTGTAACTCACAGGCCTATACGCACCATCAATTGGCACCTACTGTAAGTGTATTTACTTGTCCAGCCTACATTTCACATCCACAGGTCAATGTGATGTTGATAATGTGGCACTCATCTGGGTCTTCTTAAACTGTGTGACCCTGTTTGCCCATTACATTGAAATATAGTGCCAGAGAGGATGGTATGTGGCAGAGGTGACAGCCCCCTGTGAAGAGGGTGTAGCGTCGTTGCTCATCAGCGACCCTCCACTGTCTTAACGGCACTATAAATCCCATGGAGGAGCGCTTCACGGACCCAGTGGTCAGAACCTCAGCAGGTTGTTTTAATGACCCATAATTCCCCTGATAGAGAACCCAACCAGATTTACTACTCCCCAGGGGCCAGCCACTTTCATTTACATATATACCTATTGTAACCCACTGGCCTCTCCCACAGGGCTTTTGGATTCATTGGGCATCTACACTTCAACCTCTGCCATGAAGCCAATCATTTTCGGCATTCAAACACTCGTTCTTTCTCTCTCTTGCTCTCTTTCTCTCTCTCTCTCTCTCTCTCTATCTCTCTCTATCTCTTTCTCTCTCTTTCTCTTTCTCTCTCTCTCTCTCTCTCTTTCTCTCTCTCTCTCTCTTTCTCTCTCTCTCTCTCTCTCTCTCTCTCTCTCTCTCTCTCTCTCTCTCTCTCTCGCTCTCTCTCTCTCGCTCTCTCTCTCTGTCCCAGGCAAAACTCTGGGCCATGGAGCCTTCGGGAAAGTGGTGGAGGCCTCTGCTTTTGGGATTGACAAGCTCTCGACCTGCAAGACTGTGGCCGTCAAAATGCTGAAAGGTATGGAAGAAACATTATTATCAAGACTTTAATCTGAACATTTTATATATACTAATTTACTCTCATGTGCACTTCTGTTGAAAAACCACTTTGAAAAGTCATACAGGCTGTTTTCCACATAGCTTCCTTTCGCTTACACCTGGTGGAAATGGTACTGATAAAGGTGCTTCTTGCCAAATACAAACACAATATCCATTGTTTTGGGTGTAACAGATGTAAAACAGCCATCTGTCATTTCAGCAGACAATTTGGTTTCTCGCGCATGATATGAATTCAAAAGCTGTGCTAGCACATGTGCATGTAATTAACAGTCGCGCACAGGCTATTTGTTCAAAGGAGGCGTGCGTTGGCTGCCTGAGACCTTGGTGTCCCTGATGAGGATGACAGTCTACAGATATGACAGGAATCAGGATAGCATTCCACTTGGTGTTAGTGATTGCAAAGTTTAAAAGTGTAAAAAACAGAAAGTTGTCAAATAAAGGTTAGAAAAATAAAAGTGCTTATTAATAATTGTAACCCAGATGCTTTGGAGATACACAAACAATTGGAAACAATGACCCCCCCCCCCCACACACACACACACACACACACACACACACCTGCTTCCCACATATGATTTATGGTCACCATAAATTATGGTCACATTTCAGTCTTTCTAAATCTGGCAGAGCATATTTATCCCATCAACAATTGAGTAAAAAGCAGTAAAAAGCAATGCAGAAGGAAAGAGACTCCGAGAGAAGGGGGGGGGAGAGAGAGAGACTGTCCAAGGAATTTTACCTAGTGATCTTAGCAGAATAAACATTTCAGCCCAATATCACTGACACTGGCTGTATCCCCTTAGGGTTGATGTGGTCCAACTAACTTTCCTCCGGGTTCTGTTAGGATATTCAACTATAACTCTGTAGAGTAATGGGGCCACAGATGGATACGGATGGTGTTGTGAAACATCTAGCTACATGGGGATGATAAATCAGGCCATTTGTTAGATATTTCTGTCAGTGTTAAAGCATTAATCATCTCTTTCCATTAATCATGGAGGAACCAAACTCACCAGGCCGGCTGCTGCTCTACTGCTCTACTCCAGGCCCCCCCCAGGTCAAACATAATGAAAAGCAGCTCACTTCCCTAAACTGACCCTCCGTGCAGTGTGGTTTGAGACTCAGCGTCAGTCAGCTCCAGCTTCCAGAGCAGGCTGGGACCACTGTGATGAGCAAAAATAAGACAGAGCAGAAGTACAGTCCCACAATTCACAAGTTTTCCATTCGTTATTTAAATTAAAGTAATTGATTCATTGTTTAAAACCTTTTACTGCAGTGGGCTAAATCAGGGTCACACAGAGTGTTTCTTGGTAGTCCTAAACAAATAAAGTATCCACCTCACACACATGGTTATGGGCTTTAAAAAGAAGACACCTGTACCATGTCAGATACAGCGTTTCAATGTATTACATTTTGAGTATGCATCCCTATATTACAGAAGAATATAACATGTTTATTAATTATGAAATTATGTCAAATATGAATAACCTTCCACCCATGAGGCCACTAGAGGGCGATTTGGTCGTTTTCCCCCTCCATTTTTTGGGTAATTTGGTCATCAAACGTTCGCCATTCATTTTTTAAATTCAAGTCGTTGATTCATTATTTAAATCGCCCAAAATCCCCGTTAGATTAAACCACATCCAGGGAGTCAGTGATGGCTGAGAGCAAGATTATTTTGCAACACCATTTTGTTCAGTGAATGTTTTCATTCTGTTTATCAGTTAGGGACATTATTGGTACCGTTGCTAACTCCAACCACCTGTGTCCAGATGAGCTTTTCAGATAAAAGAAGAGAGAGACATTACACAGGCACATTGGACGCATTAGGCTGCCACCCAACATTGACTAGTTGGTATTCCACAGTCTTTGAGATCAATGTTACTGAAAGGTTTAGAGGGACCGTTAATCTTGGTGTCGATGCCCCCCCCGTAAAAAAAAGGATGAGTCACTTTGGTGGTGTTTAGTTTATACGTGGTTAAATAAATCCCTCCCTCTGACCTCATAGCATACCAAGATATTGACCTCTTATATTATGTGTAGACTAGCTATACAACTGAGAAACAAAACAGCATTTTATATTCTGGGAAAAAAGAATGTTACCGTCATATTGACTCTCCATGTGTGCTGCAGTGTTTATTGTGATGTAATGTGTGGCTGTGCTTTGGGTTGATCCCTCATGTATGTGAGTATCT
This sequence comes from Oncorhynchus nerka, assembly GCF_034236695.1. Lineage (NCBI taxonomy): Eukaryota > Metazoa > Chordata > Actinopteri > Salmoniformes > Salmonidae > Oncorhynchus > Oncorhynchus nerka. The sequence continues at coordinate 37,023,217 of NC_088400.1, forward strand.
AATTCAATGTGAGAGAATGCTGATGTTTGTGTTTTAAGTCCTATATAATTCCCATGTTGACTTCATTTATTTCCCGCTGTCCATCGTTGCATACCATCTTCACCTTGCACATTGAATGTTCTCATGCAGATAATCATATTACCTTATGTGAAAAATGTCTTGCCTATTTAAAATCTCCTCCGCATGCGTAAAAATCTGTTTTTTATTTTCCATCTATACTGTTTGGTTTCCAGACGTCCAGGAACGTACATCAGTTGGCTTAATCTTAAACGAAGATAAAGAATTTATATGACATTTTCATTAAAAGTCCAAAATACATCCACTCTTTTGTGGAGTATGAAACAGTATCCCCGCAATAGGACATGTACATTTAACCTTCATCCCTGTAAATAGTCTGTGTTTATGTTGAAACAGGAGGAGCTACGACAAACGAGCGCAAGGCTCTGATGTCGGAGCTGAAGATCCTGATCCACATTGGTCATCATCTGAACGTGGTCAACCTGCTGGGAGCCTGCACCAAGCCTGGAGGTGAGAGAGAGAGGACAGGGTTAACTCTTTATGTTTAAACGTAGTCACACTGTATGACCTGCATGCAATTTGTGAAGTATGTTTATAAATGGATGGAATCTCAGAGAAAATCCTGTTTTGACTGTTTATGAATCATTACTTGTTTGGAATCTTCTTTGAATTCCGTGCGTCTTTCTTCTCAGGTCCATTGATGATGATAGTGGAGTACTGCAAATATGGAAACTTGTCAAACTACTTGAGAAGCAAGAGGGCTGATTTCATCGTTTATAAGGTAAATCAGCAGCTTTCAGAAATCCTGCTTTCTCATCAAATCAAAAGCCTTCATTATTTAGTCTACTTAGCTGTCAAAACCTCAACCTAATAGGAAAACCCCAGATTGTTAGAAGAACCGTTTTCTAAAGTGACTCAAGGTTTGCATCTGTATTTTTGATCTGGTGTGTGTCTCGTATGTCAGAGCCAGGACGGTAAGGTGGTGACGTCGGGGTCGGGCTGTGACCTAAGCGAGCTCATCAAGCGGCGCCTGGAGAGCGTGGCCAGCACCGGAAGCTCGGCCAGCTCCGGCTTTGTGGAAGATAAGAGCTACTGCGACTCAGAGGAAGAGGAGGAAGGTAAACTAAATGAGCCAACAGCGTCTTCCTTCCCCTCACCGCCCCCTTCACCCTTCCCTCTCACCTCCACCCACACTCCCATGCCCCCTGATTGTTTTCTTCCCTGGGCCTGATAGGATGTTTCCTCCTCCTATTCATAAATTAAATCGATAGGACACGAACCCCGGGCTGAGAGGAAAAGGAGGAGTGGAGGAGGAGGCCTCTGTTGACATCCTCCTCTGTCCTGACTGCTGCTTTGCACGTCGGCCATTTTAAATATAATATATAACAATATGTATGAATGGTAAATAATGTATTGTCATTTTGGAGTCACTTTTATTGTAGATAAGAGTAGAATATGTTTCTTAACACTTCCACATTAATGTAGATGTGACCATGATTACGGATAGTCCTGAATGAATCGTGAATGATGAGTGAGAAAGTTACAGGCGCACAAATATCATACCCCCAAGACATGCTAACCTCTCACCATGACAATAACAGGGGAGGTTAGCATTTTATATCATACCCCCAAGACATGCTAACCTCTCACCATGACAATAACAGGGGAGGTTAGCATTTTATATCATACCCCCAAGACATGCTAACCTCTCACCATGACAATAACAGAGGAGGTTAGAATTTTATATTATACCCGCAAGACATGCTAACCTCTCACCATGACAATAACAGAGGAGGTTAGCATTTTATATCATACCCCCAAGACATGCTAACCTCTCACCATGACAATAACAGGGGAGGTTATCATTTTATATCATACCCCCAAGACATGCTAACCTCTCACCATGACAATAACAGGGGAGGTTCGAATTTTATATCATACCCCCAAGACATGCTAACCTCTCACCATGACAATAACAGGGGAGGTTAGAATTTTATATTATACCCCCAAGACATGCTAACCTCTCACCATGACAATAACAGAGGAGGTTAGCATTTTATATCATACCCCAAGACATGCTAACCTCTCACCATGACAATAACAGGGGAGGTTATCATTTTATATCATACCCCAAGACATGCTAACCTCTCACCATGACAATAACAGGGGAGGTTATCATTTTATATCATACCCCCAAGACATGCTAACCTCTCACCATGACAATAACAGAGGAGGTTAGCATTTTATATCATACCCCCAAGACATGCTAACCTCTCACCATGACAATAACAGGGGAGGTTATCATTTTATATCATACCCCCAAGACATGCTAACCTCTCACCATGACAATAACAGGGGAGGTTCGAATTTTATATCATACCCCCAAGACATGCTAACCTCTCACCATGACAATAACAGGGGAGGTTAGAATTTTATATTATACCCCCAAGACATGCTAACCTCTCACCATGACAATAACAGGAGGTTCGAATTTTATATCATACCCCAAGACATGCTAACCTCTCACCATGACAATAACAGGGAGGTTATCATTTTATATCATACCCCAAGACATGCTAACCTCTCACCATGACAATAACAGGGAGGTTATCATTTTATATCATACCCCAAGACATGCTAACCTCTCACCATGACAATAACAGGGAGGTTCGAATTTTATATCATACCCCCAAGACATGCTAACCTCTCACCATGACAATAACAGAGGAGGTTAGAATTTTATATTATACCCCCAAGACATGCTAACCTCTCACCATGACAATAACAGGGGAGGTTCGAATTTTATATCATACCCCCAAGACATGCTAACCTCTCACCATGACAATAACAGGGGAGGTTATCATTTTATATCATACCCCCAAGACATGCTAACCTCTCACCATGACAATAACAGGGGAGGTTAGAATTTTATATCATACCCCCAAGACATGCTAACCTCTCACCATGACAATAACAGAGGAGGTTAGCATTTTATATCATACCCCCAAGACATGCTAACCTCTCACCATGACAATAACAGGGGAGGTTATCATTTTAGATCATACCCCCAAGACATGCTAACCTCTCACCATGACAATAACAGAGGAGGTTAGCATTTTATATCATACCCCCAAGACATGCTAACCTCTCACCATGACAATAACAGGGGAGGTTATCATTTTATATCATACCCCCAAGACATGCTAACCTCTCACCATGACAATAACAGGGGAGGTTATCATTTTATATCATACCCCCAAGACATGCTAACCTCTCACCATGACAATAACAGGGGAGGTTATCATTTTATATCATACCCCCAAGACATGCTAACCTCTCACCATGACAGTAACAGGGGAGGTTAGAATTTTTGGGTGGGTATGATATTTATGCCTCTGTAATTTTCTCACTCACCATTTTTCACGATTCATTCAGGATTATCCGTAATAATGGTAGCATCCACATTAATGTAGAAGTATATTCTTATGTACAATAATAGTGACTTCAAAATGACACAATAGATTATTTACCATTCATTTCCAATGGGCACAAAATAATCTGAAACACAACCAAAACAAACTGCAAATGCATAAAAAATGGTAATGTCACAAGCTTGATGTGACAAATGTGATAATTGCGTGCTAGGACTGTGGAACCAATTTATTTATTATTTATTTTTATATTTCAATTTTTTATTTTAACTTTTATCTACTTTAATAGACATATAAGTGAATTTGTCCCAATACTTTTGCTCCATTAAAATGGGGGACTATGTACAAAAAGTGCTGTCAATTCTAAACGGTTCACCTAATATGGATAAAGAAAATACCATCAAATAAAAGCTGACATTCTGCACTTTAACCTCATAGTCATTGTATCATATCATTTCATGCCAAAACTTTTGGAGCTCACTGTACGTGTTACACCGTACTAAATCACGTTCATGAAAATAGTTTGTATTCATTTCCACTTTATGTTCCGTTTTACCCTCAGAGCCAGAGGATCTGTACAAGAGAGTGCTGACAATGGAAGATTTGATTTGCTACATTTTCCAAGTTGCAAAAGGCATGGAGTTCCTGGCTTCACGCAAGGTATGCACCTCCTCCAGGCAAATTACGCTATCAAAATACTTTGCTAAAGGTAGTCTTGTGACACACATGTTGGGTATTAATCTAATACCAGTTTATAAAGCTTTTATTCAGTCCAGTTGACTTTAGATTTAATAAAAGGCTGTTGTATTTTGACAGCTGGGGAAGTTGTTTTGTTCACATATTTTATTCATAGAACACTATGTTCCTTGCACTATGTTCCTTGCGAGTCTATTGGCTATAATCAGTCTAAAACTCATTCAGATTTAAAGGTTTGTCACAAGCTCTGCGAGAGCGGATGGTACTAATTAGTGAACCCATTGTTGTCAATATTAGAGAGAAGGCTTTAACCTAGGTATGGAACACTTCGCATTCCGAATACAATTGATGACTGTTCCATATGGTTGTCTTAGCTGACATGCACAGGGCATTGAGTGTTTCCTATCAGGTCACATGGTCAGGAAATAGTCTTAGCCATGCTTTATCACATTAGGCTGAATCATCGTAACTTGAGATATGTCCACATAACTCAAACGTTCATGTAAAGTCATGCATCGATGTCAATCCTAATCTAACTGGATGTTTTCTCTTATTTTGTTAGTGTATTCATCGTGATCTGGCTGCAAGAAACATCCTACTGTCTGAGAATAATGTTGTGAAGATATGCGATTTTGGACTGGCCAGAGACATCTACAAAGACCCAGACTACGTTCGCAAAGGAGATGTAAGTATGAACAGCAATCTGATCTTTTTTACAACGCTATGCTGCGCTACTATTCATCTGACATAATAAGTCAATTCCACGTGATGAAACGCACCAACGACTTGACGTCGATTATCGCCTGTTGTGTGAGAGAGAGCGGCATTCAAAAACACTCAGCTTGATGGAAAAGAACCAGAACGAACACGTGTTCTGTTACTACCGACTTGGCAAAAACAAAAGAGGGATTGAATAAATGCAGGAAATCTGGGAAATGGCAGATATTCTGGGCAGATTTCACTGTTTGTCTGAAAATGTAATAAACGTGTCTGTCTGCATAGACTAGAGGACGTTTGGTTGTTGAGGATGTTTGGTAGTACTATGCCATGAGGGCATTTACCCTACTTTACTCAACAAGCCCTTCTGCTTCACCTCAGATGTGACAGGTCGGTTATTGATGGTATTGATGAGACAGCCAGTCACACAGGTGAGATGAGATACTGATTTAAAAGAGCTGTCGTCTCTTATCTCCATCTCTCCCCTCACAGGCCAGACTGCCCCTCAAGTGGATGGCGCCAGAGGCCATTTTTGACAAGATCTACACCACTCAGAGCGATGTGTGGTCCTTTGGAGTTCTGATGTGGGAGATCTTCTCTCTGGGTAAATATACATACCAGGAATGACTCACCATGCCGTCTAGTCCCTCAGACACATGCATACACACACACGATAACATACGCACTATACACACACGTACACATGGATTTTGTGTTGTAGATATGTGGTAGTAGAGTAGGGGCCTGAGGGAACACACTAATGAGTTGTGAAATCTGTTGTGAATGTATTGTAATGTTTTTAAAATGGTATAACTGCCTTCATTTCGCTGGACCCCACCCATGAAGAGTAGCTACTGCCTTGGCAGGAACTAATGGTGATCCATAATAAATACAAAAACAAATACCTCACCTCACCTCCCCGTTAGCAGAATGAATGAGCAGAAATGAACAAACATCTGTGCACAGCCATTTGGAACAATACAGACTTATTCAATGCAGATTTCCTCTGTTGTGTAGGTCCTGAATCACGTCTACAAGGACTACTGTTTTAGGATTGTTAATGAAACTGCAAACCTAGACTGCTTTGGTGCACACTGATCTTTTCTGGCCTGTAATAGATTTCTATCAGAGAATTCTTATGACGCTCTTTATGATGATACTCAGTACCAATGTTGCTGCTTATAATTTGTTTGTTATTAATCAAATAGTCACAAAATAGTTTGAAAAAAACCATTGTCTGTATAATTATTTGCACACATAATCTTACAATGTTGCACACGGCGTGCAGTATTCCTTCCAAAGGAGGGTAGAGGTTTCGTTCTGTCATCAGCCAGCAAGGTTCAGCGAGGAGACTAGTCTCCAGTCAGCTAGCCAGGCGAGGCAAGGTGCCCCCAGCCATGCAGATCCTCCAGATGCACTGGATCATAGCTGACTTCTGCTGCTGCGTAAGTGTGCCTCTGGGGCAAACAGGGGTGCATTGTCAGCTTGCGAAAACTATTCTCATGCTGCTCCTGCAAAAACATTAGTGAACTTGGACTGTGAATTCTATCACAGGCAAGGGCCATTAAAAAGAAAGAATACCTTCCATTTAAGTCGGCCGTTGCCTTCCCAGCTGGCAATGCAAACGCCGTGTAACCAAGCAGCCGATCAATGTAAATGTTTGCCCCTGCTGTGAAACCACTGCCACCTTCAAGATGCCGTTGTATGTCGGTCCATGACTGTCTATGCACCGTGCACCACACCCGGCCAAGCTGTTCTATAGCAAGACTCCACATTACATATTGTATGCTCAAATGTCACTATAGGTAGCAAGGACAACATTCAGAGTAAATGTGACAAAAGTGTAAGGAAAGAACAGTACATCGATTCGGGGCTTTTGGATTCATTGGGCATCTACACTTCAACCTCTGCCATGAAGCCAATCATTTTAGGCATTCAAAAACTCGTTCTTTCTCTCTCTTGCTCTCTCTCTCTCTTTCTCTCTTTTTCTTTCTCTCTCTCTCTCTTTCTCTCTTTTTCTTTCTCTCTCTTGCTCTCTCTCTCTTTCTCTCTTTTTCTTTCTCTCTCTTGCTCTATCTCTCTCTCTTTCTCTCTTTTTCTTTCTCTCTCTTGCTCTCTCTCCCTCTTTCTCTCTTTTTCATTCTCTCTCTCTCTCTTTTTCTTTCTCTCTCTTGCTCTATCTCTCTCTCTTTCTCTCTCTTGCTCTCTCTCCCTCTTTCTCTCTTTTTCTTTCTCTCTCTCTCTCTTTTTTTCTTTCTAGCTCTCTTGCTTTCTCGCTCTCTTTCTTTCTCTCTCACTCTCCCGTAATCTTTCTCTGTCAGAACCACACACACACACAGAACCACAGACACTGATACCTTCAAAGAACCACTCACTCACTCACACATCTGGGTGGTGTTAACATGGTCTCAGAAAGATAAATTAGGACACGAAAACAACTGCAACATTTTTTTCAAACACTCAAGTCTGGCAATCTGATACAGATAGGTGTTTAGAGGTCAAAAGTTTGCTGCAGTCCCATGGTGCTGGAACCTGCATATATCGCAACGTGACCCACAGTCTAGCAGCTTGAGTTTTGTCTTGTGTTTTGGGATTTCACCGTCTTGTTAGTTTAGGTGCCAAACCTTCATCTAGGGAGTTTTTCCTAGCCACCGTGCTTTTACACCTGCATTGTTTGCTGTTTGGGGTTTTAGGCTGGGTTTCTGTACAGCACTTTGAGATATCAGCTGATGTACGAAGGGCTATATAAATAAATTTGATTTGATTTGATTTGATCTACACTTCGGTTTCTGTGTTAGACATGTGTTACGTGGTAATCTGCCTATTTACATAGCGTGTTCGGTTGACGTGATGAAGAGAAAGTATAACATGGCGTACTAGTAGATGGTACATCGTACCGACATAGTGCTCTGGAGCTTTCGATGCTATCTGATATTGTGTCAGGGATGTCAGTCGGGTACATGAAAATATTGGTTCATGAGTCTGGACATTTTCATGGATTAGATGGCGTGGGCAATATTTTCCAAAACCCCAACTGGATTGGATATTCGATACAAGTTGGCTTAGTCGTGTATTATTGTTTTCGTTTCGGCTGAGCCCAGCATAAATTCTAATTATTCTAGGAAGAGTCTTACTTCAGCCACAATAGTCCAATTAAATCATATTGCTGTCTCTAGATGTTATTCAGTGTATCATATCATTGTTGTCGAGAGGAGAGTCATGACATTGTCCATGTTCAAGGTCAATCAGTTGAAGTCTTAACTGACTGTTTATGAAGCTTTCTTGTCTAATCTGTGTAAAGTATCCGGGCCCTCTCTGTGTGGGAGATTGAAGTGTCTGATAACCCCCCCCCAGGTGCCTCTCCGTATCCCGGCTTACACATCGACGAGGACTTCTGCTGCAGACTGAAGGAAGGGACCAGGATGAGAGCTCCGGAATACTCCTCCTCTGAAATGTAAGGATCAAGCGATCTTTGTTACTCCATTACTTAACATACAAACCCCAATCTCATCCTCTAACTCAGGGCAGAAAAAAGGAATACACTTGCAGTTTGAAGAGTGGCCCATGACAGAAAGCTCTCTCACCTCTTGGCAGTGCATAATGCATCGAGCTCCCTTGGCTCGGGAAACTTGTAAAGACCACGAAGCATGCCTCTAGTCCTCTCAACGTATCCCCCAACCTCTCCTGAGGGTAATTATCCACCAGGTACTCTTACTCAGGGCAACACATTAGAGGGCAGTAAAGAAAAGCCTCCCATATCGATATACTGGAGCTGAAAAGAGGCCTTGTATCTGCTCCTTCATTCGTTTGAATGAGTGACAGGGCTTGATAGGCATCATGGGTAATCCAGCTCTGAATGTGGAGGGGAGACAGGTGCTGCTGATTGGCAGTTAACCGAGGGGTGTGGTGGGCGGCGAGGTGCGGATCCGTTTTCGGACTGACATCGATGCGGTCGTAATTGAGCTCCACATTAAAGACTGTTGGAGTGGGGAGTGGCCAGGGGGTAGCTGGACACAGGGTAATGAGAGCAAGGGTCGGGAGACTCCCCTCCCTTGTCCACACAAGGGGGATCAGACGCAGGGCAGATGTGGATGGTGCTGCTGAAACAGAATATCTTTGGGGGAGTCTAGGGTGGTTTCTCCTGCCCCTGTGGTGTCAGTGCTGTTAGTCTAGCAGAGAGGTGGACTGAACAGGAGGAGCTGGGGTTGTTGCCTTTATGAGGTCACTGGACAGGGGGATCTGGGGTTGTTGTTGCCTTTATGAGTTGACTGGGTGGCTTCTCAGCAGGGAGGACTATGTCCTGGGGCTCTCTCACTCACTGTCCCAGGCTATGGCACACGTCCGAGTTTACAGGGTTGTGGAGTAATGGATTACATGTAACTGTTTTTTTTTTTTTAACTGCAGCTGTAATCTGTTACATTACCAGCAAAAATATTGTAATCAGATTACAGATACTTTTGAAAAACTAGATGATTACTTCTAGGATTACTTTTAAATTCAGAAAGGAACCTATGACACCTTTCTGTTTTCTCAATGACATTCAAATCAACATTGAGAAAAGGGAAAATATTGGCCTCCCGAGTGGCACAGTGGTATATGGCACTGCATCGCACTACAGACCCGGGTTCAATCCCAGGCTGTGTCACAACTGACCAAGACCGGGAATCTCTTAGAAAAATGACTTGTGTCATGCACAAAGTAGATGTCCTAACCGACTTGCCAAAACTATAGTTTGTTAACAAGTAGATCACTCTGCTCCTCTCTGGGGGGTCTTTACTTGGCTCATCATGCTCTAGTGACTCCTTATGGCGGGTAGGGCACCTGCAGGCTGACTTCGGTCGTCAGTTGAGCGGTGATGCAGCTGGCGGGTGATGCAGCTGGCGGGCGGGTGTTAAGGAGCGTGGTTTTGGCGGGTCACGGATGCATGACTCGACCTGTCCCGAGCCCGTTGGGGAGTTGCAGCGATGAGACAAGATCGTAATTGAAAAAGACAAACATTTTTGTTTGTTCCGCCTGAGCAAGTGTGACCACAAGTCAGAGAGACCTCTATGATGACTCACAAAATGCGTTTGATGAATCGAGTGAAAAGAGAAGGAATAGTCTTTTTTAGGCTAATGTCTTATGACTGCTGTCGGCGTCCAAAGATTATACATACACTTTACACAACGCTTGGAGGTAAGGACGACAGCAATGGTGTACACTCTTAGAAAAAGAAGATGCTCACTACAACCAAAAAGGGTCCTTCGACTGTCCCCACAGGAGAACCCTTTGAAGAACCCCTTTTGGTTCCAGGTAGGACCCTTTTGGTTTTAGGTAGAACTCTTTTGGGGTTCCATGTAGAAGCCTTTCCACAGAAGGTTCAACATGGGACCCAAAAGAGTTCTACCTGGAACCAAAAAGGATTCTCCTTTGGGGATAGCCGCAGAACCCTTTTGGAACCCTTTTTTCAAAGAGTGTAGCTGATACAGATATCACGTATTATTGATATAGTATCTACACTTGAAGTCGGAAGTATACACCTTAGCCAAATACATTTGAACTCAGTTTTTCACAATTCCTGACATTTAATCCTAGTAAATTGGAAATTTGGAAATTGCTCCCAAGGATGAACCAGACATGTGGAGGTCTACAATTTCTTGGCTGATTTCTTTTGATTTTCCCATGATGTCAAGCAAAGAGGGCACTGTGTTTGAAGGTAGGCCTTGAAATACATCCACAGGTACACCTCCAACAAACAATTGTTGGAAAAATGACTTGTGTCATGCACAAAGTAGATGTCCTAACCGACTTGCCAAAACTATAGTTTGTTAACAAGAAATTTGTGGAGTGGTTGAAAAACGAGTTTTAATGACTCCAACCTAAGTGTATGTAAACTTCTGACTTCGACTGTACATAGTGCAAAGATCTGGATCACTCTGCTCCTCTCTCATTTAGCAATTTTTTGCGCCTTGCAAATCGTGGTTGTTGTGGATGACTGTTCACAAAAGTCTATTTTAATCCAATAATGGTTGAATTCAAGAAGTTTAAGCTGCCTATCAATCATTGTTTTTGCAACCAGTGGACAGACAGTAAAAAATGCACTTTTGCAACAGCTGCATAGTGCGGATCCCAGCCTATGGAATTAAAGTTTGAGGGAGTTCCTCCCTTCTAAACTCCTCCGTGGTATTGTGCTCCACAGTGTCAACAACAAGTTTCATTTAAGAAGACCACGAGTGGGGCTTTTATTGCTCAATCTAATTCTTGCTGATAGCATTTTTTTAATATCCATAGGCCTACTGGACAAATGCTCAAACTCGCACACTTTTGATAGATTTCAACAGCTGCAAATGATTGAGATATCAGTACTGCTCAAAGCATGCCACTCCATGAGAGCAGCATTTCTTTTTCAACTTGAAGCAATGAGCCCAATCAGTCCTACATGACAGGGTTTCCCAAACTCGGTCCTGGGCCCCCCTGGGGGCATATTTTATTTTTTTGCCCTAGCATAACACAGCTGATTTGAATGAACCAACTCATCATCAAGCTTTGATTATTTGAATCAGCTGTGTAGTGCTATTCACACATGTGCATTAATACACACTTGAACATGTGTGAAATAGTGGAAATATAAGCACGCTCCAAATTATGTTATTTATTATTTTATTTCCAATTCGTATTCTTGAAGATCAAGGTGTGTTAAATTAATTGGAATGACTGTGAATCTGACAGACTTTGGATTTTAATGTAAAGATATTACCTAGTTAATATATTATTATCTGTAGTAGAAAGCAATGGGTTAGAAGGAGCCTACATAACCAACCCATAAAATAACATGCAACATCCATTTAAGGCCAACAATGTAAACTCTAACACTGATGTATCCCGCAATAGATGTTTTTCAATTGGTAATATTGCCTCTTATGGGGAAAGTAATCTAAAAGTAACTGAAAGAAATCAGATTATGTTACAGAGCTTTTGTCATCCAAAAATGACGTTACTAATTACAATTTTGAACATGTAATTAGCAACTGTAAACGGATTACAGTTAGAAAGTAACGCACCCAACCCTGCGAGTTTACAACCTACTCCCAACGGACCCCTCGCTCTCACATCCTCAGCACTGCTCTCAATCTATCTCACATTCTGCTATGTGTGTGTGTGTGTGTGTCTCTGTGCGTAGCGTTTGGATTTCCTTTGTGACAAAGCGTGGTGGAGTTAAACTCCCTCTGTCTTATTCATTTGGAAAGGATCAATCCTGCACTTCTGTTTTATAACCCTTTACCACCGGGATGTCCAGAATGTTTCAAACATCTTGTGCCAACTGCAGCCAATTGAATGGATGTATCACGGAGACATGGGAGATGGTGATTGGAGTTGACCTGCAAAAATATGACCCAGACTGGAGTCTTAGAGCATGGGGACTGGGAATAGAACTAAATAGCAGCTCTGTAGATCCAGTCAGACCCACTGGTGCCAAGTTCTCCTCTCTAAGATCCTTTCAATTCTGGTTCAAAGCAAAGTGCTCCATTGACCGAATTAAGATAGAGAGAGCAGATAACACTCTGCTAATCTCATGCCAAGGAACCATGAACTACAACCTGCTGATATCAGTTTAAATGGGAAGCAGGGGAGCGGTACGCACTCTATTCTACAGGGGTAATACCCCCCTGTCTCCCACACTTCTCCTCAGAGCCTCCCAGGCCTGATGTTGATCATGTGTGTGGGAGCCTGGGATCCAGAGCCCCTGACCTTGACCCCAACCCCGCGTTATATGGATGATGAAAGGGGACGTAGGGCCGGGCGATATGGGGTGGTAAATCTACCCTGCTGCTGCTGCACTGGCTCATCAGGAATGTGTCCCTCCGTTTAGAAGATTGAAAGGTCCACTTCCTCCATCAGCCTAACGGCGCTCCGATCTGATGCATCCTCATCAGAATGTGAAAGACACTCCTCAAGACGTAGGAATCAAGAAAAACGGATGTCCACCTCCCAACGTCCCACAGCTTTCCTGCAGGGAAGAGAGAAGTGGACTTTGGAATTCGTACCACCACAATGGCCCCCCACGGCAGCGTATTCCCTAAAGAGACAGAAGAGGGGTGGAACCAATTTTTTCCCATTACGAAGCAGACAGGAAGCAGGGTTGAAATTGTGCTGTCCACAATGCTGTCTACATCCCCTCCTCTTGATTTGTTGGCCATGTGGGCCATGGTGGTCTACTCTGGGCTTCCATCCTGTCACTGAGGATGTTACGAGTCCCTCCACCTGGCCAAGGACACTCATGAACATGGGAATCACAGCCCAGCCGCTTCCTCCAGCCAATCTCCACCGCACAGAGGGGAGAGGAGACGTCTCGCCAAGCCAAGGTCTAGGTGTCCTGAATACAAACACAGATGGAGAGGGCAAAAGGCGAGGGTATGGGGGAGGATCGAGGGCGTAATGGACCATCTGCTTTTTACTGTAATTTTCTCCAAACTCAAATTGACTCAATCTGGTGCCAATCAGAGGAACATATTGGAGCTAATGGGCACCTGGCTGTGTTTACGTAAGGGCCTCTGCGTTTGGGGGCCGCGCTCCATAGTGTGAAGCGAGCTAGGGATTCATCAACACCCCGGCCGAGCTCGTTCACCACGCTGGCTATGGGGTTTGATTTAAACAGCAGCAGCGGCCGGTGCTCCGTCTCTGAATTCCTCCACGTCCGAGTCGGCCATTATTACAGGCCACTGCTGCAGTGAAAACACAGCACATGACGGCCCTGAGTCTTCCCACATGGGCAGAGACGCTGACAGCTCGTCAAAGAGCTGAGGGGCGGGGTTTCCTAATGTTCACACCGAGACCTAGGGAACGAAATACAGCCCCAGAGACCAGATGATCGTTGGAAAATGAAATATTTGGTATATGAGTATTGTAGATGACAGTTGATTTGGGTGAATGCCAGCTACAGGTCATCTCTCGTGTCAGTCAGCGTCCACACACACACACACACAGGGCCTGTCTGGTGGAGGAGGAGAGCATTGGGTTTCTATGAATGTCAAAACACTCCTGATTGTAAAAGATTGAGTATTGTTTGCCTTATGGTTAAATTTCTCAAGGCACTGAAGAGCGAAGCAAGCCTAGCAACCCATATGGATGTGAATACTTGCGATTATCATGTTATTACCATAATTTATTTGAGTTTAGCTCAACAGTATAGCTACACAGTGTGTCTTTGTTATTAATGTGCATTTGCGAGCCAGCATAATGACATGATGTGTATTTTCCCTCAGATACCAGACCATGTTGGACTGCTGGCAGGCTGAGCCAGGAGACCGGCCAACCTTCACTGAACTGGTGGAGAGACTAGGAGACCTGCTACAGGCCAGCGTACAGCAGGTAAGATCCCCACGGATTTGTTCTATCATTCCTTCCACCCGTGAGAGTACCACTAATCTGAAATGAGTGACTAGGTGAAGGTGGTTGAACCCATGAAGGGTTAAGGTGTGTCACATGATGACGACCAGGTTCAAGGTGACCTGGAGATCAGAGGTCAGCAGAGTTGTGGATAGGGCCTTGTTTCATCTAAGTGCTTAAGGCTTGTGTGACGTACTGTTTTTCTACTGACCAGTAAATGTCTGTAGCTGAGGCAAGAGCCAAAACAGTGTGGAGGAGAACATTTGTGGATGACGTATGCTCCTCACGGAGTAAAAGGGTTTAAGTAAGTCAAGTTTAGGCAAATAGCTCAAAACCACTTCCGCGGGGTAAGCTAAAACCCAGTGAAGTACTTGAGCCACATTGTCCTTACAAAACCACTTTTAACAATGAAATGAGTCCCTGGTTCTGGATGGTGACTCACACAAATTGCAACTATTCAGGCTCCTCTGTGTAAAGCAGTACAGACTGTAGATGATGCGAAGGGGTCTGGCCCAGGGGGGTGCTCACGGGAACTTGGAGGGGAAGTCACACTCAACATCCCCCCTCGGCTCCCTTTGAAAAAGTAGCTGGCGCGTAAGAGGAACCGCACTTCAAAACTGTAGGAAAAAGAACAGTAATACTAATATGACGCAATATCATAAGCTCTGTATTAAGGTATTCACAATGTGGTCAATTTAGTGCAGCAGTAGTATATGTGGGAGGGAGGCTGTACATTTGGGGAGGATTTGACATTGGAGAACTTGAGCACAATGGCCATTTATGACAATAGAAACATCCCAAACCCAGCAGGGAATGAGGAGGATCACTTTTTATCGTTAACAATGACAGATCGTCCTCAAAGGTCTGGAGGATTACAGATGTGATCTGACACTGACTAAATCCACTTTCACTCCTCATCACCAGCCCCAACCACCAGCTGAAAGATGACCAGATTGAACACATCTAAATGTGGGGCGGCAGGGTAGCCTAGTGGTTAGAGCGTTTGACTAGTAACCGGAAGGTTGCAAGTTCTAACCCCCGAGCTGACAGGATAACCAAATTCATTCAGAAGATAATAACACATGTTTCTTGTAGGGATTTCTTCTCTCAACTTGTTTTTATTACTGTCTAGCACGTCTGTCGTTCTGCCCCTGAACAGGCAGTTAAGCCACTGTTCCTAGGCCGTCATTGAAAATAAGAATTTGTTCTTAACTGACTTGCCTAGTAAAATAAATAAATAAATAATAATATAGGCCATAGGCCATATACTTTCCTTCACTGCTAATAAAGAAAGGGCTGCTTTTGTAGTAATGGAATGACAGGGAGATTTTGACAATAAGGGATGGAATCAAGAGAGGGAGAAGGAAAGCAGCGATTGTGAGTGCTGATGGAAAATTGGCTGTTTCCCCAGCGTGAACAAAACAATAGGTTCCCATCAAGTCCTTATAATGCCCAGAACGTTGAGTTTAAAAGACAGTCTAAAACAAAGTCACTGAGAGAATGGAAGACTTCCTCAGATATCTACAGCCACTCTCCCAGTTTCACCTCTCTCCCAGACATAATGCACAGGGCCCGGTTGCATAAAACACCCTAAGTGAGCTGTCATTTTAACTTAAAGTTTCCTTAACTTTAAGTCAGTTGCACAAAACATTGTAAGGTGCATTTCCCCCTAAATGAAGTGAAAAGGTTAAGGGTGCTTCATTCAGTATGGAGGTGAATCTTGCTTTCCTCTTCCCTGGTTTCAAAAGGAAAACATCAACCAGCTAGCTAGTTAGCTAACAGTTAGCTACTTAGCTAAACAATGGAAGGTGCACTACCCATGGCTCCAGAGCTATAGTAGCTGCTTAGATAGCTAGTTTCTCTGTAAATTCGCTTGACGTGGTAGAAAGTAATATAAACAAGTTGAGAGAAGAAATCCCTACAAGAAACATGCTTTATTATCTTCTGAATCAATTTGGTTATCCTGTCTTGATTGTAGAAGTACTATTTGGCCATCTCACAAAATACATGCGATTTCAGGCCGTATCCATGGTAACCACATACTCTTTCTGCCATACATGCCTTGAAACTACCGTAAAACCCCTTAAGTATGCCCTTACCTAAGGAAATATTTGAGGGGCTCTATGCAACGTCATTAAACAATTCCCTTAGGTAACACTTAAAATGTTTTATGCAACTGGGCCCAGGTCCAGATAGTTCATTAACTCAGATAGTTCATTGACCCAGACACACACAAACAGGACTAAAATGAGACCAGACAGTGGTGGGGATAGTAAAGAGATGATAGCAGGCCAGACCTCCCATCAGAATAAAACCACAGAATTAAAACACTTTATAACATAACAGATCACTCGCGCTGAAAACCAACCTCATGGGACCCCATCCTGACAGTACAGAAAAGAGCTGAACAGGGAGGATTTCAAACCCTTTCATTAATATAGGTCTGTTACATACAGACTAATTCCTTTACAGGCCAGTCAGCGATGTTGTCTCCACCAGCATCATCACCCCTTCCTCAGACATTCCACATTGGATTTATTAGGCATGACCTTGGTTTCTTTGGCAACATTCCCTGCTAGTCCTGGATGGATTTTTGTGAAGCACACGAACAGTATCAAGCTCAAATCTCCCTAAGCTTCACACGCTTATCACACACCTGTGCTTTCCGTCATGCTATGATAGCAGCTAGCTAGGCCTCTGGTCTATGATAGCTGTTAGCTAGGCCTCTCGTCTATGATAGCAGTTGGCTAGGCCTCTGGTCTATGATAACTGCTAGCTAGGCCTTTGGTCTATGCTAGCTGCTAGCTAGGCCTCTCGTCTATGATAGCAGTTGGCTAGGCCTTTAGTCTATGATAGCAGTTATCTAGGCCTCTGGTCTATGATAGCTGCTAGCTAGGCCTATCCATGATAGCTGCTAGCTAGGCCTATGGTCTATGATAGCTGCTAGCTAGGCCTCTGGTCTATGATAGCTGCTAGCTAGGCCTATGGTCTATGATAGCTGCTAGCTATGCCTCTGGTCTATGATAGCTGCAAGCTAGGCCTCTGGTCTGACATGTTGTGTTCTCTCCTCTTTCTGTCCATTCAGGAGGGAAAGCATTACATCCCTATAGCAGCCCTGCTGTCTAAGGAGGGAGACCCCTCCAACACGGCCCTGTCAGAGGAGACCAACACCAGGCCACTCTCTTACCGCGACTCAGGGAGCACCTGGTAAGAAGGATGAGTCTGTCAGCTGGCCAGTCAGTACACTGCATTACCCAGCTAGCTATATTACCCTCAACCTAACAGAGATATTACCCTCAACCTAACACACAAGATCACACTCACACCTGTGGCTCACAACAGTATTGAATAAGGTTCTCACATTTATTGTATTGCAATTTAGGGCTGTATTCAATCTGCATTGTGGAAGTTCAGCATTACAGCGTGATTGAAATTTAAAGGCAATGTTCCCGCCTTAGCAGAAACTGCATTCGCGGAAAACCCTGCATAAGTCGGCTCAATGGGAAATGATCTTAACATTTCTATCACGCAATCTGTAACGCTTCAGCGGTATACATATTGAAGAGCGCTTATTTGAATAATTCTGCCGTAAGTCTATGTTCATTATATACCATTTAATGGAGAAATTTAAACAGTGAAATGTAATATCTCCATGGGCATCTTTGCTTAATGGTAACTTTAATTTATCTTTAAAGCTGTGTTATTTTAACTGAACTGAGTGTTAAGATAACAACCAATCATTTCCCCACTCTTTATTCAGTACATTGTCCAACGCACACTCCATTTTCTTTACATATGCTTTGCTTGGCCGGTCAGGTACTTACTCTTAAAGAAGTGCAAGTAGATCTGCTTGAGGACAATGAAAGACCTGATAAAGATTGGGATGAGAACTATATACCCTGGCAGTCTGATGGTGAGGGAGCCCAAAGCATTGTGGCCCCTTCGAAGATTTTCCTCCCAAACCACAGACCCTGCACCAGGATTTATGTCCACTTAAAATAATATTTGTTAAACCCTCGTATTTTCATAGGTCCTACGAGTGGGTTTATTGAGAATGTATTAAAATGCTTTAATGTCAGTTATCCCTTAAGCTGAATTAAGCAGTTATTTGATTCTCTCTCTGTGTTGGAAAGCCAAGAAAATAGGGTTTATTTTTAAAGATCAATTCCCCCGACACTATGTAATTGTTGACTGAATTGATTATGTTCCCGATTATTGTGTTTTTTCTATGCTTTTTGGCGCCTGTATAATCTTGGATTCCTCTGGCTGGGACATTTTTCCTACATTAGGATCTGACTTTGGAAATTGTTTCCTTTCAGGAACATTAAGAACCGTCCAGCAAGTGTGAAGACCTTTGATGAGGTTACCATGGAGAACGGTTCTAACGACAACCATGAGGTGAATTAACCCATCACCCCTATCCCACTCTCACACGATGAACACCAAGTGACCCAAACCTCCCAGCAAACCGGGAACATTCCCAGAACATTTAGCTAAGATTCCCATGAAGTTCTAGTTAGGGTTGTATCTAACATTAGCATGATAGCATCCCAAAAACATTCGAAGAATGTTGGAATCGATCCAGGGTCTGTAGTGACACCTCTAGTACTGCGATGCAGTGCCTTAGACCGCTGCGCCACTCGGGAGCCGAGTGTTAATGTTTCCCCAGCAAACCAAAATTGGTTCTGTGAAAGTTCCCAGAAAGTTCCCAGAATATTCGTAGATATTCTTATAACACAAAAACGGTCAAATCGTGCTGATTATTATACAATGATGTATAACACATTCACCTGATGTTGCTAGAATGTTCCCAGAACACATTTTATCTGTTCTTTAAAAGTTTCCAGAATGTTTCATTAGGTTGTGGGAAGAGTCTGGTGGAAACATTGTGGGGACATCACAAAAGATATGTTCCCAAAACACAAAAAACTGTCCAGTTGTGTGGATAATTATAAACTCAGCAAAAAAAGAAACGTCCTCTCAATGTTAACTGTGTTTATTTTCAGCAAATTTAACATGTGTAAATAACAGAGCCATAAACTAATAACTGAGCCATAAACTGAACAAGTTCCACAGACATGTGACTAACAGAAATGGAGTAATCTATCCCTGAACAAAGGGTGGGGGGAGTCAAAATCAAAAGTAACAGTCAGTATCTGGTGTGGCCACCAGCTGCATTAAGTACTGCAGTGCATCCCCTCCTCATGGACTCCACCAGATTTGTCAGTTCTTGCTGTGAGATGTTACCCCACTCTTCCACCAAGGCACCTGCAAGTTCCCGGACATTTCTGGGGGGAATGGCCCTAGCCCTCACTCTCCGATCCAACAGGTCCCAGACGTGCTCAATGGGATTGAGATCCGGGCTCTTCGCTGACCATGGCAGAACACTGACATTCCTGTCTTGCAGGAAATCACGCACAGAACGAGCAGTATGGCTGGTGGCATTGTCATGCTGGAGGGTCATGTCAGGATGAGCCTGCAGGAAGGGTACCACATGAGGGAGGAGTATGTCTTCCCTGTAACGCACAGTGTTGAGATTGCCTGCAATGACAACAAGCTCAATCCGATGGTGCTGTGACACACCGCCCCAGATCATGACGGACCCTTCAAATCGATCCCACTCCAGAGTACAGGCCTCGGTGTAACACTCATTCCTTCGACAATAAACGCGAATCCGACCACCACCCCTGGTGAGACAAAACCGCGACTCGTCAGTGAAGAGCACTTTTTGCCAGTCCTGAATGATCCAGCGACAGTGGGTTTGTGCCCATAGGCGACGATGTTGCCGGTGATGTCCGGTGAGGACCTGCCTTAAAGGCCTACAAGCCCTCAGTCCAGCCTCTCTCAGCCTATTGCAGACAGTCTGAGCACTGATGGAGGGATTGTGCGTTCCTGGTGTAACTCGAGCAGTTGTTGTTTCCATCCTGTATCTGTCCCGCAGGTGTGATGTTCGGATGTACCGATCCTGTGCAGGTGTTGTTACACGTGGTCTGCCACTGCAAGGACGATCATCTGCCCGTCCTGTCTCCCTGTAGCACTGTCTTAGGCGTCTCACAGTACGAACATCTGCAGTCCTCATGCCTCCTTGCAGCATGCCTAAGGCACGTTCACGCAGATGAGCAAGGACCTTGGGCATCTTTCTATTGGTGTTTTTCAGAGTCAGTATAAAGGCCTCTTTAATGTCCAAAGTTTTCATAACTGTGACCTTAATTGCCTACTGTCTGTAAGCTGTTAGTGTCTTAACGACCGTTCCACAGGTGCATGTTCATTAATTGTTTATGGTTCATTGAACAAGCATGAGAACAGTGTTTAAACCCTTTACAATGAAGATCTGTGAATTTATTTGGGATTTTTACAATTATCTTTGAAAGACAGGGTCCTGAAAAAGGGACATTTCTTTTTAAGCTGAGTTTACAATGTTTATTTTAGGTTGCAAAAAATATTCACCTGAAGAAACATTCTGGGAACCTTTAAAGAACAGATTAAATGTTTTTCTAGGAATGTTCTTGCAACATCAGGCAAATGTTTTATACAAACATTCTATGATCATCAGCAGACTGGAAAGTTTTTGCCTTATGAGAACATTTGCCGTGACCTAATGAATGTTCTGTGAACTTTCACAGAACCAATTTTGGTTTGCTGGGCTAACATGATGATTTCTCTGAACCACGCGTACAGAGCTGTCCCTTTAGTAGGGTGTAAAACATCTGGCCTATAAGAATAGACATGTAAGACCATTTTGGTGGACTCTGACTCTTTCTCTCTCTCATCCTTATTTCTCCCTCTATCGCTCTCGCTCTCTCTCTCTATCCCTCTTTCCCATTTCCCTCCCTCTCTCTGCACGTGTAGGGGGGCCAGTCGGACAGTGGGATGGGCCTATCGTCTGATGATATGAACACCCTGAAGCGCCTGGAGTCCTTGGCCCGACCACTCAGCATCATGGCCCTGGCGTGAGTCCACATGATCCCTGTCACTGACAGCATCCAGAGACACAGGCTGAGGCAGAAAGAGGCAGGGGAGCCACATGCAGAGGAACTGGAGGCAGGGAGGGGTAGAGAGGCAGGATAAAGAGTTAGGGGAGGCAGAAAGTGCCAGGGGGAAAAGGAGAGGAAGGCAACTGGCCCTGCCCTGGAAACCCACCTGCTGGCCTGGAATGTCGACATTGGAATTGTCAAACACACTCATAAACACACTCATATACACACACACTCATACACACACACACACACATACACACACACACACACACACTCATACACACACACACACACACACACACACACACTCATACACACACACACTCATACACACACACACTCATACACACACACACACACACACACACATAGTCACACGCACTCATATACACACACACACATACACACACACACTCATACACACACACACACTCATACACACACACACGTCACACACACTCATACACACACACACATACACACACACACACACACACACTCATACACACACTCACTCACTCACTCACACACACACTCATACACACACTCACTCACTCACTCACTCACTCATACATACACACACACACACACACTCACTCACACACTCATACATACACACACACACTCAAACACTCACACACACACACACACAGTCCCTCTCACCCCCTTAACCTCAATGACTGGTTTTCCCTTTTGCCAAAAGAAAGCATGCTATATCCCCAGCGAGACAAAGGACTTGGGGGGAGGAATATTGCCCCAAGGTGACAACCCAAACGACAGGGAGCAAAAGCTCAGTGGAAGTGTGACTCGGTGCCTGGGTGGTTTAAGAGCATGCACTAAAACTCGCTTTGGCGTTCGCCAAAAGGCTGCTCGGGCCTGATTGAGACGTCCTCCGACAGCTTACTTGTCAAGGTTCAGAGTAGAGGCCGTGTTTCATACATCAATCAACCGCCATAGTTTGAGATGACGTAAGAGGTTTGTGATACAGACTCTGTCCAGAGTCAAGATAACAGATGTCGTCAGAACAACACTGTTCTCATTGGCTGAGGAACAGTTGTGGACTCAGGTGTCTCATCGCCCTGGATGTTATCTGGTCCGGTATAAACAGACTGTGGCGTCTGAGATGTCTACCATCGCCCTGTGTCTTTGAGGCTCCACTATGCAATGACCTGAGAGCTGATGTTCAGATAGAGAAAACATTCAATTATGCATGTACTGTACACCCACTGTCCCAGATCAGCCTGTACATTGTGTGGATGATTTAGGTCTGAGAGATTGTTTATCGTTTTGAATGTCAGCCAATCGCAGGGTTCATGTAGCAGGTCACACCCCTCTCTCTACTTACACTCGGGTCCTCAACATGCTCAGAGAAGGAGCAACGTTCAAGCTGAGTAAACAAGGGGATGTAAACATAGGGGCATGTGAGTTACTACCACTCCTTGTCATAACCCGTCGTACCTGTGGAATAGAGAGACCACCTTCCGGAGACACCTGAAACCCCACCTCTTTCAAGAATACCTAGGATAGGATAAAGCAATCCTTCTCACCCCTTTTAGATGCACTATTGTAAAGTGGCTGTTCCACTTAAGGTGTCATAACCCGCTCTGGATACCTGTGGAATGTAAATGAGAGGAACCAGGGCTAAGGACAGGTTAGGCTAAACATGACACATTATCCATTGTGTACTTCAAGGAGCAGAATTGCGTGGAAAATATATATATAGATGGATTCTGTCTTTCAAATGCCCATCGCACAGACACCTCTTCCCTGGACAAAAAAAAAAGATTAGGACAGATGCATATTTAAATGAGCAAGGACAGCTAACAAAGGAATGTTTTTTTAATGCAATAATCCTAAACTGACAGAAAGGGAGCATGAAATAAAAAGGCAAGGGTAGTTTGATATCATTTTTATGGGGCCTGCTGGTGGCTTTCACCAAGATTAATGAAACTCTTCCCAACCCCCAATGAACATACCGGAAGGTGTTGGTTTGATTAAAAACATTCTGAATCCTCTCCCTCAGCAACCATTGTACCCTCCCAGCCACAATCCACCCCCACACACCCATCAACTCATTTACAGTGCTCCCCTCCTCTCTGTGTCCCTATTTGATACACAACGCTGGGCAGAGAGAGACGAGACCACTACCTGTGAGCACAGCCACAGCCTTACCCATGTTGCCATGCCCTCTGCCATGGCAGAACCAGTCACCAGAGGTATACAGAGAATGGTCTATTTATTGAGAGGAGAGAACCCTCACTGGGTCGCCGCTCGATCACTGTCACCTTTGACCTTCTAGAGGTTTACAAGGGAGGGCTGTAGTAGCTCTCTCTCTCTGCTCTCTCTCTGCTCTCTCTCTCTGTGCTCTCTCTCTGCTCTCTCTCTGCTCTCTCTCTGCTCTCTCTCTCTGTGCTCTCTCTCTCTGCTCTCTCTCTCTCTGTGCTCTCTCTATGCTCTCTCTCTGCTCTCTCTCTCCTCTCTCTCTGGTCCCTCTCTCTCTCTCTCTCTCTCTCTCTCTCTCTCTCTTTGCTCTCTCTTTGCTCTCTCTCTGCTCTCTCTCTCTGCTCTCACTCTTCTCTCTATCTTCTCTCTCTGCTCTCTCTTCTCTCTTATTTCTCTGCTCTCTCTCTTTCTCTCTCTCTTTCTCTCTCTTTCTCTCTCTGCTCTCTCTCTCAATAGCGCTTTCTCTCTATAGCTCTCACTATAGCTCTGTCTATAACTCTCTCTATAGCTCTCACTATACCTCTCTCTATAGCTCTCACTATAGCTCTCTCTATAGCTCTCTCTCTATAGCTCTCTCACTAAAGCTCTCTATACCTCTCACTATAGCTCTCTATAGCTCTCACTATAACTCTCTCTATAGCTCTCACTATAGCTCTCACTATTGCTCTCTCTCTATAGCTCTCACTATAGCTCTCACTATAGCTCTCTCTCTATAGCTCTCACTATAGCTCTCACTATAGCTCTCTCTCTATAGCTCTCTCTCTCTATAGCTCTCACTATAGCTCTCACTATAACTCTCTCTCTATAGCTCTCACTATAGCTCTCTCTATAGCTCTCACTGTAGCTCTCTCTTTATAGCTCTCACTATAACTCTCACTATAACTCTCTCTACAGCTCTCTCTGTACCTCTCACTATAACTCTCTCTATACCTCTCACTATAGCTCTCTATAGCTCTCACTACAACTCTCTCTATAGCTCTCTCTATAGCTCTCTCTATGGCTCTCACTATAGCTCTCACTATAGCTCTCTCTCTCTAAAACTCTCACTATAATTCTCTCTAAAGCTCTTTCTATAGCTCTCACTATATCTATCTCTATACCTCTCACTATAGCTCTCACTATAGCTCTCTATAGCTCTCACTATACCTCTCACTATAGCTCTCACTATAGCTCTCTCGCTCTCTAGAGCTCTCTCTATAGCTCTCACTATAACTCTCTCTCTATAGCTCTCACTATAGCTCTCTCTATAGCTCTCACTGTAGCTCTCTCTTTATAGCTCTCACTATAACTCTCACTATAACTCTCTCTACAGCTCTCTCTGTACCTCTCACTATAACTCTCTCTATACCTCTCACTATAGCTCTCACTACAACTCTCTCTATAGCTCTCTCTATAGCTCTCTCTATGGCTCTCACTATAGCTCTCACTATAGCTCTCTCTCTCTAAAACTCTCACTATAATTCTCTCTAAAGCTCTTTCTATAGCTCTCACTATATCTCTCTCTATACCTCTCACTATAGCTCTCACTATAGCTCTCTATAGCTCTCACTATACCTCTCACTATAGCTCTCACTATAGCTCTCTCGCTCTCTAGAGCTCTCTCTATAGCTCTCACTATAACTCTCACTATAGCTCTCTATAGCTCTCACTATAGCTATCACTATAGCTCTCTCTCTATAGCTCTCTCACTAAAGCTCTCTATACCTCTCACTATAGCTCTCTATAGCTCTCACTATAACTCTCTATATAGCTCTCACTATAGCTCTCACTATTGCTCTCTCTCTATAGCTCTCACTATAGCTCTCTCTCTATAGCTCTCACTATAGCTCTCTCTATAGCTCTCACTGTAGCTCTCTCTTTATAGCTCTCACTATAACTCTCACTATAACTCTCTCTACAGCTCTCTCTGTACCTCTCACTATAACTCTCTCTATACCTCTCACTATAGCTCTCTATAACTCTCTCTATAGCTCTCTCTATGGCTCTCACTATAGCTCTCTCTCTCTAAAACTCTCACTATAATTCTCTCTAAAGCTCTTTCTATAGCTCTCACTATCTCTCTCTATACCTCTCACTATAGCTCTCTATAGCTCTCACTATACATCTCACTATAGCTCTCACTATAGCTCTCTCGCTCTCTAGAGCTCTCTCTATAGCTCTCACTATAACTCTCACTATAGCTCTCTATAGCTCTCTCTCTATAGCTATCACTATAGCTATCACTATAGCTCTCTTTAGCTCTCACTATACCTCTCACTATAGCTCTCTATAGCTCTCTCTATAACGCCCACTATAGCTCTCTCTATAGCTCTCACTATAGCTCTATCTATAGCTTTCACTATAGCTCTCTCTATATATATAGCTCTGTCTCTCTATAGCTCTATCTCTCTCTCTCTCTATAGCTCTGTCTCTCTATAGCTCTGTCTCTATAGCTCTATCTCTCTCTCTATATATAGCTCTATCTCTCTCTATAGATCTCTCTTTATATATATATAGCTCTATCTCTCTCTCTCTATAGCTCTATCTCTCTCTCTATAGCTATATCTCTCTCTCTCTCTCTCTCTCTATAGCTTTATATATGTATAGCTCTATCTATAGCTCTCTATATATATATACATCTCTATCTCTCTCTATAGCTCTCTCTCTCTATATATATATATAGCTCTATCTATAGCTCTCTCTCTCTCTAGCTCTATATCTCTCTCTCTATAGCTATATCTCTCTCTCTATAGCTCTCTCTCACTCTCTATAGCTCTGTCTCTTTATAGCTCTATATCTCTCTATAGCTCTATCTCTCTCTCTCTATAGCTCTATCGCTCTCTATCGCTCTCTCTCTATATATATATATATAGCTCTATCTCTCTCTCTCTATATCTCTCTCTCTCTCTATAACTCTATTTCTCTCTCTCTATAGCTCTATCTCTATCTCTATAGCTATCTCTCTCTCTCTCTCTATAGCTTTATTTCTCTCTCTCTATAGCTCTATTTCTCTCTCTCTATAGCTCTATCTCTCTCTATAGCTCTATCGCTCTCTCTATACCCCTATCTCTCTCTATAGCTCTCTCTCTATATATAGCTCTATCTCTCTCTATAGCTCTCTCTCTCTATATATATAGCTCTATCAATTCAATTCAATTCAAGGGCTTTATTGGCATGGGAAACATGTGTTAACATTGCCAAAGCAAGTGAGGTAGACAACATACAAAGTGAATATATAAAGTGAAAAACAACAAAAATTAACAGTAAACATTACACATACAGAAGTTTCAAAACAGTAAAGACATTACACATGTCATATTATATATATATACAGTGTTTTAACAATGTACAAATGGTTAAAGGACACAAGATAAAATAAATAAGCATAAATATGGGTTGTATTTACAATGGTGTTTGTTCTTCACTGGTTGCCCTTTTCTCGTGGCAACAGGTCACAAATCTTGCTGCTGTGATGGCACACTGTGGAATTTCACCCAGTAGATATGGGAGTTTTTCAAAATTGGATTTGTTTTCAAATTCTTTGTGGATCTGTGTAATCTGAGGGAAATATGTCTCTCTAATATGGTCATACATTGGGCAGGAGGTTAGGAAGTGCAGCTCAGTTTCCACCTCATTTTGTGGGCAGTGAGCACATAGCCTGTCTTCTCTTGAGAGCCATGTCTGCCTACGGCGGCCTTTCTCAATAGCAAGGCTATGATCACTGAGTCTGTACATAGTCAAAGCTTTCCTTAATTTTGGGTCAGTCACAGTGGTCAGGTATTCTGCCGCTGTGTACTCTCTGTGTAGGGCCAAATAGCATTCTAGTTTGCTCTTGTTTTTTTGTTAATTCTTTCCAATGTGTTAAGTAATTATCTTTTTGTTTTCTCATGATTTGGTTGGGTCTAATTGTGCTGTTGTCCTGGGGCTCTGTAGGGTGTGTTTGTGTTTGTGAACAGAGCCCCAGGACCAGCTTGCTTAGGGGACTCTTCTCCAGGTTCATCTCTCTGTAGGTGATGGCTTTGTTGTGGAAGGTTTGTGAATCGCTTCCTTTTAGGTGGTTGTAGAATTTAACGGCTCTTTTCTGGATTTTGATGATTAGTGGGTATCGGCCTAATTCTGCTCTGCATTATTTGGTGTTCTACGTTGTACACGGAGGATATTTTTGCAGAATTCTGAGTGCAGAGTCTCAATTTGGTGTTTGTCCCATTTTGTGAAGTCTTGGTTGGTGAGCGGACCCCAGACCTCACAACCATAAAGGGCAATGGGCTCTATGACTGATTCAAGTATTTTTAGCCAAATCCTAATTGGTATGTTGAAATTTATGTTTCTTTTGGTGGCATAGAATGCCCTTCTTGCTTTGTCTCTCAGATCATTCACAGCTTTGTGGAAGTTACCTGTGGCGCTGATGTTTAGGCCAAGGTATGTATAGTTTTTTGTGTGCTCTAGGGCAACAGTGTCTAGATGGAATTTGTATTTGTGGTCCTGTGACTGGACCTTTTTTGGAACACCATTATTTTGGTCTTACTGAGATTTACTGTCAGGGCCCAGGTCTGACAGAATCTGTGCATAAGATCTAGGTGCTGCTGTAGGCCCTCCTTGGTTGGTGACAGAAGCACCAGATCATCAGCAAACAGCAGACATTTGACTTCGGATTCTAGCAGGGGGAGGCCGGGTGCTGCAGACTTTTCTAGTGCCCGCGCCAATTCGTTGATATATATGTTGAAGAGGGTGGGGCTTAAGCTGCATCCCTGTCTAACCCCACGACCCTGTGTGAAGAAATGTGTGTGTTTTTTGCCAATTTTAACCGCACACTTGTTGTTTGTGTACATGGATTTTATAATGTCGTATGTTTTACCCCCAACACCACTTTCCATCAGTTTGTATAGCAGACCCTCATGCCAGATTGAGTCGAAGGCTTTTTTGAAATCAACAAAGCATGAGAAGACTTTGCCTTCGTTTTGGTTTGTTTGGTTGTCAATTAGGGTGTGCAGGGTGAATACATGGTCTGTTGTACGGTAATTTGGTAAAAAGCCAATTTGACATTTGACATCTATCTCTCTCTCTCTATAGCTCTCTCTCTCTCTATAACTATATCTCTCTCTCTATATAGCTCTATTTCTCTCTCTATAGCTCTATCGCTTTCTCTATAGCTCTATCGCTCTCTCTCTATAGCTCTATCGCTCTCTCTCTATAGCTCTATCTCTCTCTAGCTCTCTCTCTCTCGTTGTAGATGTGTGGAAATGCTTGGGATAGTATTGTTGTCAGTACTTGACTCACCAATCTAACATTTACTGATCCATTCTAGAATATAATCATTGTAATACACCACCCTGTCATTTCTCCACTCTCATAGTCAATGCAGCCAGTCAGTCATGTGATTTACCCCACTGAGAGCCGACCTTGGCCCCTGTGAGTGAAGTTCTGGAAACTCCTAGCAACCAGAAGACAATAGTAGTCAATTACTCATATTTTGAGCATTTACGGGAGTAGAAGAAGTCAACATCCGTGAGAGAGGCCAGAGAACGTGATTGATGATATGCTTTATGAACAATTATCATGGAAATACATTATTGTTATATTTTTGTATTTTACGGATCCCCATTAGTTCCTGCCAAGGCAGCAGCTAAGTCAATTATATTTTACTGAGTCTGTTATTAACCAGTATATGCTCTCTCTCTATCTATCTCTCTCTCTCTCTCTCTCTCTCTCTCTCTCTCTCTCTCTCTCTCTCTCTCTCTAGGATGAAGGCAGTGAGTAGGAGTAAGGAGTCGGTGCTGACTGAGGGAGAGAAGGACAAATACCTTCAGCCTGTCTCCTCTCTGGACTTCACCCTGGATGACTCGTCCCTGGAGCCCGGTCTGGAGTGCCACAGCCCGCCCCCTGACTACAGCTATGTAGTGCGCTACTCCACCCCACCTGTGTAGCCATCGCCGTGGGAGACGCCCCTCCGTCCACCCTCCGCCCCAGGGAGAATCTATCTGACTAAATGCCTTGAGGCCTTTCCTTTGTTCTCCTCTGTTCTGACTCTGTCTCCGGACCTCACAGCGCACCGTAAAACGGCTGCTGCCTCCGTCTTTTAAACTTCTTCCATTTCTCCTCCTCCTTGAGAGAGGGACACGTTTGAGACGCTTTATTACAACGTGAGATCTGTTACTTAGGGACACTCTGAGACACCTTACTGTAGATCTGCACTTAGCCTGCCTGCTTCCCATCAGCCCACTCTGCAGGAAGGAGGAAGAAGAGCCTGCCCTCTTCTGTAAAGGTCTCAGCCTGACCCAGAGGTTCACCTATGTACTGCTGGCCTTCTCCATAGCTCACTCTGATAGCCACACATAACAGCTAGCTATGGAAAGATCCCTATAGACTTCTGTAGACCTATAGACAGCCTCAGGTATTCCTATAATCTACTGTGAACAACACCAAGAAAAACAACCGATTCCAGACTTGTAACGAATGACATTCCCATGAAATGTATTATTGTCAGTTTATACTGTAGTGTAAATGGAAAATGTGTTACCATGGGGATACAACATGTAGATGAGAAGGAAATAAGATGGGAGAATTAGGGTGTTTTCATTGATACTATTTTATTTCTGTACAAATATTTTATAGACTTGAAAACTGTAATGTGCTATTTTATTTTATTATATGTAATGATTATTGATATAAGGTTGACAAAATATTTGTGTCACAGAGTGGATCTTTTCAAGCATATTCCTCAGGTTGACTTGAGCTAAAGCTCCCGATTTAAAAAAAAATAATAATAAAAAAAAGGCACCTGTCAGACAGATTACAGGAACAGTTTGTGAATAATGGAATGTGACCGTCAGAAAAGATTTCTCACTTGAGTACTCCAATCTCCAGTATTCCCAGTCAACATGTTGTTGTTGTTCGGAATCTTTTTTCCCTTCAACTCAGATGGAGAGACACATGGGTTGACAGGGTTGTCTACAGTAGATGGATATGGCCCATAGTCCCTTTGGCTCAGTCTGAGTAGTAATAGGTTAAACAGCCAATAGAATCCCAGCTCCCAGCGTCTCTGAATGGGGTTACGGCATGAAGAGGACAGGAGAGGCCAGGACAGAGAGGAACACCACGCTGCTTTGGATTTAATACTACATCTCTACCGTGAAGCTATTTGAAATGAAAAGTTATATTTGGATTCCTTTCCCGATATGGGACTAACTCTGTGTATTATTGTTATGGCCGAGTGGAAAAAGGGAAATTGGATGATACGAGAGAGACTGGTTTATTTGTATGTGTAAAAAGCTAGTTAAAAACATGAGCTTGGGTTAGAATTTCATATGAATAGGGTCTATGAAAGCACCAGTGAAATAAACAATGCATATTTATTTAGGTTTATATTCTACAATGTCACTTATTAATTTCACACTGAAGATTGCCGCTGCCTCCTTGACAACACGATATGTAACATTCCAGTATTTAATTATATATTCCGTTTGCACTGCTGAACACACTATAATTACATTAGTAAAGTGAAGGAATTGACTGTTTGCAAGCAGGAATGTTTGTAATGGAAATCGTCTGTTGCTGATCCATTTTGTTGTGCTAAAAGTGTGACTAAAGCTTGCAGGGCAGGCTCCAGGAATCCTACATGTTATCACCAGGCTGGTCACTATACTGGTGACTACTTTAGCACGTTTAGTCTACGTAATTACCTTTAAAAACAAGGCTGAAAAACGATCAGGATGAAGTGTCTAAATGTTTGGATTATTCTAAATGTTTGGTTCAATTAGAATTCCAGTCACTCCAGCTAGTGTTTCGTTACACATAGGAGAGAGGGAATAGCTTGTGTGTGTAAACTGCTAGATAATATTTTGCTGCACAATACATTATTCTTTAATAAGATTTATTATGAATGCTGTCTCTACACCCTTAAATACTGCCAAATGATGTTTGTATTGTTGATGTGGACTGATTGGGTCTTGTGTCCATTGTGGAGGAAAAAAGTGTATGCACTGATTTTGTTTTCTATCAAATATAGATTTTTGTACTCTAAATGTATTTGTATTATTAACTAAGCATAAGAAATGAATAAAGATCGATATATTTATGCATTACGTCTAGTGCAGAGATATTTTTTGCTAGTTGCTGAAGTTGCTAACATTGATTCATACATCAACCCTCAGCTTTCTCTAGGACATTCTACCGTTTTCTACCCTCTGAAGTCCTGGCACCAGGTCATCAACACTATTTGAGCACCTAGCACAACGGTAGAGACTATAAAAATGTGTGTAGCACAACTTGTCTCTGGCTGGGAATGTGGGGATGGGTGAGGCGTGTGTCCACCGTTGGTGTGTGTCATAAGTAGGCTACTCTCCCCTCGTCCTGCTCCATGGACCAGCGAGACACACTTCCTGAGCGGGGCAAAATGTTCCTGTCACCGGGACAATGCCCCTCCAAGCGGGAAAGGAAGGGGCCCTTAATCATCCTGGTACGTCACCACGCAGAGGGCTTCCTACGAGGCCACGGTGCCCCCACCCCCGGCACAGGGCGAGTCCACTGGGAACGTCATGCAGGACAGGTTGGGCTCTCCACTGTCTCCGCTCATCACTCTTGAGATTCACTGTGTTTACAGATAGGTGATCGAGAATGCTTAACACTCCTGATATACAGGACCAACGTAGGGAATTATTGAAGTCACAAGCCAAGCAGTTCAGCTCCGATGTAAACTGATTCCGGAAAATGGAGTGTAAACAAACATGAGAAGCATGTTGGGGGTTAGGGACCTTAACACAACAGGGCTTGTGTATTTACGCACGCACCTAGTACAGATGTAGGATCTTAATTTGATCAGGAAATGCAAAATCTTTCAAAAGCTTCTGAAGTTTGTCATTTGCACTGTTAAATTTCAGACTTGATTTGCCCTAACGAAAACTGTATCAACCCCTACAAAAATGTCCATGAATTATAATTTACGTAATAGTTCACATTTCCTATTACTGTGTGATTATTTTCCTGCTATAACAAACTGGCTCAAATTAAGATCCTACATCTGTAGTTTTCCACAGACAGACACAAGCAGGAAAACCTCCCTGGGCCTTTCTTCAGGGCTGGTCACCAGACAGACAATGCCTCTTTTGTGAGTACTAAGCAGTCATATCTTCTGAGTAAGGTCAAATAGGAATCTCCTAAGACAATTGGCATTGCAAAAACTGCATTTGAAGCTAATAATGTGCAGAATATTGATCAAATATTATAATGTGTACTGTACAGTATGGATATGGAAGTTGTTAATTCAAAATATACGACAAACCAATTCCTTTAACATGCATCCATGAACCTTGGATGGCACTCTAATACAGGCAGAATTCAATGTGACACCATTGCTGCAATAAACTACAGTGCCTTTGGAAAGTATTCAGACCCCTTGAATTTTCCCACAGTTTCATACATTACAGACTTATTCAAAAAATTGCTTAAATTATTCTGCAATCTACACACAATACCCCATAATGAAAATAGGTTTTTAGAAAGTTTTGCAAATGTATAAAATAATATAAAACTGAAATACCTTATTTACATAAGCATTCAGACCCTTTGCTATGACACTCGAAATTCAGCTCAGGTGCATCCTGTTTCCATTGATCATCCTTGAGATGTTTCTACAACTTGAATGGAGTCTAATTGTGGTACATTAAATTGATTTGGACATGATTTGGAAAGGCACACACCTGTCTATATAAGGTCCCACAGTTGACAGTGCATGTCAGAGCAGAATTCAAGCCATCAGGTCGAAGGAATTGTCAGAGAGCTCAGAGACATGATTGGTCAAAGAGGTGACCAAGAACCTGATGGTCACTCTGACAGAGCTCCAGAGTTCCTCTGTAGAGATGGGAGAACCTTCCAGAAGGAAAACCATCTCTGCAGCACTCCACCAATCAGGCGTTTATGGTAAAGTGGCCAGACGGAAGCCACTCCTCAATAAAAGGCACATGACAATCCGCTTGGAGTTTGCCAAAAGGCACCTAAGTCTCTCAGACCATGAGAAACAAGATTCTCTGGTCTGATGAAAGCAAGATTGAACTCTTTGGCCTCAATGCCAAGGGAACCTGGCACCATCCCTACGGTGAAGCATGGTGGTGGCAGCATCATGCTGTGGGGATGTTTTTCAGCGGCAGGGACTGGAAGACTAGTCAGGATCGAGGGAAAGATGAACAGAGCGAAGTACAGAGACTTCTTTGATGAAAACCTGCTCCAGAGCGCTCAGGACCTCAGACTGGGTCGAAGGTTCACCTTCCAACAGGACAACGATCCTAAGCACACAGCCAAGACAATACAGGAGTGGCTTCGGGACAAGTCTCTGAATGTCCTTGACTGGCCCAGCCAGAGCCCGGACTTGAAACCGATCGAACATCTCTGGAGAGACCTGAGAATAGCTGTGCAGTGACACTCCCCATCCAAACTGACAAAGCTTGAGAGGATCTGCAGAGAAGAATGAGAGAAACTCCCTAAATACAGGTGTGCCAAGCTTGTAGCATCACACCCAAGAAGACTTGAGGCTGTAATCGCTGCCAAAGGTGCTTCAACAAAGTACTGAGTTAAGGGTCTGAATTTACTTCTGTAAATTTGATATTTCTGTTTTTATTTTTAATAAATTAGCAATCCCCCAAAAATAGTTTTTGCTTTGTTATTATGGGGTTTTGTGTGTAGATTTATGAGGGGAAAAAATGTTTTAATCCATTTTAGAATAAGTCAGTAACGTAACAAAATGTGGAAAAAGTCAAGGGGTCTGAATAGTCTCAGAATGCACTGTATGATGCAATGAGTGGATATCTAGGGGAAATATGTCATTACTGGAACTGACCAATGAGTGGATATCTAGGGGAAATATGTCATTACTGGAACTGACCAATGAGTGGATATCTAGGGGAAATATGTCATTACTGGAACTGACCAATGAGTGGATATCTAGGAGAAATATGTCTTTACTGGAACTGACCAATGAGTGGATATCTAGGGGAAATATGTCATTACTGGAACTGACCAATGAGTGGATATCTAGGAGAAATATGTCTTTACTGGAACTGACCAATGAGTGGATATCTAGGGGAAATATGTCATTACTGGAACTGACCAATGAGTGGATATCTAGGAGAAATATGTCTTTACTGGAACTGACCAATGAGTGGATATCTAGGGGAAATATGTCATTACTGGAACTGACCAATGAGTGGATATCTAGGGGAAATATGGCATTACTGGAACTGACCAATGAGTGGATATCTAGGAGAAATATGTCATTACTGGAACTGACCAATGAGTGGATATCTAGGAGAAATATGTCATTACTGGAACTGACCAATGAGTGAGTGGATATCTAGGAGAAATATGTCATTACTGGAACTGACCAATTATCTGGAAATATGTCTTTACTGGAACTGACCAATGAGTGGATATCTAGGAGAAATATGTCATTACTGGAACTGACCAATGAGTGGATATCTAGGAGAAATATGTCTTTACTGGAACTGACCAATGAGTAGATATCTAGGAGAAATATGTCTTTACTGGAACTGACCAATGAGTGGATATCTAGGAGAAATATGTCATTACTGGAACTGACCAATGAGTGGATATCTAGGAGAAATATGTCATTACTGGAACTGACCAATGAGTGGATATCTAGGAGAAATATGTCTTTACTGGAACTGACCAATGAGTGGATATCTAGGAGAAATATGTCATTACTGGAACTGACCAATGAGTGGATATCTAGGAGAAATATGTCTTTACTGGAACTGACCAATGAGTAGATATCTAGGAGAAATATGTCTTTACTGGAACTGACCAATGAGTGGATATCTAGGAGAAATATGTCATTACTGGAACTGACCAATGAGTGGATATCTAGGAGAAATATGTCTTTACTGGAACTGACCAATGAGTGGATATCTAGGAGAAATATGTCTTTACTGGAACTGCTCTGCCAGTAAAGACATAAAACATTGTTAAGCAGAAACCAAATCAATTGAGTGGCGCTGGTCTTTCATAACAGAACCTCTCAAATGAAAACATTCATCTTGATAGTACAGTGAAAAATGAACGTTGCCCCTAAAACAGCTTTACTCAAGGTCGTGAGCATAGCCCACCATCACCAGAGTATATTGTTTGCCTGGTGATCAGAAACATGACTAATACACCACCTACACAGAGATGACACAAAAAAAAAAACATAAATCTGCCATCTGAAGTACCCAGGGCTTGTGATGAAGCATCATTAATACAATGCTTTGACTGCAAGCCAACACAAAACAAGCTGTTAGTCACAGTTTGTGTGTTGCCCCAGGTAACCCCATGGTCTCTGCAACAACAACAAAAGACGGACCTGTAAAAAAAACACCCAGTTTGCCTCTAATTAAAGGGCCTCACCTATTGAGCTCTGTTTTCCTTTCTTTCATTTAACTATTGTATTTAAGAAATGTCCCCCCTTCCCTGAAATCCTACTTCCACAAACACAGACACCCCCCCTGTAGCAGAATTCTACATTAATCACTATAACAGAGGCGACACATTGAGGGCCTTCTGAAACCATGCCAAAACACATTCCCTTCATCAGGGGGAAATTAAAGCAGCTTGAAATCCTATCATGTGCCCATTTGAAGCCATCCACCACACAATAATACCCAATAACTATTCCCAGACCCCTTGCCCCGAGAAGGTGGACTGTGGGTCACGTCCGCACCTCCTCTCACCTAGAAGCAGAACAATGGCCCGGATGCTGTCTGCAAAGACAGACTAGCTGGAGCTTCACCCCACCTTTAAGCAGCAAGGAAGTATCACAAGCAACAATAAGTGCAACTAAATAAAGATTCCTCCCGAAAATGGACTTGGAAACTCCAGGGGTGCAGAACAAGGTGTACGGGTGTGAGAAAGAATCACTGTGTGTATAGACCATCAGAGTTCCAGCAAACATTAGCTGGTTCCTCTACCAACAGTGACTGTGGTTTGGGGCTTAAAGGGAACATAAATGTCTTCACTTTTTTATACTTAAAATCCATTCAAAATCCATTTCGACTGCAAAGAAAATGCATTGCATCTGTGAGTGTTTCAAGGCAAAGCAGAATGAGGTCTAGAAATAAAAGCCCTCCAATTTATCATTTCATTTGGACCACAGAATCCCCCAAAAGCTGCTCTACTGTAACTGTATTGTCTTAAACAGACCGCCCCTGTTGCCTGACATTGAAGAGAATATCCTGCAAATCAACACAAGGGAAAACAAGAGATGGGTTTACACATTCATTCATTTATTCATGAATGATGTATGTTCATTTAAGCCACACAAAACTACTGAAAATGTTGGCACTGTGTAGCATTAGACCCAGAGGCGTTGAGGCTAAACCGAACTCTGCACGTTCACCATCACAGATCTGAGGATGATGCTGGTTGGTTGGTTGCCTCCGCCATGCTCGACATTGGTTGATGCTGACAGGCAACAGGAAGTAGTGGTGTGATGTCCAACATGGGGACCAGTTGACAGGGAGCATCCTAGACACAGAGCAGGCGTTGGTGGGTTGGCAGCCGGGATGTGTTGTCTTCCGAATGGATGCCTCAGCACCACCAGACCCAGCCAGAGGGGTCTGGGCAACCAGGATTAGCGCAACACAGCCTGCCACAAACTTGGCTTTGTGTTCATAAATAGCTGCGGCGTTCCTCGGAATTGATTATGACAAAGTGGTCTCTGCATTTTCCCCATTGCCCCCCTGATGGTTCCAGCACTGCGTTCTCTCTGTGTTCTCTGATGCCGTGGCAACACGGGTGAGCTGGTTTCACTGAGTTTTTCATTTGATTGGCAGGGATAAATATGCAGACATTCTCTCTCTGCCTAATGGTTGGCATACTTAGTGGATTACATTTTCGGTGAGAGCTAAGATGTTTTTGACAGATCTTGGACGAAAACCAAATCCATCATGTAGGTTTACAAGTCCAGTTTAGTCTGCAGTCTGTAATATTTGTGAAAACTGGAAGCAGATCTTCAGATTAAGTCAGTTTGTCTGATAAGCATGTAGTGTGTTTTCAGTTTACCCGCAGATACACAAATAGAGAACGACAGGAGGGAAACACGCCATGAATAGAGTAAACATTGTGCAATATCTCTTTGAGTTGATTAGTGTTTCCCACAATGGCATGCCTTTCTGATACAAATAAAGACTTCCACACAGGCATTCCATTGTTCCACTCGTCTGTTTTTCAAAATCTTTCTTTAAAATCCTAATTGAGCTATGTCCATCTCATCTCCCTAATGCACAACACATGAATGGAAATGAACCATACATAGAATAAGATCTTTGCTGTCGTTTATTTTGAAGAGTATTCAGTCTTGAAATGAGCTGGCTCCAAGGTGCATTTGTCGAACACGTGCATATCATGCTCTGTTTTTCTGCATTCCTTTTAGCTTGTTGTCATTAGTCATTTCCAGCACATTCTATCAAAAGTGACAATGACCTACAATGGCCTAGTATTTAGACAAAGCTACAGTGCATTCGGAGAGTAATCATACCCCTTGACTTTTTTCACATTTTGTTACTTTACAGCCTTATTCTAAAATTGATAAAATGATTTCCCCCCCTCATCAATCTACACACAATACTCCAAATGACAAAGCAAAAACAGTTTTTTTGTTTTGTTATTTTGAAAATGTATAAAACATCTAAAAAATCACTGAAATGTCACATTTACATACACTACCTTTCAAAGGTTTTGTGTCACTTAGAAATATCCTTGTTTTCTATGAAAACATACATGAAATGAGTTGCCAATTTGTTGAGGTAATCTGAAGAGATTTCACCCCATGCTTCCTGAAGCATCTCCCACAAGTTGGATTGGCTTGATGGGCACTTCTTACCATACAGTCAAGCTGCTCCCACAACAGCTCAATAGGGTTGAGATCCGGTGACTGTGCTGGCCACTCCATTATAGACAGAATACCAGCTGGCTGCTTCTTCCCTAAATAGTTATTGCATAGTTTGGAGCTGTGCTTTGGGTCATTGACCTGATGTAGGAGGAAATTGGCACCAATTAAATGCCGTCCACAGGGTATGGCATGACGTTACAAAATGGAGTGATAGCCTTCCTTCTTCAAGATCCCTTTTACCCTGTACAAATCTCCCACTTTACCACCACAAAAACACCCCCAGAACATCACATTACCTCCACAATGCTTGACATTCTTTCTACATCTCACAAATATTCTTTGTGATCTGAACACCTGAAACTTAGATTTGTCTGTCCATAACACTTTTTCCAATCTTCCTCTGTCCAGTGTCTGTGTTCTTTTGCCCATCTTATTCTTTTCTTTTTATTGGCCAGTCTGAGATATGGCTTTTTCTTTGCAACTCTGCCTAGAAGGCCAGCATCCCGGAGTCGCCTCTTCACTGTTGACGTTGAGACTGGTGTTTTGCGGGTACTATTTAATGAAGCTGCCAGTTGAGAACTTGTGAGGCGTCTGTTTCTCAAACTAGACACTCTAATGTACTTGTTCTCTTGCTCAGTTGTGCACCGGGGCCTCCCACTCCTCTTTCTATTCTGGTTAGAGCCAGTTTGAGCTGTTCTGTGAAGGGAGTAGTACACAGCGTTGCACAAGATCTTCAGTTTCTTGACAAATTCTCACATGGAATAGCCTTCATTTCTCAGAACAATAATAGACTGACAAATTTCAGAAAAAAAGTTATTTGTTTCTGGCCATTTTGAGCCTGTAATCGAACCCACAAATGCTGATGCTCCAGATACTCAACCAGCTACAATAGTCATTTACAACATTAACAATGTCTACACTGTATTTCTGATGAATTTGATGTTATTTTAATGGGCAGAAATTTGGATTTTCTTTAAGAAACAAGGACATTTATTCAGTACTTTGTTGAAGCACATTTGGCAGCGATTACTGCCTCAATTCTTCTTGGGTATGATGCTACAAGCTTGGCACACCTGTATTTGGGGAGTTTTCCCATTCTTCTCTGCAGATCCTCTCAAGCTCTGTCAGTTTGGATGGGGAGCGTCGCTGTACAGCTATTTCCAGGTCTCTCCAGAGATGTTTGATCTGTTTCAAGTCCGGGCTCTGGCTGAGCCACTCAAGGACATTCAGAGACTTGTCCCTAAGCCATCCCCCAGTCTGAGGTCCTGAGCGCTGTGGAGTAGGTTTTCACCAATAATATCTCTGTAAGTCCCCACAGCTGTGCTTATTAGGGGATATATACATTTTACCACCAGGTATTAACAAAGAAGAGTTTGGTCTTGCCTCAGTGGGTTTTCTTACTGCGGCTAGACTCATACTATGTAACTGGAAGAGCGCAGCTAGTCCGAAATTAACAGATTGGCTCAAACTCATGGTGGAGACTGCATCTTATGAATCAATGAGAGCAAAATTACAGGAGAGGAAAGGGAAATGTAGTAAGATATGGGAACACTTTTTGAATTATATAAGGGACGTGCGTGCGGGTGAGAAGTTAGGGAATAAGTTAGAAAAAATATATATATAATTGGTGTTTTTTTTTTGCATTTTTTTTATTTGTATTGTTATTTGTTTTGATTTGCTGTTTAATATTCCAACCACTGATATATGGTTGAAAGGTGCTGTCTTGTTTGCTGTCTTGTTGAGTGTTAGGTTTTTGTTGTTATTCGTGTTATGTAATGTCATGTTGATCAATTTATAAAAAACTCCATTCATATTTTCCTTGATCCTGACTAGTCTCCCAGTCCCTGCCGATGAAAAATATCCCCATAGCATGATGCTGCCACCACCATGCTTTACTGTAGGGATGGTATTTGCCCGGTGATGAGCGGTGCCTGGTTTCCTCCAGACGTGATGCTTGTCATTCAGGCCAAAGAGTTCAACCTTGGTTTCATCAGACCAGAGAATCTTGTTTCTCATGGTCTGAGAGTCCTTTAGGTGTCTTTTGGCAAACTTCAAGCGGGCTGTCAAGTGCCTTTTTCCTGAGGAGTGGCTTCCGTCTGGCCACTCTACCATAAAGGCCTGATTGGTGGAGTGCTGCAGAGACGGTTGTCCTTCTGGAAGGTTCTCCCATCTCCACAAAGGAACTCTTGAGCTCTGTCAGTGACCATCTGTTTCTTTGTCACCTCTTTGACCAAGGCCCTTTTCACCCGAATGCTCAGTTCGGCTGGGGGGCCAGCTCTAGGAAGAGTCTTGGTGGTTCCAAATAACTCCTAATTAAGAATGATGGAGGCCACTATGTGCTTAGGGACCTTCAATGCTGCATGAATGTTTTAGTACCCTTCCCCAGATCTGTGCCTCGACACAATCCAGTCTCGGACCTCTACGGACAATTCCTTCGACCTCATGGCTTGGTTTTTGCTGTGACATTCCCTGTCAACTGTAGGACCTTATATTAACAGGTGTGTGCCTTTCCAAATCATGTCCAATCAATTGAATTTACCACAGGTGGACTCCAGTCAAGTTGTAGAAACATCTCAATGATGATCAATGGAAACAGGATGCACCTGAGCACAATTCTGAGTCTCATAGCAAAGGGTCTGAATACTTATGTAAATAAGTTATTTAAATGTGCAAATAAAAAAAATTAAAACAGTTTTGGCTTTGTCATTATGGGGTATCCAGGCTGTATCACATTCGGCTGTGATTAGGAGTCCCATATGGCAGCGCACAATTGGCCCAGCGGTGTCCGGGTTTGGCCGGGGTAGGCCATCATTGTAAATAAGAATTTGTTCTTAACTGGCTTGCCTAGTTAAATAAAGGTTAAATTTGACATTTAAAATTGTGCGTAGATTGATGAGTAACATTTTAGTTTAAATAATCAATTTTAGAATAAGGCGTAACAAACGTAACAAAATGTGGAAAAAGTGAAGGGATCTGAATACTTTCCGAAATGCACTGTATTTGATGGAATGAAATACTTGTATTACTCCTTGATGACTACAGCCTGTGAGTAAGTTGTTTCGCTCACTTAAACAGTGTAGAGTAAGTTTCATCAATCTATAGGTGACTAGGACAGGACCTAGTGGAAGCGCAGCTGCTGATGCACATACAGTACATTGTGCTCTGAGAGGGATGTCTTCAACTTGAAGTTTCCTGTACATGTTTCCTCTATGAAAATCATTCACTTCTCTTGTAATATCCTGTCCTGTAGATGCACAAAATGTTCACTGTAAATCTCATGATAAAACACAGGGAGGGAAAAGGCTGTTTCAACAAGCTAGCAAAACACCCCTTTCCTGTTATCCCCTGAAGAAAATGATTGAAATATTTGAACCTAAGTTGGGCTTCAACAAGCATCCTGTTTGAACTTGAGAGTGCATGTGAAGACGTTACATCCCATCAACAAACTGAGAACCAGTGTCTGTTGCTCTATCGGCCTTACATGGGTCAGTCAGAGCAGCGACTCTGGAAATACTAGCACAGGGTCATGTTCGAGCACTTCTCCTGCAGCGATGTCCTGGGGTCCATCTCAACAACATCTCTGGACTTATGCAACCAACTAAAACCTTGTGCTTCTCCAACCTCATCTCGAGACGCATTTCTGTTCAACATTGGGATGGTAGCAAAAACAAGATACACAACATTAAAAACACCTGCAACATCATTTAGTTATATTAAACAAAGTTTCTCCAACAAAACCTCGCTGATATATAACATGTTCACCAAGTACGCAAAACATTAGGAACACCTGCACTTTCCATGACATAAACTGACCAGGTGAATCCAGGTGAAAGCTATGATCCCTTTTATTTGATTTGATTTCACCTTTATTTAACGAGGTAAGCTAGTTGAGAACAAGTTCTCATTTGCAACTGCGACCTGGCCAAGATAAAGCATAGCATTGTGAACAGACAACACAGAGTTACACATGGAGTAAACAATTAACAAGTCAATAACACAGTAGAAAGAAAAGAGAGTCTATATACATTGTGTGCAAAAGGCATGAGGAGGTTGGCGAATAATTACAATTTTGCAGATTAACACTGGAGTGATAAATGATCGGATGACCCTTATGACCCTTATTGATGTCACTTGTAAAATCCACTTCAATAAGTGTAAACGAAGAGGAGGAGACCGGTTAAAGAAGGATTTTTAAGCCTTGAAACAATTGAGACATGAATTGTACGTGTGTACCATTCAGAGGGTGAATAGGCAAGGCAAATGATTTAAGTGCCTTTGAACAGGTAGTAGGTGTAGGAACACCGGTTTGAGTGTGTCAAGAACTGCAACTCTGCTAGGGTTTTCAATGCTCAAACGTTTCCTGTGTGTATCATGAATGGTCCACCAACATAAAGACATCCAGACAACTTGACACAACTGTGGTAAGGATTGGACTCAACATCGGTCAGCATACCTGTGGAACGCTTTTGACACCTTGTCCATGCCCCAACAAATTGAGGGTGTTCTGAGGGAAAAAGTGGGTGCAATTCAATATTAGCAAGGTGCTCTTAATGTTTTGAACACTCTGTGTCTATACAGTGCCTTCGGAAAGTATTCAGACCCCTTGACTTGACATTTTGTTACATTACAGTACCAGTCAAAAGTTTGGACACACCTATTCATTCAAGGGTTTTTCTTTATTGGTACTATTTTCTACATTGTAGAATAATAGTGAAGACATCAAAACTGTGAAATAACACATATGGGATCATGTAGTAACCAAAAAAGTGTGAAACAAATATATTCTTTAAAGTAGCCACCCTTTGCTTTGATGACAGCTTTGCACACTCTTGGGATTTACCTGGAATGTTTTTCCAACAGTCTTGAAGAGGTTTTCACATATGCTGAGCACTTGTTGGCTGCTTTTCCTTCACTCTGCGGTCACGATGGGAACCACACATGCGGAGATCATCCGTTCACCTACTTTGCATCTCACAAGACATGGCGGTTGGAACCAAAAATCAAACAATTGGATTCCTCAGACCAAAGCACAGATTTCCACCCGTCTAATGTCCATTGCTCGTGTTTCTTCGCCCAAGCAAGTCTCTTCTTCTTATTGGTGTCCTTCAGTAGTGGTTTCTTTGCAACAATTCGACCATGAAGGCCTGATTCACGCAGTCTCTTCTGAACAGTTGATATTGAGATGTGATTGTTACTTGAACTCTGTGAAGCATTTATTTGGGCTGCAATTTCTGAGTCTGGTAACTCTGATTAACTTATCCTCTGCAACAGAGGGTCTTCCTTTCCTGTGGCGGACTTTTCATTTCTCTTCACTTATTTGAGCTGTTCTTACCATAATATGGACTTGGTCTTTTACCAAATAGGGCTATCTTCTGTATATTACTCCTACCTTGTCAAAACACAACTGACTGGCTAAAACACATTAAAAATGAAAGAAATTCCACTATTTAACTTTTAACAAGGCACACCTTGTGTGAGTTAATTGAAATGCATTCCAGGTGACTACCACATGAAACTTGTTGAGAGAATGCCAAGAGTGTGCAAAGCTGTCATCAAGGCAAAGGGTGGCTACTTTCAAGAGTCTCAAATATAAAATATATTTTGATTTGTTTAA
Source organism: Oncorhynchus nerka (assembly GCF_034236695.1). Classification (NCBI taxonomy): domain Eukaryota; kingdom Metazoa; phylum Chordata; class Actinopteri; order Salmoniformes; family Salmonidae; genus Oncorhynchus; species Oncorhynchus nerka. The sequence goes on from NC_088400.1 coordinate 37,067,113, forward strand.
CACTATTTTGGTTACTACATGATTCCATGTGTTATTTCATGGTTTTGATGTCTTCACTATTATTCTACAATGTAGAAAATAGATAATAATAAGAAAAACCCTGGAATGAGTAGGTGTGTCCAACATTTAGACAGGTACTGTATATATATATATATATATATATATATAGAGAGAGAGAGAGAGAGAGAGAGAGAGAGAGAGAGAGAATATGGATTCATTGGACTTATGGAAGTGTTGGCATTTTGAGACTACATTACCATATATGTTAAATTTCCATAGTGATTTGGGGTTTCCAGAGACAGAGGAATTTATGTGCAAAGAGGGGTTCACTCTGTCACCAGCAGAGGGCAATCAATGACAAGCAGTTGTCACAGCGAGCTGCACAAACTACACTGTTCTGTAATTAATACCTTTGTATGAAGATTCTATTTACACGTATTTATAACTGAAACAACACAAAAAAAACATACATAAAAGTGCCCCACAAATATAGAAGTAACTCCAACACATCCTGTGGTTACGCATTGTACAAACCTATGGAATGCACTTATCAAGGTACATACAGAGGGATATCAGCTGATGAGTTGGATTCAGTAGGGGATTTTTAAAAATTCTTTATTTAATGTAATGAATATTATTTTTGCTGTTCTGTTCTGGGAGGACTTGTACATCCTATAGGCCTACTGTAAAGCAATTATTTGACTTGTAATATAAATTCAGCACTTTAGAACTGTAAAAGGCTCTCGATAAGTACCTTTGCTGGAGGCATCAGTGTCTTGTGCACAATTTGCCAAACATACTCCATGGTGAACAGTACCTCATTCTCTGGTAGATGGTGCCCTCTTGAGGGGACTACATGACAGTTGTTAGGGATGGATTTCACCTCTGATTGGCAACTGATGGGAGTTCTGTATCCATCCACAAGGGAGCAGTGGTCATCAATTATCTCAGCAAAAATATCCTTACACCAAGGCCTGAGGAAATAAGCAATTTCTTGCTTACAGTCACTCAATTCACTTGACCTGTATCAATGTATGGTCAATGAGATTCAGATGCCATACAGATCTCTATTTGTTTCCACACTTTGCATACTTTGAACAGAAAAAAGCACCACGAGGACAAATATAGGGCAGCAGGGATGATGCAATAAATATATATATTTTTTTAAGGTTAGGGAAATGTGCCACTTTTAAAGATGTCAATATAAATTCATGTAATGTGGCTGTTTGTAATTTTGTCTTGTCTTTTAATAATTATTTGTATTTATTTTTGATTGAACCTTTATTTAACTAGACAAGTTACACGTGTTGTTGTTTTGTACCATCGAGGACCGCTTTGGAAACAAGACGTGTTTTAATTCATATTTGGAAGTGATATCCACTGGGTCCACATTGTATATTTTGTTGTATATGTCTGTTACCCAAATAAATTCAATTCAACCTTAATCTCCATCAGGGTTATTTGATGCTAGCCGATTCCAACTGTCTCTTGTGAAAACACTTATCAGTCACCAAATATAAAAACAACAAATGATTTCAAAGATATACATATTTGTAAACCTAGTAGGCCAATTTACATGTGTTATTAGTAGGCCTGGGACTAGGCATATGTTTGACAATTGTAATTCGATTTGTGTTGATTTGTTTTATGGTAGATACTGCAATTAATTTGAGATGTATTACGGAATCTCTTCTGCAAAAGAGGGCTGGATAACAACCAAGATCATGCCAAATATAATGGCACGCACGGGAGCAAGACCACATTGTCGTTGAGCGGGTGTCATAGGTGACACTTCAGGTTCCTTTAAACCGGAATTAGCTGCGAAGTGCGACCTTGAAGTGTTGAAGTGCGAGTTAGAAGGAATGTGAATAGTTGGCCTTGTTGCAGGAGAAAATATCATCATACTTAGCTGTACCTCCTTTGTAAGTGAATAGCTTTAACAAATACGATCGGCTTCTGAAGGCGTGAAACGTGGCTGCGGACATGGGATACGTTGCGTGGGAGACGTTGCGTTCGCAAAGACATTCAACGAAAGGAGAGGAGTGTGACCATGCACGCTCTGACAGCACTGTAAATGTTTAATACTATATTTTATTATTCTCTGACACATAACAAAATGAAAATAACACAATCAAGAAGCTGACATCCACAATTACACTTTATATCATTAGTAGCCTACAATTCTAGCGTATTATATAGCACAGTAATAGCCCTGTATTAAAATTAGGCACAGGCTATCACATCTTACTTTCTAAGGAATAATGTTTGCAGCTTCAGAGTAGGCTTAAATAAATACAAATGTTGAAAATTGAACATTTCAAGCACACTTCAATTATACATAGGCCTAAGAGATAGGTGTAAGGCCCAACGTCATCAGGAGCATATTCATTTAAGCATATTGTTTGTTGGTGAAGTTGCAGTTCAATTTCGCAATTATATTTTGATGCATGCCGATAATATTTCAGAGTTGAAGTGCAGGGTTTGCTCTATTTGGGGTGATAGGTTAAAAAAATGTGCTAGGGGACAGTGGGTTTGGCAGCATTATTGACTCTTCTTTTGAATGCAAATCATCAGGGTTTAAAGACTCATCTGACGTCAGGAAGGAAGACCATAATATATCTTTAGCACCACCACCTTGTCAACAGCGCCACATTATGTGAGACAGTATCAAGTCAGGAACTAGTTCGCATTTCATTTTGGGGAGCACCATTGGACTATACACATCAGAACCATAGCAAGAGGATTGTTTTTTAGATTTACAGAAGGAGTCGCCCGGAAACTATGTCGACTTGAATGTCACTTTTGTAACTTTTTTTTCAAATCATGTATGTGGGATACCTCTTGGATAAAGAAGGCAGCATGTATCACCAAGGACCTGTAAGACGATCGGGAATCAACATCCCACCACAGAACTTTGTTTCCACGCCACAATATTCCGACTTTACTGGATACCATCATGTGCCAAACATGGATACTCATACACAGTCTTCGGGGGCTTGGGGAGCTCCTTATGTCGCACCGAGGGAGGACTGGGGCGCCTATAGTCTGGGGCCTCCTAACACTATTCCTACGCCCATGAACAACTCCTCGCCGGGACAAGTTTCCTATTGCTCACCTGAATACAATCCAATGCACGCGCCAGGGTCAGCAGTATTGCAACCACCTACAGATAATATTTCTGTTGCTCAACTTTCCCCGGATAGAGAAAGGCGCAATTCTTCTTACCAGTGGATGAACAAAACGGTACAATCATCATCTACCGGTGAGAAAGGTCACAAGCAACTATATTGTGTCACGACACGCATGCCACTGTTAAAATTATTCGTGCAATGAGCACAGCCTCAACTCATGTCAAACTACATCTTCATATTTACCTTAAGAAGAGCCGGACATTTTATGTTTTCTCTTGCATGGAAATGCATAATTGTGCCGGCTCATAAACTTGTGCAACAGGTAGTATTTAGAGAACGGATACAATATAAACATTAATTGCATAATTGAAGTGATAAATCTCACTATAAAAACGAATAACCTCATGCATAACACGTAATGTGTACATTTGGGTACATTTTAGGTGATATTCGTAACGAATTGCTAACAATAGCTAATTCTCCTTTAATTTGTAACTGTTCGTGGTCTCAGAACGAATCATTTAATCACATTTTAAATGAGATGTCACCATAATTACACAGTTGCATGTGAAATGTATGGAAATTGATCATTCAGTTTGGTGTTAGGCTTATTTTGAATCATGTAAGATACAACTTCAAGGCACTAAATTGGAAATTGCACCAGACTCAAAACAGAAGAGAATATAGGAAAAGTATAGGCACTCGATCGAACGTATCAAATTAATTATGGACAATGCAACTGTAAGCCTCCCATCGCGATAATGGTCTGATAAAGTATGATATCAATTACAACATCTTAGTTATTTTCTGATACAGGCCTATAGCCTTGTGGAGGAAACGATGAACGTGTCAAGAAAGGGCGCCAGGTGCTTCTTGTAATGCTAATTTCTCTACTCCCGTCGACTAGATGCGAGGTCTACTTTTCTTGCTACATTGTCTCTGGTTTTGAGGGTTATCCGTCAAATTCAGGCGGCGACCCCTTTCAACACCTCGTTTTACTTTGATATGCACCAAAGTGTCTTCCTCGTCTCCCATTCTTCGAGAGTTATATTGCCGGAAAGGGTGGCGTTTTTCACAGCAAATAAATGTATTTGACAAATATATACAAAGCTTTATAACTGGGCAATAAACCACAACATTTCTTAATGTGTATTTTTTTTTTGAATTGTAGACTATATTTATCAATTAAGTCATAATAACGTATGAGCCTCAATTAACTTGTAAATTTAGTTGTATAGCCTATTAACTTGTCAAATCACCCCCACCCACATTTAAATATTCAGAAAATACCATCTTATAGCCTAAGTGTCTTTTTCTTGTTAGGCAAGCCCACCAAATGTGTTATTAAGTGTTTAATTCTAGGAGGCTGTCTCTGGCCCTGTAAAACTTACCAAGCATGTCCTAGGCTATAACTATGAATATCAAAATGTTTCAATGTTGTTCTAAACGACTAATATTATTTTCTACCTGCAAAGGTGCTGACGTGTTTATGGTTTATCAACAAGAGCGACCTGATCCAAGCCAGAGAGATGTCTGCCTTGTAACTCCTTTATGTGTCGTGTGTTGCCTCTTAACACATCAATGGAGTTTAGGTAAAATCTCTGAGACTCTTTGTTCTGCAGTTTGTTCAAAAAGTGACATCAAAAGAAGATCAGTGGCTCGATTAGCATAGCTACCAACAAAGCAACACAATCTAGATGAACACGATAGCCACCACTTCAGTTGAAAGCGCCTAAAGACGTGTCATACACATTTAGAGAGTTATTAGATAAACGAAGTATCAAGTTTAATAGGCGTTTTGATAATTAGCCTGTTGATTATCCTACCTCTCTAGTATGACTTGCTATAAATAGTCAAAAATGACAAGGTGAATTTAAAACTTTAGAGTTGAAATAGGTTATTGCCCCTGTATTCATCAATAATTTGAATGCCATGAAATTGCATCGTTGCTTTGCATCATTTTCGTTGTTCAGTGTGACGGCTATTTAAAAATTAGGCACACGAAGCAAAGCCTGTTGAATTCTCTGAATTTCTCACAATTTCAGGCAAAACAAGAACGAAGGAGAAATACAGAGTGGTTTACACCGATCACCAGAGACTGGAGCTGGAGAAGGAGTTCCATTTTAATCGTTACATCACTATCCGAAGAAAGTCCGAACTTGCGGGGAATCTTGGCCTTTCAGAACGACAGGTAAAACCAATTAATTGATAGAGCATTAGGGCCCTAGACTTGACAAATCAAATGATTAATCAAATATAAAACGAATAACAATTTTGACAAGTTTTTCCTTTTACATTTACAGGTGAAGATCTGGTTTCAAAATCGCAGAGCCAAGGAGAGGAAATTAATCAAAAAGAAAATGGGGTCTGATGGCAGTGGAGGATCAGTGCACAGTGACCCGGGTTCAGTGAGTCCTCTGCCCGTACCAGGCTCACTCAGTCCGTCGGATATTCACGGCTCTCTCTACCCACCCCCCGGAATGAACAACTTGCCATCTATTAGGAACATACAGCAAGTTACTGTCACTCAGTAGAATCGAATTTAGACCATCCAACACAACTGAGCACTCCAACACGCTGAAAGGACCGTTCCTCAAGACTTGGATTCCAATGGATTATTCAAACGTCCTGAAGAACATGTTGTGGATTAGGAGATTTCGAGAAACAAGATGATTTATAACTGCAACAAAATGCTGGAGGCTCTTGAAATATTGTTTTTATAGAATAGTTCTAATAATAATTCCAAAAAACCCATACAAAAATCAACACATGGTTCAGACATGTAATGTTTAAATTGTTTGTTTGTGTCTGAGTTATTGAGATATAAATATACTTTTCTGTAGACTATGTAATGAAGTGTATAAGTGTTTGTAAATAAAATAAAAAATCAGGTACATTTTATTTGAAATTGATCTGGAATGAAAAGGGATATCATTAATTTGGAGCTTTTATAATGGCTTGACAAACTATGCATTTTCTGCTCCAATTTGATTGCAAAGCACACTTTCATAACGTTTTTCTACAGGGACAAGTAAATCAGGTTTTAAGTGAGATACGGGTGGAACGTTTGTTTGATGTTCAAAATGTAAATAAAATGTGTTTTAACGTTACCTTTTTCTACTTATTTCATTGACTGGAAAAGGATAGCTCACTTTTGCAAAAATAACCAGACTGAGTGTGCATACTGTTTTCAAACAGACTTCATTGTTTATAGTTTTACCTACTCTTATTATTTGATACCTATAACCGCAAACAAAATTAGATCAGTTTATCAACCTTCTATGTCGTTTCCAAACTATTAGGATGGGATTCTGTCAGCCCAGCATGTGCCAAAGGCAACATTTGATTGTGTAACATTAAATCGGAAGATATTGTCCAATAAATTGCACCAGAAAAAGTGCAATTGGCCCAAGCAACTTAATTTAGCCAAAGCAATATACATGCAACTTAGACAGTTACTTTTTGTAAAGGACTCTAGTGTCAAGTTTTAGATTTTTGTAGACTAGACCTACTATGCTCGTCCAAGTACAGCAACTGACAACTGTCAAACTGTCTTCTCAATTCATGTTGAATCGGAAGATATTGTCCAATAAATTGCACCAGAAAAAGTGCAATTGGCCCAAGCAACTTAATTTAGCCAAAGCAATATACATGCAACTTAGACAGTTACTTTTTGTAAAGGACTCTAGTGTCAAGTTTTAGATTTTTGTAGACTAGACCTACTATGCTCGTCCAAGTACAGCAACTGACAACTGTCAAACTGTCTTCTCAATTCATGTTGACCTTTGAGCCATTATGATGTAATATAGACTCTACCCACTGGGCACAGACGTCAGTTCTAGGTCTATTCCACTCAACATAATTTTATTGAAATGACAGGGAAACAACGTTGATTCAACCAGTGTGTTCTGGGTGTCTGGTATATGGGCTGGGCTGGGATGCATAGTGTAGTATGGATAGATTACAATCATGAACCTATAAAAAGGTTACCCAAGACTGTCATTAAACATTAACATCCTCATAACATAGCCGATGCCTATTCCAAAAACTTGCAAGAGTTCTGTTTAGAAGTACAAAGACAAAACCAGTATTTTACCGGCTACTGTCTAGGCATTATGGTTTTTCTTCAGAAAACACAACACCTTTATACATTGGTAAGAAGGTGTTGGAGACACTTTAGCCTAGGCCAAAATGCTAAATGAGAATTTGTATAAACTAATTGTGGACTATTGTTGTATGGCACTTGGATGATGACTTGTATGCCCTAATTCTTCATAGAATATGGGCAAATTAACCCTCAATAAGATGATAAATATGTAGGTTACATGGTTAATAATAGGTTTCCATGAAATGCTATAAACAAGTGAGTGTAGTTATAGTTGTGCAATTATTAGCTAGTTTGGGAAGCCTATTTGATCGTAATTCTTCCAAATAATAATCTTATGTGATATGACATGATATCCCTCACTTTTGCACACAGATTTACAGAACTCCAACTGAGTGATTCCGAGGATGTTTGTGGTCGTGTGATGCTTCGTTCAAACAACGAGGAACTGGGATTTCGGAAATCTCCGACTTCAATGCGTTCATGACTACTGGGAACTCGGAAAAAAAATGAGCTTCGACTGGGAAAAAGTGTTTTAAACGGTCATCCAACTCTGAATTCCAAGTCGGAAAGTCGGAGCTCTATAAAGATGCCCGAGTTTCCGAATTGGAATTCAGAGTTGGATGACCGTTCATGATTTGAGCTAGTCCCCCCCCATCCCCCGAGCTCCTAGTTGTCTTGAAGGCACCTTGCATATCTTGTTGACGTCATGCTGGCAGTTAAGAAGACGTCATGAGCGTCTTACTACCCAACATGGCGGACTTTGATACAATCTATGAGTTGGACGAGGAAGATGAACGTGTAGTGAGTGAAGAACACCTTGTTAGATATTGCTCAGAACCTGTGATTATGCGAGGGGCTGGGCACATCACCGTGTAAGCAATTCAAAGCTACTGTTAACGCTGCCATTATAATCCGCTGCTAGCTAACGCTAGCCTGCTAACAACAATGCCTGTTGTGAAATACAACTTACTAGCTAACTTACTAGCTAGGCCGTGGCAATAACAGTCAGTTAGCTGTCTGGTCCTACCGTAGGACGTAACGTTAACTGTTACATTTGCCTTAATTGACGAGGCTAGGGTTATCTATTGCGTACCTGCTATTCCGGCTTTATAGTTTACTAGCTAGTTCGCTACCTAACGTTACGTACACTGGGTTTCTGCAAATTAGCCTGAAATGAGAAAGCATCTGCTTTAACAAAAATGACAAGCCAGCAAACGAACATTAATTGCACACCATTCAATAAGTAGCTATAGCTAACCACTGTAGTGAATACTTTGCCAGCAGCTGGCTTATTCAAATGGTGGTGAATCAAGCATATTATTTCCAACAAGCTTGCTAGCTACCATCCATAGCCTGACATTCTGTTTACTGTTTTATAGTTCCCTGCTTACCAGCAATGGACACAACACCTATTACCTTGCCAAATGATGACATAATAGTTACGTATACTTCCTCTAGTGTCCACAACTGCATTATGCATATGATGTATCCTTGTCATCCTATAGAATTGTCTCGACAGGGGAAGCTATTCACATAATAGAAACAAATTACAGGTCATTCAGGACATTAATTTGTTTATTTCTGTTGTCTGTAGACTATGTAAAGTTTTAGGCACAAGGTCTACATTTTATAGTTATTTATTTGTTGAGAGTACAAAGTGTCTTAATTCCACCCCCATAAAAAAGCTTTGCTAGGTTTCCCTTGTGACAGCCCACGGTCATAGTACTTTATACATGTTCAATGGAAAAATTTTCATTTCTTTACCATTTTGTATTTCTCTTTTTGACAGGTTTGGATTGAGCAACAAATTTGACACCGAGTTTCCCTCAGTTCTCACGGGAAAGGTACAGTAGCCAAATTCATTAGTGTCTTCGTCTTGTGCTAGGCTTTCCAACTTATTTAAACTGGGCTGTGAATCAAGCTTTTTAAGCTATTATGGTGCCTCTATTGTTCTATTTCCCCTTTGACAAATCAGACCATTCCTGAATTACCTCTTTCAAGTCTCTTGAGTGGCTTCTATCTGATGCTGATGCATTTCAAGCAACACACCACTGTGTGTCCAAAGCTGAAGTGAAACTCTGTCAATGAGTAAGCTGTCTTTGGAGCCCAGTTGGTCGGGGGCCCAGTGTTCGGGAGGACACAGCTCCAGGTGATAAAATAATGAAATAAAGACTGTGCCATACACAAGAAAGGGCAGCTTCCTGGGTCGGACACTGCAACACAAAAAGGCTGAAGGGGTAAGAGCAGGCTGAGGGAAGTGCAGGGCAATAAAATGTCCCTCCAGTATTGTGACGTGATGGAAGAGGTCACAATTATGATGATTGAAGGGTGCAGATCAGTAGGCCCTTATTCTAAGGCCTTTCGCTCTTTGCAAAGAGACCTTTGCATCCTGTCATAAAATATTACGACCCCGGTTTTATGGCGTACAGACCCAGAGAGGAATGAGCATCCATTCATGTTGTTTGGACGGCCGCTGCCACAGGCACTAAGCTTATCTCGCCCTTTAGTTCCTCTCTGCCGTGAATAGACAAGAGCTTGGTTAGCAAGTTACAGCCATACGAGTGAGAGATCTCATCTGATCTCTGGAAAGCATCTCCAAATATCTAGGCTACCTGTTTGTTTTCTAAGGCTCTTTGATTCTACAGACCACAGTACAGGTTTTTCTTGAAACAATTGGTGCCATTTTTCACTTCAGTCAGTACATTAGACTAGAGCAAAGGAATGGTTGCCATTCTCCAACTTTCCCTTTGGGTTTCTTTTTGCTTACTGCTTCAGATGAAAACTATGTTAAGAGCAAAATAATTGAAAATAATGAAGAATTTGATTTGTCTCCGAGAGAGAATTACCAATAATAAAATTAAAAGCTATATAAATTACAACCACATTCTTTCCTCTGTCTGACTCTTCCTGTCCATTTATTTCATCCTCCCTTCTTCTCCCCCTTCTTTTCCAGGTGGCTCCAGAGGAGTTTAAAACCAGCATCAGCAGAGTGAACACTTGCTTGAAGAAGACGTTGCCTGTCAATGGGAAGTGGCTTCTTTGCGGCTGCCTGTGCTGTTGCTGTACGGTGGGCTTCAGTCTGTGGCCCGTTATATGCCTCAACAAGAGAGTAAGTCTCAGTCTGACCTCGCGTGATGTCTGCTGCACAGTCCTACTCTCTCTCTAAATCAGCACATCCACTTATTACTCATGGACTAGTTTAGCAATCAGCCGTATTGGTCTTAAGCAGGCAACCTGTGTGGAATTAGGGTTTGTGTGTAGAAATGACACATCGCACTGCTGAAGGGTACATAACTGGAAGGTGGTGCCCCAACCCAGTGTTATTGACAACAAAGTGGAAATTACGAGCTGGTAAAAGTAGAAGTTCAGTCTATGAACAGCTCTTTGTCATAATACTGAGGTTGTTGTCAATTGTAAAAGAGTGTGAAGTTGAGGTTAATACTAGAAGATATTGCATGTGCTCCTTTCCCAACAGGCGAGAAGATCTATTCAGAAGTTGTTAGAATGGGAAAACAACCAGTTATATCACAAGGTAAGAACAAATTGCACATTAGCACCTGTCTGAAAGACCAAGTTATGTCAGTTGTGAAGGGTTGAGTGATGTTAAAGTAGCAGGTTTCTGATGGATAATGGTCTTTAACTCATTATGTCAACTTTAACCCTTAAAACGAATTTCCCTCAAAGCTATTTTCATCTGACATAGTGGACAGAGGCTGACCAGACCTAAAGGTCAGCAGTAAAAGGCATGTTAATTTAGTTTTGTCACGGAACAATGAGTGACAGCTAGTAACTGAGCAGAAGAATGAAGGAAGCTCTTCAGGGTGTCTGGCCACTACCTGACCCCAGCCAGACATGGTTTGAAGCGATCCTAAATTCCCCTCACACTCAGATTTGCTAACCAGACGGGATGCGGGTGTGTGTGTGTGCGCACAGTGTTGTCTGTCCTCACTTTCACCTCTTCTCTTTAGCTGGGCCTGCACTGGAAGCTCAGCAAAAGGAAATGCGAAAGCAGCAATATGATGGAATACGTGAGTGTAACACATTTATGCTCCCTTAAAACAGAATATGATTCTTGCCAAATTATTGACTATTACAAACTTAAATCGCTACCGAGTCAAAATATATGGGCATGATTGTATTATAGAAGAGTGCCCACTGGAAATATTCAATGCTGAAAGAAGTGTTAAATGAAATTAACTTTCCCCTCCACAGGTAATTCTTATAGAATTCTTACCCAAATATCCTATATTTCGACCAGACTGAGCTGAGGAGGCTGTTGGGAGACCTGCAGTGTGGCCCTTGACTCCTATCCTTAGTGCCTTGTATAAATGTTGGAATGAGGGTCTGCACCTGTGTCTCGGTTTCCCTTACATCTCCCGGTACCTTGTACATTAGAAATTGCAACACTGTCACTTTGCTTTAGAGCAGATTTTGCACATTTCCTGATGAAGTAGAACAATGCTCTCTTTGTTGCACACTAATACTTTTGCTTTTGTTACATATATGACAACAAGTGATTGAAAAAATAACACTGAAAAGTGCATTTAGCCCAAAGAGCCATCATCAATTGAGTCCATGTATCATATCATTATTACTTTGGAAAAACATGTGACCCCTCCTAGAGCAGGGGTGTCAAACCTACGACCTGTGGGCCGGAGCATTTTCAATCCGTTGGTGGTTTGAGTAAAACAAAAACATTGTTGTAATTATCATTTTTGGACACTTGAAATGAGGAAAAACAAATGGAAACTGTAGTAAAGATAATAGAGCTACATTTACAGTCTCTTCACTCTGTCCAGCTTTCTAGCAGTTATCGAAACGAAAGCTAGACAGTCCGGGAGCATTGAAACAATTTTTTTGCCGATTTTGATGGCGAGGAAATATAATACATTTTATGTGCGACCCTCCCAATCTCGGTGAAGAGCGAATGCGGCCCGCGGGACAAAATGAATTTGACACCACTTATCCTAGAGCATCCTTGCCTTATGTAAAACAAACCATTTTATTTATAAGACAGGAGACAAACATTTTGTAGCTCAGCAAGTTCAAATGGTGGTTATTTGGGTTATTTTCCTCAAATCAATTTGTCTCTGTGACAAAAAGTAGATGGGATGCTTGAATTTGCCAAACATACGGTGTAAGTTCGCATCATGGAAATGACCCTTTTTACAGGGAACTTAAAAAACTAAAAAACAGCCTGTAAATATGTTAGTATAAACTGTAGGCCTACAGTGGTATGATGTTGTTTACATTGTTATTTAGATCTTTGATTTGTTTTGCCAAGATAATGCTATACCATAGTTTTGTTTATGAAAGATGTCTCTTTCCAGTTTATATGGACCTGTTTACTTAGTAAGCCATACAATTTACAATGTATGTGATGCCAGAGGTAGGATTGAAAATTGCACTTGAGCTTATCAAAATGTCAGGATTTCAGAGAATGATTTCAAACTGAGGTTTTTAATCATTTTACAATGACACTAGTGATGCATGTTATTTGTGACTTTGCCAACTAAAAAAAAAGTGTCATCCATTTCAATGTGAGATGGCTACTTGTCTTTATGATGTACTGTTGGAAACAGACTCCATCTTGGCACCTCCATGTCTCTTTAGGTTTTTTTGGCCAAACTTTTTATTGTAGCTTTGTCTTTGTTCCTTTTATAGTTTTTATTTTCCTATACTGTGTTTTGTCTTTCTGTTAGTTGCTAACAACCACGTGCAACCTACAGTGCATTACATATTGAGATACACGTTCCCTTTGTTATTCATTTTGTACAGAGTTGTCTCATTCACTTGTAGCTGAGAGTTTTGCTGCATTATAGTGCCTCTGGAATGGTAGATGAACCGCAGTCAGAGAAGTGGTGTGGTTGTGAAGACTGACATCTGCTCACTTGTATTGTGGAGAGCCCTGGCCCTCTTCCCACTATTGGCCCTGTTACAGAGTACTTGTAAATGTTTGTCATGACAACTCAATCCCTATGGAAAGTGAAAATATATTGTTGATTTTGAATCTTCGAGTCTTCAAGTTTGTCCAACTGAAAACTACAAGCTGACATTAACTGTTGACATGCTTACCTTACTGCCATATGGTGAATTACTCTGCATCATCTAAGATATACAGATCATCTTAATTTACATGTGGTATTGTACTTTGGCCAGAGCCTGCTCCTGATACCTGGCTATTTGACATGTTTAACAAGGTGTTGAATCGTTAACTTAACAAGATGGCCTGTAATTACTTGACGCATTTGTAAAACTCTGGAATACAATTACCATAAATAGCTAGCACTTTCACAACATGGAACTGTGGCCCCTAAGTTTGGGGTCAAAATCAAATCGGTTGCTATATCACAACCCCCATACATACACTGGAGTGGTGGGCTTCACTGTAATGAGTAGAGGGTTGTTTTATAGACCCCTTTGTTCTTGGATTTATTGTCCCATTGGAGTTGGGATGTGGAGAGGTCTAAAGCAGGGGTACTCAACTCTTTCCCAACGAGGTCCGGAGCCTGCTGGTTCTCTGTTCTACTTGATAATTAATTGCACACACCTGGTGTCTCAGGTCTAAATCAGTCCCTGGTTAGAGGGGGACAATAAAAACATGCTGTGGAACTGGCTTCCAGGTCCAGAGTTGAGTTTGAGGGGTCTTGAGGATCAAGGGAAGTTGCCTTTCTTCACTTCACCTACTGTATCAAGCACCAATCTAATGAAGTACCACACTTTGGGTTGTGTGACCTCTAATGCCCTTTCCAAAAGCCTAACATTACCATCAGAGATCATATACAACCAATTGGGGGGGGATTTCATTCAGGCAGTTTGTGACAATTCAGAGATATGGAGATGGGTGGCTGGTTCTCTTCCTCTGTCCTCCAGAGGGCAGATTGACACACTATGAGAGGAGATGAGGTATGAGTGTGTAGCAGTGCACCGCAGGTCTAACCCTTTTGTATTCATGTCACGTCTCTGCTAAATTGTCTCATTGAATCACATCTGACCCTTAAAGCTACATTTCCAAATGTCCTGATCGCGGTATGAGAAGAAGAAACCAGGACCAATATTCCCCCGCAAACATGATTTAAATGCTTTGAAAGTATCACATATGGAGTGTTGAAGTTAATTGAGTGTACTTGCAATCACATCATTATGTAACAAATGTATCACATTACTTCTGGGAAATCTTCCCATTCTAAATCCTCTAACACGGCAGCATAATGTGTTTAAATCATTTTTACTATTATGATAACACACTAGTAGGGGTAGCAACACCAACGAACAAATGGTAATTCAGGATGTTCTTAAATGGAGGCCACAGATGCTCAAATACCAGGTCATTAACCCTTTAAAAATCATCTACTAAAGTGATATGATGAATAATTTAGCTCAATGTAATTTCCCTTCGTTTAAATTGACTAACACCCAAGTGACACTGGATTTCGATTCCTCAAATGTATGACATACTAAAAGGGTGTGAGTAGCTAATAATTGTCTTTATAGACCCCTCCCCCGACTACAGTTAGCTACTGGAGGGAATGCTCAAAGTCCTTGTATATTTGTAATGAGTGACTTTCAAGGCGGTAACACCAATGACTTAAAAAGACAGACATACTAATAATTAAAACTATATATTAATAGCCTTATGTTTTTATTGATCTACACAATATTAAATACTTGCATTATGTTTTATCATTGAAAAACAGTTCAATATAATCAAAGGTATATAAATAACTAGAACTTTTGTCATTTTAAAGTGTTCTTCATGGTTGAAAAGACAAAGGGCGCAATAGCCCGAGATGTACTCTTAAGGAGCCTACCGTTGCTCCTCAAGGACCTTATATGTTACAAAACTAAATCTGAACGTGACTCGATTACACACAGGTGTTCCGAGCATGCTAGATAGCTAATTAGTACATGGTCCCTCTGTATTCCGTCCGTCTTCCGTAAACAAGCACTGTAACATGGAGATGGCAGTGTGTGAACAATAACCCTATCAAGGTGTGTACTATCGCTGATATTAAATTGTTCTTACGCTTTCAAAACCTGTACTGCAAGCGATGCGTGTTAATGTTCAGAATGAGCGTCAGGGCTTTTTATAACAACTGCCCCTACAGAACGCACCTTCGTCCAATGACTCTTATGTGTAATGTAACGGAACTGAGTCACGATAAAGGGCTAAGGACGCAAATGCCACCGCAATTCAATAACAACCTTTTGAATGATTGATAGCTAAGGGAAGAACTGTTTCTACCGGCGTCTTAGTATTCTAGCACAACAGCTGTTTCTCAACATCCTCTGCAGTAAACACCCATAACGCCTGATGTTTTCATTACCACGTTGCAGTAACGATACAAAACAAGAGGCAACAAGTAGAATCTTTTCATTGATCAATAACGATACTAAAATAACCGCTTCTAACCAACCATTTCATCCCTAATAGGTTTCACTGAGCTGAAATTGAGGCCATGATCCTTGCTGGAGAGCCAGGGTTGATTTAAAGCTAATGTCCTCTATCCAGTGCTGCTTGCTCTGCGACTCCATCGTCTTGATTTACATTCTTCCTAAAGTGCTCCTGTGGCAACATGCCTGGCCCACTTACCCATCATGCCACTCCAGATGACTGATATCCCCCAGCCACAATACAGCCAGAGCCAGGGTACCGATAGTTAAGCAAGCCCCATTGAGAGGATAGCACAACACAGGCCTGTGGGGGAACGGCCATGCAGGAATATACTTGTTTTTTTAAAGTGCTGGACTGGTAAACATATTCAATCCCATACCTAGGCCTACTGTAAAACCATACTGTTATTGTAAAGCTCTTCTGGGATGCTGTAAATATTATGTATAAAATACAAAAAGACACAGCACATATATTATTGAGGTTTTAGAACATTACAAAACAGGGGATGGTCAATTTACACAATATATAATGCCTATATTTCCCTTAACTGAAATATGAAACTATACAGAGGGCTCCCATAACATTCTCAGGATTCAATGAGAGACCTCTAGTGTTTTTACTTAACCCTGAAAAGAACAGTTGAAGTGAATCTAATGCTCCAACTAAGGCCAGCAGCTCTGGTCTCCTCCTCTTGTGA
Organism: Oncorhynchus nerka; assembly: GCF_034236695.1. Taxonomy (NCBI): domain Eukaryota; kingdom Metazoa; phylum Chordata; class Actinopteri; order Salmoniformes; family Salmonidae; genus Oncorhynchus; species Oncorhynchus nerka. The sequence goes on from NC_088400.1 coordinate 37,083,444, forward strand.
ACATTACAACTACAATATGCTGGATAATAATGAACAGATCCTCCACGTTCTCATTGGTAAGAAAATGAGAGGTGGGAGCTTAAAGATCAAAGAACATGTTTTTGGTTGTGGCAATTAAGGCAAGTGTTGAAACTTTGATTTGTCCTTTAACATGTACAAGGCACCCACATTAATCAGAGACATTTGGTATGATGCATTGCACAGACATTGAAGAGATGATTACAGTACAGTTAGGAACTAAATCAATATTAAAAATCTGCAGCCACTAGAATGTCCTTATATGGATAAAACAACACAGTATCGGTTCAAATCTAAATAGTACAAAAACAAAAGGTAAAGGTGTTGGAGAGGATGGGTACATGTGTGACTGGCATCTTTCTACATTGTCAACGGTCACCCTTTCCTAATACATTTGTTACATTAAATCCATTTTCTTCATTAACTGTGAAATTATAGGGATACATATATTTCCTAGCCTAAATTAGGCCCTTTTCACATGGAATTTGAGATCTACATATATATCCCAGTTTTGGCTAATACAAATAGGCCAGTAGCATTTTTTTCAAATCATCATTAACTAATGTGGGAAAACAAACATAAATGGGTATTGAACAAGTACGTCAAATCTGCTGAAAACAAATGCATAAAGCGTTCAAGACACAGGGTAAAAACTATTCTTCCAAACGATAAAGATCCTTCCAGTTTACCATGAAACATAGTTCATTGATTGTCAATTCATCTTCCACCCTGATTATCCCAATTTGTTCACAATCACACATCAACTGCCCTTTTGAGTAACAACAACAACAATAATCAACGCAGTGAATCAACTCGTGTGTAATTCAGTCCCACTAGTCAGCTAGGGCAATGTGCAAATTGACCATTTATATTACAATCCACATCAGAAGAGATTATGTCGTGAAAATAACAATACAACAAACCTTCTAAGAATGTCACCAATGAGATTCTAGGGTGTTGTGTGCAGAGATGACAAGAGACTCAGTGGAGACATGAACTGAGCAGGGCAGGGTGTGTGTGTCTACACCAGGCTCCCCGGCCAGGACACCACAGTCAGTGTAACTTTATTTTTCTGCAGCTTGAGCATGGGGATGAGGGACGAGTTGTTCATGCCCACCGTGGTGGCTCCGTTCACAGCTACAATCTCATCACCACACCTGGAGACAACCCAGAGGGAGGGACAGTCAGTAAACATGGGGCAGGGATGGGTACAATACATGTAACACAATGACCTACCCACCACCCTCATTTTTATATTTAATTTAATTAGGCAAGTCAGTTAAGAACCAACAGCTGTGCAGTAAGTTCCAAATACAGTACAATGGACTTCTACAGGAGAATCACACATCTAATGTAACCTGGAGACTAGGCTGGCTCCATCTCTACACTCCGTTTAAATTATGTTGAAAGCAGGTATTTATTTCTGCTAAATCCTGTCCTTGGAGAGGCAGGCCTGCACAAAAAGGAGAAGGGTTGGGGTCAATTCCATTTAAATTCAGGAAGTATACTGAAATTCCAATTTCAACTCCCTTCAGTCCTTTAACCTCTAGGCCAAACCGTTCAGACGCTACAGATGTTTTCGTGAGAAGACTGATTTTTGGGATATCTCATGGTCTGACAAATACCGCTGTGGTCTCTGCCACCTTCCACCACAGATGTGCAATGCAGACAGGAGGATACGGTGGATTGAGACACAGACCATGCAAAAACATATCTCTAGCTTAAACAGAGGGATTTTTAAAATTATGTTACTTAGATTGACGTGTGCTTTTAAATGTGCAATATGCAGAATCGCTCTGCCATTTCCTGGTTTCAAAAATGTTAATAGTTTGCCTAATTACAGTTTATGTGACAAAACAAGCTATGTATAGTGTAGATAATCATTGTACCATCTAAACTGCTGTGCAATATCTTTTCAAGAAAAAAATATATTGTATTTGAAGATATTTGAAGCTGGTGTACAAAACCGAAAGGAAAAATAGCAAAAATTAAACTTAAGAACGGGAAGCATAGAAATAGCACACATAGAACAGATCTATCGCTTAGACTTGCTTTCAATACAAATTAGATCTATAACTACATTTCTATGTGGATTTGGTTGGATCCCCCAAAACATTACATATTGCAGCTTTAAATGAGGAAAATTTGATATTGAAATTTGGTTTACTTTCTGAATTGAATTGGAATTGACCTCAATCCTGAAAGGGAGTACATATTACTTATCAAAGAACTTTGCAGGCTTACCGAAACATAACCCCTTCCTTACTACTCATCACCTCTCCTACATTTCACCCACACAGATAGTAACGACACATATTTTCTCACTGAGGTTTATTATTAAACTAGCTTCGGCCATGTGAAGCAACTCACTTTAGGCGTCCGTCGAAGTGGGCAGGTGTACCAGGCACGATGGTCTTGATGAAGAAGGGCTGCTGTCCGTGGCTCTCCTCGTAGCCACCCACAATGCTGAAGCCCCAGCTCTCCTGATTGGTCTTCAGCAACACAATGTTACGGCACCAGTGCATGTGACTGTAAGGTGGAGAGGAAGTGGACCAATTCAAATCTCTAAAGTGTCAGTGTCATTTCATAAGCACAAAATGAAAACTTCCATTGTTTTAAATGGCCACCTGAAACAATTGATAGGGTCATTTCTTTCATTCTGTACAGAACATTATCACTCACTATGACACAGATGGATGTGAACTGAAGGCATGCAAACTTGAGGCGAGTTATTTTCCAAACCAATGACTAGAATGTTGTTTACCTTGGCAGACCCAGCCAGTGGGTCCACAGCGGGGCCCAGTTGACATCATCCTCCCTTAGGTTCTCCACAGACTCCATTTCCTCTTTGCCAGCCTCCCCCTCCCCCTCAGGCTCCTCCGAGATGGTCTGGATGACTCTGAGGACTACCTGGGAGTGGGCCGTCTGGGCCTTCAGCACTGACACCGCCTCATTGTAAGTCAGCTGGGTCAGATCCACGCCATTGATGCTCATCAGGACATCCCCTAGGCAACCGAAACCAGAAGCGCGTCAAGAAAACGTACTCTCTGCATGCAAAGCTGGCTTTACATCAAAATGTCTTCCGGTTAAATGTGCAAGAGGTATGCATATTGTCTTCCTCATCACTAACATAAATATCCCCGTAGGCATTTAAATCTGAACATTAGCCATACTACATTGGATCAAGGTATGGAATGAAAACTGTCATGTGGTTGTAGGAAAGCATAGATCGCAGGAGTACCTGTTTTGATAGTGCCGTCTCGGTGTAGGCAGCCGACAGGCTGGACACTGGTGATGTAGATGGGCAGGCGGCTGCGGCAGTCCCTCCCCCCAGCGATGGTGATGCCTAGGGAGAGCCTCGGTTCCTTCTTCAGACTCACTGTCTTCTCCTGGCTAGAGAAGCCCCCTGGAGGATCCTAGGAAAGACCAGGAATAACCCTTAATTTGCCTTACAGTCATTAGGTGCAACCAGTAGTCCATTCAGATTGACTTCCTGTTCTTATGATCAAAACTACTTCATAAGAATTCTTTCTGGCCAACAGAGAAGACTGGCGTCAAAGAAGACGGGCACAATTTGCCTGACACTACATCCTTTCTGGGCTGTGTCGCTATTATCTTCCCCTCTCTATTACCTAGAAGTGAAAAGGATCTTTTGATTGAATTGATTCCTTGTGAAACTACTTGTCCAAACCAATGTGAGGCAGCATCTCAGATGCAGCTGTGGTCTCGAACCCAGAGGTTGACACTTGACTCTAGTAGCGGAGTGCACGTGTCGAAATCCACGGCTCCTGCCGGCTTCCTTGTTTCTCTCTCGCTCTCTCTGGAGACTGTAAATCTTCAGAGGGGATGGGGAGGAGAGCCCTCCCTCTTCCTCCACCAGCAGGGACCCCCCTCCCAGAAACACTCAAAGCCTGGGCTCTACAGGCGAAAGCTAACTGCCTTGATCCTCTGCCACCCAAAGCAACAAACAAACAAAACGTAGTGGTGGCCCCGTAGCGGCAGAGTGAGGCAGCACCCTGGGCCTTTTGATCTGGAGTGAACAGGCCCCAGAGAAGGGCTTTCATCTCTGGAACAGGGACACAGGCGTCTGTCTGCTCCCAAGGCCCCTTTCACCTCTGTCTGAGTGAGGAGGGCTTCTGTGGAAGTGCTAGGTAGTCTGGACTGGTAACAGAGGTCTGGGGTGTGACTGTGGTGCCATGATTACCTTTACACTATGTAAACATGACAGGCTCTTATAATCATGTGTGTCCACACTAACTTACACTAGCATACACAATACTAACTGAGATATACAGCAGTTTGTGGTACAGTGATTTGTAAGTTCTAAACGTTGCGGGAGGAGATTGTTTACCTTCATGTAGGTGGAGGGCCGTCTGAAGTACTGGGGTTCTGGAGCCCTCCTGGCCACTCGGCCCTGCCCCTCTCCACCGCTGCCCCCCTCCTCCTGGGGCTCCGGCTGCCTCATCACCACAAAGTTCACCCGCACCTCACTGGCCTGCAGACACACACATTATACACACACGTCGTTCAGGCCTCACATTCAATACACATCCTGCAAATCTATCCTGGGAACGTCCGCTAATATTAAAGTCACTGTTTCTTTAAGGGATTATAATGAATCCCATTTCCATTCTTTGGTCTCCGTGAAATAGCCGTGCTGTAACTTGTCTACATAAGACATACCTGTATGATCTGTGCTGCGCTCTCTGGGGTGCCGTGTCTCAGGTCCTGCCCGTTGATGGCCAGCACCTTGTCATTGTTACATAGTTTCCCATCCTTGGCCGCCAGCCCCCCCGCCAGCAGGTCCAGAATGAAGATCCCAGTCTCGTCCGACTTGCGGATCAGTTTGATCCCCAGCGGATCCGAGCGGTCCCTCTTTACCAGCGTCACCTGGATCACCGTGCCCTGGCTGTGGGCGGTGCCGTGGGGACTGTGAGAGGAAGGGGAGGCAGTGGCCATGTTGGGGGAGGGGGGTGGGTGGTGCTCGAGGCCAGGACGTTGTGGGTGACGGGGGTTGAAGCCCTTCTCCTGCATGACGATGAGTCTGAGCAAAGGACATGGTCGCCGCAGCACGGAGATGGCCCGGCCGTGTGGGATAGAGGCTAGGCTGACGCCATTCACCTAGAAACACAACCCCACATGGTCAGTAACACTGCAGCTGGACTAAATACACAGAGTATCAACAGCTGGTCCCTGCGTTGATGGATAGTGGAAATAAAATACTTTTTCCCTCTTCAAGATATAATTCAAATCCAATCAAATTTACATTTAGGTAGGGATAAAGTGGCAAGGCAAAATCAATGGGGGCGCCTTGCCATTACATTTTTATTATCATAAAAAAATACAATTATTTTAATTATTATTTATTTTTTGCAGTGGCTGCCACCATTTAGCAGTGGCAGTGCGCCGCTGCTAAATGCATATAGGGGAAACACTTATCTTTGACATGTGCTATACAAAAACCGCAGGTACCTCCATTGATATAAAGAATAAATAATTTAAACCTTTATTTACCTAGGCAAGTCAGTTAAGAACAAATTCTTATTTACAATGACGGCCTAACAATAATAAAAAATAAATACAATATAAATATAGGACAAAACACACATCACAACAAGAGAGACCTAAGACAAAAACATAGCAAGGAAGCAACACAACATAAAAACAACATGGTACAAAAATGATTGGGCACAGACAACAGCACAAAGGGTAGGGAGGTAGAGATAACAATGCATAACGCAAATCAGCCACATCTGTCAGTAAGAGTGTCCATGATTGAGTCTTTGAATTGCAATAAAACTGTCCAGTTTGAGTGTTTGTTGCAGCTCGTTCCAGCCGCAGCGAACTGAAAAGAGGAGCGACCCAGGGATGTGTGTTCTTTGGGGACCTTTAACAGAATGTGACTGGCAGAACGGTTGTTGTATGTGGGGGATGAGGGCTGCAGTAGATATCTCAGATAGGGGGGAGTGAAGCCTAAGAGGGTTTTATAAATAAGCATCAACCACTGGGTCTTGCGACGGGTATACAGAGATGAGAAGTTTACAACTGAGTATAGAGTGTAGTGATGTGTCCTATAAGGAGCATTGGTGGCAAATCTGATGGCCGAATGGGAAAGAACATCTAGCCCCTCGAGAGCACCCTTACCTGCCGATCTATAAAGGATGTCTCTGTAATCTAGCATGGGTAGGATGGTCATTTGAATCAGGGTTAGTTTGGCAGCTGGGGTGAAAGAGGAGCGATTACGATAGAAGAAACCAAGTCTAGATTTAACTTTAGCCTGCAGCTTTGATATGTGCTGAGAGAAGGACAGTGCACCGTCTAGCCATATTCCCAAGTACTTGTATGAGGTGACAACCTCAAGCTCTAAACCCTCAGCGGTAGTAGTCATAAGGTGAAAGCACCAATTTGTAAGTCGCTCTGGATAAGAGCGTCTGCTAAATGACTTAAATGTAAATGTAAATGTAGTAATAAAACCTGCGGGAAGAGGGACATTCTTCTTACCAAACCACATGACCTTTGTTTTGGAGGTGTTCAGAACAAGGTAAGGGTAGATAAAGCTTGTTGGACACTAAGAAAACTTTGTTGTAGAGCATTTTACACAAAACTCTGGGGAGGGGCCAGCTGAGTATAAGACTGTATCATCTGCATATAAATGGATGAGAGAGCTTCCTACTGCTTGAGCTATGTTGTTGATGTAAATTGAGAAGAACTTGGGGCCTAGGATCGAGCCTTGGGGTACTCCCTGGTGACAGACAGTGGCTGAGACAGCAGATTTTCTGACTTTATACACTGCACTCTTTGAGAGGTAGTTAGCTAACCAGGCCAAAGACCCCTCAAGAGACACTAATACTCCTTCTCCGGCCCACAAGAATGGAATGGTCTGCCATATCAAAAGCTTTGGCCAAGTCAATAAAAATAGCAGCACAATATTGCTTAGAATCAAGGGCAATGGTGACATCATTGATGCCTTTTAAAGTTGCAGTGACACATCCATAACCCGAGCGGAAACCAGATTGCATACTAGAGAGAATACTAGACATCAAGAAAGCCAGTCAGTTGATTAATGACAAGTTTTTCCAACACACTTGATAAACAGGGCAAAATAGAAATAGGCCTATAACAGTTAGGATCAGCTTGATCTCCCCCTTTTAAATATAGGATGAACCGTGGCTGCCTTCCAAGCAATGGGAACCTCCCCAGAAAGGAGAGACGGGTTAAAAAAGTTGGAGATAGGCTTGGCAATGATGGGGCAGTAACCTTAAAGAAGAAAGGGTCTAAACCATCTGACCAATATGGTTTTATGGGGTCAAGTTCAAGGAGCTCCTTTAGCACCTTGGACTCAGTGACTGCCTGCAGGGAGAAACTTTGTATCGGGGCAGGGGAAAAAGTGGGAGAAGCATCGGGGAAAGTCGCATTAGAAGGGGTGGGAGATGAGGAAATGTTGGACGGGCAAGGAGGCATGGCTGAGTCAAATGGGGATCCTGACTTAATGAAGTTGTGATTAAAGAGCTCAGGTTATGGATGTTATGGTGCTTCTTGTAAATAACAACCAACATCAACATTAAGGGACATGGGCAGCTGTGAGGAGGAGGGTTTATTATCCAAGTCTTTAACCGTTTTCCAGAACTTCTTGGGGTTAGACCCACAGAGAGAGAACTGATCCTTAAAGTAACTCACTGTTGCCCTCTGGACAGCCTGAGTGCACTTATTTCTCATTTGCCTGAACGATAGCTAGTCAGCCTGAGCGTGCATGTGCCGAGCCTTTCACCAAATGCAATTCTTGAGGTGGAGTAACTCTGCAAACCTGTATTTAATTGTAATTTTCTTTATGGGGGCGTGTTTATTAACAATACCACTGAAAATGTTTTTAAAAAAGAAGGTCCAAGCGTCTTCGACAGAGGGGATCAAACTGATTCTATACCGTTTTACAGAGGCCAGTTCATGATGGAAGGCTTGCTCATTAAAGTTTTTTAGAAAGCGTCTATGACAGATCAGGACAGGTTGTTTCACTGAGCAGCCATTACGAACACAGGCTGTATAATAGTGATCACTAAGGTATCAGTCTGGTGTTTTCTGTAATGGCATATCAGGATTATTTGTGAAGATAACATTGAGGACAGAATCCTTTTCTGGGTGTTTGGAGTCATACCTTATGGGAATAATCTGAGAAAGATTTAGGGAGTCCCATTTCTTTAGGACTTAGTCAGGTGGTTTAAGCATGTCCCAGTTTAGGTCACCAAGCAGGACAAATTCAGACTTAGTGTAAGGGGCCAGGAGAGAGCTTAGAGCAGGAAGGGTACAGGCCGGTGCTGATGGAGGACAATAGCACCCAGCAACAGTCAACAAATAGCTATTTGAAAGTTTAATGCTTAAAACCAGCAAATGAAATTGTTTGTGGACAGACTTGTGGAGACAACCGGGCACTGAAGGTGAAAGGTATCCTTGTATTGTACCGACCTCCTGTAGAATAGGTGCGCAAAATAGTTGGTCCCAATTTAGAGCAATTCCAGCTTTACAAACATCATCCAAGAGAAGCCCTTCTTAAAATCAATGGATCGACTCAAGGGGAAGCGAGAGATTCATTTGCAAAAAATTAGGAACGCAATCTCCGCTCCTTCACGCATACAGTATCTCTTTATAGCCACTAGCCAGCCGTCCAGAAAAGACCCAAAAAGTGGGGGGTTATATTACTGCTCCCGAGGCAGCCAGTGAGGTTAGATGAGAGGTGTTTTCATTCCAAATTCCACCTTTTTGATTGGTCAGCTCAGAGGAAGAGATGGGCTCCGGCATTGTCCTGCACCCCTGCCAGAATAGAGTGAACTGGTCTGTCAGCTCAGTTTACAGTAGCACCGCCACATTCCAGAACAGCCGGGGGGGGGGGGGGGGGGAGAAATCCAAGGAGGAGAGAGGGAGCAAGATCGTGGGAAGAAAGGAAGCTGCATCTTTGTGAAACCCCCTTCAAAGACATACAGTACTATCTCTGTACCCTAGTTGTACCCGTTGGATAAAAACCAGGTGAATGCATTGTTTACATCGGTTTTGAAATAGTTCAGGATCTACTCTCCACAATGTATCCATTTGAATAAACCATTAAGATTCTGAAAGGTCACAGAATATACAAATAGCCACATTACTCTACGAACTAGTGTCCACTTTCATTTGTAGGGAACCAAATAAGACCCATCCTATCAAGAAAGTGGGTTTACAGTGCCTTCCGAAAGTATTCACACCCCTTGACTTTTTCCATGTTTTGTTGTGTTACAACCTGAATTTTAAATGGATTAAATTGAGATTTTATGTCACTGGCCTATGCCGTAATGTCAAAGAGGAATTACATTTTTTTTTAGATTTCTACAAGTTGTAGAAAAAAAAATGAAAAGCTGAAATGTCTTGAGTCAACCCCTTTGTTACGGCAAGCCTAAATAAGTTCAGGAGTAAAAAATGTCACATCGTAGGTTGCATGGACTCTGTGTGCAATAATAGTGTTTAACAGGATTTCTGAATGACTACCTTCTCTCTGTACCCCACACATACAATTAAGGTCCCACAGTCGAGCAGTGAATTTCAAACACAGATTCAACCACAAAGACCAGGTTTTCAAACACCTCACAAAGAAGGGCAACAATTGGTAGATGGGTAAACATTTAAAAAGCATTAATTACACATCTGATGGTGTATCAATATACCCAGCCACTACAATAAATACAGGCATCCTTTCACCAAGAGGCCAATGGTGACTTTTTAAACAGTTACAGAGTTTAATGGAAAACCGAGGATGGATCAAACAGCATTTCATGTTGTTACTCCACAGTACTAACTTAATTGACAGTGAAAAGAAGGAAGCCTGTACAGAATAAATATATTCCAAAACATGCATCCTGTTTGCAACAAGACACTAAAGTAACTTTTTGTCCTGAATACAAAGTGTTATGATGGGGGCAAAACCAATACAACACATTACTGAGTACCACATTCCATATTTTCAAGTGGTGGCAGCATCATGTTATGGGTATGCTTGTAATCGTTAAGTACTGGGGAGTTTTTCAGGATAGAAAATACATGTAATGTTGCTGAGCACAGGTACAATCCTAGAGGAAAAGCTGGTTCAGTCTGCTTTCCACTAGACACTGGGGGATGAATTCACCTATCAGCAGAACAATAACCTAAAACACAAGCCCAAATCTGGTTGCTTACCAAGAAGACAGTGAATGTTCCTGAGTGGCTGAGTTACAGTTTGGACTTAAATCTACTTAAATCTATAGCAAGACCTTAAAATGGTTTTCTTGCGACAGAGCTTGAAGAATTTAAAAAAGAATAATGGGCAAATGTTGCACAATCCAGGTGTGTAAAGCTCTTAGAGACCCAGAAAGACTCACAGCTGTAATTGCTGCCAAAGGTGCTTCTACAAAGTATTTACCCATCATTTACATTTACATTTAAGTCATTTAGCAGACGCTCTTATCCAGAGCGACTTACAAATTGGTGCATTCACCTTATGACATCCAGTGGAACAGTAGTGCATCTAAATCTTTTAAGGGGGAGGGGGGGGTGAGAGGGATGACTTTATCCTATCCTAGGTATTCCTTAAAGAGGTGGGGTTTCAGGTGTCTCCGGAAGGTGGTGTGAATCGATGTGAATACTTATGTAAATGAGATATTTATGTAATTTAAGGGGTATGAATACTTTCTGAAGGCACTGTATGTTTTTTTTTTGGGGGGGGGGGGTATCCTGACTGGATAGGTCAAAGCTTCCTAACAAGCACTATCTACACAAAGTGCAGCCATTACCATCGTCAAGGCGATCATTTCAAAGTATACAGCTACAGCACTAAAATTACACGAGGATGGGAAGGAGGGGAGAGGACTGAACATATCTTCCAGGTGACCTATTATCCCTCCTATTTACAGTGAAGAAACTGTCTCACCTCCAGAATGTGGTCCCCTGGGGCCAGCCTGCCGTCATGGCCTGCCAATGAGTCACGGATGATCTCCTGGATTACTATGTTCCCCAGGGGCGTGTCCTTTCCTCCCACGATACGCAGGCCCAACTCCTCTTCCTGCTGCTCCCGAAACATCTCCACCACGTTTGTCTCGGCCACCAGGCTGGACCGCAGGGGGGTCTCTGTGGAGATACGAGGGGAAGGACATGGGCAATGGAGGTACACATGTTTACATATATAGAGACAAACAACCTGAGACATACAACTTGACACACACACACACACAGATTCATATATGCTCAAACACATTTTATCAATGGTCCATGGTTGCCTTTTATTGTGTGTCCAATTCCAACACACAGCCCTGGTTTTGAATCAAGTAGGGCGGGTAGCAAACTATTCCCCAAGAAACACTCACGATGAGGTAATCATTTCTGTGATATCAATCGCCAGTTGCCAGGTAACTTTGTTTTGATGGACTTCGTTCCACGGTACTGGATTACAAAATGCCTCAAGGGGTTCTAAGGCTAGACCAGACAGAGTTTAGATTTGATACCAGAGGAGGCTGGTGGGAGGAGCTATAGGAGGACTGGTTGATACACGTTCTGAAGGTTCAGACGATGATTTGGCCCGAGTGTCTGAAATCCAAAGCCCCCAGCTAAATTAACGATGTCAGCAATACTCCTTAGACTCCCTTAGACAGCTCTCTTGCCAGGGGTGGCCACATTAAAGGGGTTTGGGATTTTCCCTAAAGTCAACACAGCTGACAGACTGTTTCCACTCATTTCCGTTCCCTTGGGTCGTTCATAAACTCCTTACATCTTTGTTGACCCAATTAACACTGTTAGGGCTGGTACGGTGACTGTATTACTGCCACACCGGCGGTCATGAGTCACAAAGGCAGTCAAATTCCAAGTGACCGTTTAGTCACTGTAATTAGGCTTCTCCAAGTGCTGATGCTGTTGATGGCCATTAGTAGCCTACCAAACTTGCTAACTGCCTGGTACTCAGCATTCTATTTTCCCTCTAATCACTCTATTTTCCCTCTAATGACATCAACGCAAATGTAATCGAAAAACAAACAAAACGCTTCATGAGAGCCCATGAGCTCATGTTGCGCTACATTTCTATAGGCTATGCAATTGCGTGAAAAAAACTGAGTGATGGCCTCTATTAAAAAGAGGAGGATCCCATCAGCTTTCTATTGGCTAGGACTACTATATTTATTTCTCATCTTTACTAATATGAAGCTAATTGCTTTTCTTTAAAACAGGAGTATAGCCTACCTGGCTGGCATGAAAATTACCCACGGGAAAAGTGTCCTCCATCCGCTACTCAACTGCATAGATTATATGTATTTTTACCCCTGCCCCTGTTCCGAGACAGGTCCATTATAATGGTCCATTCTAAATCAAAACAAATTTCACACATATACTAAATAATATACTGTATGTAAAGACAAGATTAAATCAAGAATAGTCTGATGGGTGACAATATTAGCCTATCACTTGTGAATGATCCCCAAAGCAAGAAACAATACCAAAACTTTTTTGAATCATAGTCGTGTTCACATTGCTGCGCTTATAATGTGAGGAAATAGCCTAAAAGTTATTGATCAACGTTGCGTAAAAAAGTTTTGATTTTATGCTAGTAGTTGTATTAATTTGGGATCTAGCGCATTCCACAACTGTTCCAGACTATGGAATATTTATTTTTCGCACAGAATTGGTCAACTTTTGTACTATGGAGGATAGTAGATTGACATAGGCTAGTACTTTTGATGTTCGTTAGGTTTACTCATCTTGTTGGCTGACGAAAAGTAAATGTGGACAGTTCTTCCAATATCTTCAATATGCACCTCGGAATAGGATAAGGACGCACGCAGTTGCGTCCCCAATGTGTCTGTCTTCACTTGTAGCCTGTGAGAAATACCTGATCAGTTGATGGAGAGCCATGTGACTGAGAGGTGCTTCGGAGCATGCAGCACTCAGTGTTAAGGGAATTATAATTATTATATTTAGCCCAAGGTCACAACGGCCACTGGCCACAAAAGGAATAGATTTTTTTAGGGGGCATATCCTTTCTATTTTATCCAGCTTTGTTCAATTGTATTTTTCATATTATAAAAAAATTAAAAATAATGCCATGGAATTCTAAGCAAATCTTGTCTGCTAAATTAACTAGTGTAGCCCACAGCAATATGGCACAGGACCTAACATCAGGACCTAACATAAGGACAACTCAGAGTATGCTATTCTGTTCATCTGAAATAGACTACATTTTCTTCATATCATGATTCTTTAGACCTGTCTAAAATAAATAATGGATTTATTGTGAAAGTGTAGGCTATATTACATAGGAACATCTACATTTTAAAAAGTCTAATAAATCTAAGGTCTGCATCAGTGGCTTGGAGGCTGTGGAAGCCAGGAAATGCTAAATGTGTTTATGTTAATTAACGGTCAATTACCGTGAGACCTGCAGCTATTTGCTGAACAATCACCGGCTGACAACATTTCGTGACCGCCACAGCCCTAAACTGATATAGATTTTTCCATTCTTAAAAAGTTAAAATGTTTTCAATGGGAGCTCAGTGCTATTTACTTAGACTGACAGACTATCATTATCATAACATAAAATCAGACTTCAGACATAGTGACGTCAGTGAGACGTCTAACTGTTTGCGGTGTGGGCAGAGTAGGCAGTGAGTGACGTGTGACATCTTACCCTCCTCGCTCTCTTCGAAGGCGGGGTTGATGAGGCCAGGCTCTGGCAGGACACCCCGGGTGGGGGTGCGGGTCATCGTAGGGGTGTGTTTGGCATCAGCATCCAACTCCCCCTCGCCCCTGTTCCCCTTAAGGGCTTTCCGGTGGGGTCTCTTCCTCCTCTCCGCCTCCTCCTTCAGCCTTCTGAAAACAGGACATCTGAGAGAGGGAGGAGTGGGGTAGAGAAAAAGAGAGGTCAACCTTCAACAGTCCTTTTATTTAACCCTCATGACATTTGTCCAAAACAGTCAGTGAAGGTAACCTAAAGTATTGACCAGAAAAAAAGAGAGTACGATTAGATGTTTATTCATTTGTTTCAGTGAGGAGGATCATTCTAAAACGCCAAATGGGGCTCAAGCTAGAGGTGTGGAAATGAATAGATTTAGTGACTGGTGAGGGAGTTAAAGAGAGAGAGACTATGTGAAGAGGAGAGGAGCTATGCAGATGAGGAGGCTATTTTACTGCATTGCAGGGAGTCTGAGGGGGGGACAGGTCGAGTGTGATTAAGTCAGAGAGAGAGCTACTGCTGCTGGTCCTGCTGTCTGAACTTTGCCTCCTCTCTGTTTGCACTGGGCGGATGGCTGCAACATGACCAGCTATCACAAAACAACCTTTACCCACTACTGACTGCGTCATTGTTGCTCGCTAACCACTAAGATGATAAGCACCACACTGGCCACGTGATGAAAGGGAAGACTAATCCATAAATTACACTCCTCCCGGAGGGTATGATATTTGAGACTGAACCTCTCCTTCGAATCCAGGTACTATGTAATTAAAGCTATTTCATTGAAGTCTAAACGTGACTGACTTATGGTCAGTGTATCCATGTTAGGTTAACATTTGACAGGCCTGTGTACCCATTAACTCTAAATGAATTGCGTAGGAAAATGCATGTCAGGCATAGGCATAAACAAATTGAGGCAGAGGGAAATAGACACATTTAAACCAGTGTAAAAAGACAGTTCCTTATTTAGGCTTTTTTTTACTGTTGCTGCAAAGCAGACATTTTAAGCTTAACTCTGAACAAAATATCTTTCCCATCTCCAACTCCCGCTTACTTGTGCCCCGGCCATAACCCTCTTTACCTGTTGTGCAGATGGGGCTGCAGCTCGCAGCGCTGCATCTGCTGCTGGCACTCAACGTGGTGTGGACAGAGCACGGTCAACTTGTCCAGCAGGTTCCTGACCAGCAGGCTGGAGGGCCGGCACTGGTGCAGCTGCAGCCGCTGGCGGTCCACGGGACAGAAGTCCTGCTCCTTCAGGAAGCTGCTGAGGCACTGGAAGCAGTAAGTGTGTCCGCACGGCGTGTCCATGGGCCGCAGCAGGGGCTGCAGACAGATGTGGCACACCAGCTCGTCATCTACCTCATCCTGGTACTCATACAGGTGGTTCTCCTGGCCCCCTTCATGCTGCTGGCCACAGTCCTTACACATCTTTGCCCATGCCAGGCCAGCACTGCTGATGCTGCTGCTACTGTTGGGGACATTGGGCTCCGTCATGGCCACTGGCTGGAATAGCTATCTAGCAAGTTCAATTTCCTTTGTTCCACTGTCCAACTTTCTCTGTTCCCGCACTCACTCTTGATCCCAGAAAGGAAGTGCCTGCTTAGATTATTTCATAAGGGGGCAAACATCCCAGACTGAATCCATTGAAAGGGGTGAAGTTGAAACCCTGATCCACTGTTCGTCCTCTCCGCCTCATGTCTTCATCCTGGATTTCTGTTGAGGGGAGCACAAAGAGGTCTGCAGTTAGAGTTGGTACTTTTCCTACTCATACCGACCGGCACAACAGGAAATTACAAATCCACAGAGCGGCAACAATATGGAGGCCAGCCGCAGCTGTTTCCTCTCAGCCGGTTTCCTGAGGAACTAAAGGAAATTAAATGAGGCGAGAAAAGGATAAAAAATGACTAAAAGTGAAAACCGTGCTAATGGTAGGAACAAAGGCATGGCACTGGGAGAGAATGAGAACTCTGAATGAACTGGGCAGAAATGCAATCCCCATCACTAATGACCCCCTCGTGCCCAATCAGCAGAGTTCTCCATCCCTCTGTGAGGCTTCTAATCTCTCCACTAATTCCCTCTCTTTAGGAGAGGCTGATTATTAATGCATTCTTCGGCAACAAGTCTTTTGGCAACAAACTCCACACATGTGCAAAGAAAAGGAGCTGATTTGTACGTTTCAATCAACACTCTCGTCAAATGAATCGTAAAACCCACAAACTGCAAAACAAACTAACAAGCATATATCAACATCTTACAAACACAGGAGGTTGGTGGCACTTTAATTGGGGAGGACGGGCTCGTGGTAATATCTGGAGTGGAATCGGTGGAATGGTATCTAATACAAACACATGGTTTCACGCTGACGCCATTCCATTTGCTCCGTTCCGGACGTTTTTATGAGCCGTCCTCCCCTCATCAGCCTCCTGTGCTTACAAAGTACACTGAGTAGGAGTTCCTCTCCAACATTACTGATGCAAATACTGTGTTTACATGCCACCATTTCTTGTTCCACTTTGTCACATGGTTAAGATCAGATTCCCTGCATTCACCGGTCCCAGCACTCCTCTCTGACCCCATTGAGAGGTCAGCAAGGTAAAAGAGCAGACGGATTCTTTATCTTGTTCGTCATTAGCTTTGTTCCACCTACCTGAGAAGCTGATATCAGCGTTGTCAAGAACCCCGGCCGGTCGGCAGCCACTGCATGCAAACGAGAACCTCAAACCCAACAGCTGTGCTGGCTGCCTGCAGCCTGACTGAAACCAGAGCTCCACATCCCTGGCACACAGTCAGTGGATCTGTGTGTGTGTGTGTATGTGTGTGTGTGTGCATGTGTGTGTGGCAAACTGAGGGGGAGTGGTGTGACTAGGCACAGGGGAGCTCGGCAGAGAGGAGGAGAGGCGTTCAGCCTGCCTCCGTCGATTCCTGAAGAGGGGGGAGAGGAGGAGGAGTGGAGGGGGACTAAAACTGCTGATGTCGCACTAGCTCAGGCAAAACACTCGGAGACCAAACCGAGGGCTGACCAATTACACAGAGGCTGGTGTACACACACACACACACACAGCCTGAGGTCAAACAGGACGGCCCACTCTCTCGCCTTTCTTTCTTGTTACTCAAGTGATCCCTCATCTTGTAATGGATAAGGGTCATGGATCCTGTGGCTGGGTGGAGGAAGCATAACCAAGGTTCTGCCCCACTTACAGTATTTGGGAATTCACATGACCAGGCTCCATGGCTCTACAAATAATCAATCTGACCTGAGACTACTTCAGATGAAGGTTAAGGGTGTCCTATATTGGAATTCTGTACATAACAAAACAAACCCTACCCACTTGAGTGGAATGTCTCCTTTTCAGCACATGCATGTTTAGACTTGACTGACCGAGACAGAGATTAGCCTAAATAAAATTCCTCATAATCTTTGATATGCATATTTGCCATAGCATAAAAGCACAAGGTCTATAAATGTTTAATAGGAGAGAGCTGGACACAGAACGTGTCCTAAGGAGTGGAAGGATCCATTGAGTGTCATTGAGGAAGCAGCCCTTGCTGTTATTAAAAGCAGTGGGTCACTGAGGAGCCAGGCAGGCAGGATGTGATGGATGGCCTGCTCAGCCCCTTAGCCCTTCCACTCCAGCTCATTCTGGATGGTGGAGGCCCTCTCATATACCAAGTAGGGACAGCTGGGAAGCCATGTGTCAACGTCCACTCCCCCCCTAGACACACACTACTGCAGTGGTTTACGATGTTGTGGCTGTTCCTCAAGGACGCACACTGCTCATTCATGGCAGGGGTGAGACTAGCTACCATTAGCGTTGGGGCGGTATACAGATGTTCATACCGTCATACAGTTTTTGTACCATACCAGGGTGTACGGTATTAACGGATGTGCACAAAAGAAGCGCTATTATTACTTTTATTTTTTGACGCACAAAATAATTTAGGCAACATGGATCTTGATCCAGGAAGGGATTGAATGTCTCTGCTGTAAACCAAGAAGCTTGATCTTGCCACCTAGCAAGCAAATAGCAAACCAAATGCATAGCTGGAGCCCTGAGCTGGATATCACTTATTTGACACATCTTAGACAGTTTACTTGTATTTATAAGCAGTGGCGTGGCACCCATTTTGTTTTTATGGTATTGAAAATCATACCGTCGGTATGTCTATATACCCCGGTATATACGGTATACGGTATATCGCCACAAGCCTAGCTACCATACAGAATCCCCTGGTTATAACTACGGCCACTACACATCCCCTGTTTATTACTGCTACTAGTGCACATCCCCTGGTTATTATTTACACATCCCCTGTTTATTACTGCTACTACTACACATCCCCTGGTTATTATTTACACATCCCCTGGTTATTACTGCTACTACTACACATCCCCTGGTTATTATTTACACATCCCCTGTTTATTACTGCTACTACTACACATCCCCTGGTTATTATTTACACATCCCCTGGTTATTACCACTGCCTTTACACGTCCCCTGGTTATTACCACTGCCTTTATACGTCCCCTGGTTATTACCACTGCCTTTACACATTCCCGGGTTATTACTACTGCTTTTACACGTCCCCTGGTTATTACTGCTACTACTGCACATCCCCTGGTTATTACCACTGCCTTTACACGTCCCCTGGTTATTACCACTGCCTTTACACATTCCCGGGTTATTACCACTGCCTTTACACGTCCCCGGGTTATTACTACTGCTTTTACACGTCCCCTGGTTATTACTACTGCTTTTACACGTCCCCTGGTTATTACTACTGCTTTTACACGTCCCCTGGTTATTACTACTGCTTTTACACGTCCCCTGGTTATTACTACTGCTTTTACATGTCCCCTGGTTATTACTACTGCTTTTACATGTCCCGGGTTATTACTACTGCTTTTACACGTCCCCTGGTTATTACTACTGCTTTTACACGTCCCCTGGTTATTACTACTGCTTTTACACGTCCCCTGGTTATTACTACTGATTTTACACGTCCCCTGGTTATTACTACTGCTTTACCACTGCCTTTACACATTCCCGGGTTATTACTACTGCTTTTACACGTCCCCGGGTTATTACTACTGCTTTTACACGTCCCCTGGTTATTACTACTGCTTTTACACGTCTCCTGGTTATTACTACTGCTTTTACACGTCCCCTGCTTATTACTACTGCTTTTACACATCCCTGGGTTATTACTACTGCTTTTACACATCCCCGGGTTATTACTACTGCTTTTACACGTCTCCTGGTTATTACTACTGCTTTTACACATCCCCGGGTTATTACTACTGCTTTTACACGTCCCCGGGTTATTACTACTGCTTTTACACGTCCCCTGGTTATTACTACTGATTTTACACGTCCCCTGGTTATTACTACTGCTTTACCACTGCCTTTACACATTCCCGGGTTATTACTACTGCTTTTACACGTCCCCTGGTTATTACTACTGCTTTTACACGTCCCCTGGTTATTACTACTGCTTTTACACGTCCCCGGGTTATTACTACTGCTTTTACACGTCCCCGGGTTATTACTACTGCTTTTACACGTCCCCGGGTTATTACTACTGCTTTTACACGTCTCCTGGTTATTACTACTGCTTTTACACGTCCCCGGGTTATTACTACTGCTTTTACACGTCCCCTGGTTATTACTACTGCTTTTACACGTCTCCTGGTTATTACTACTGCTTTTACACGTCCCCTGCTTATTACTACTGCTTTTACACATCCCTGGGTTATTACTACTGCTTTTACACATCCCCGGGTTATTACTACTGCTTTTACACGTCTCCTGGTTATTACTACTGCTTTTACACGTCCTCTGCTTATTACTACTGCTTTTACACATCCCTGGGTTATTACTACTGCTTTTACACATCCCCGGGTTATTACTACTGCTTTTACACGTCTCCTGGTTATTACTACTGCTTTTACACATCCCCGGGTTATTACTACTGCTTTTACACGTCCCCGGGTTATTACTACTGCTTTTACACGTCCCCTGGTTATTACTACTGCTTTTACACGTCCCCGGGTTATTACTACTGCTTTTACACATCCCTGGGTTATTACTACTGCTTTTACACATTCCCTGGTTATTACTACTGCCTTTATACATCACTTGGTTATTACTACTGCTTTTGCACATCTCCTGGTTAATACTACTGCCTTTACACTTCCTCAGGTTAATACTACTGCCTTTACATGTCCCCTGGGTAAAATTACCCATTGAGCTTCAATGTTTAATATCATATATTTTAATCAATGGTTTCCAATGCTAGGAGGCAATTGCTAGGAGGAAAATCCTCAGTGGTATTGATGTTTTCATAATTCTTAGTCAATCGTTATCTCGGGCTAAACATGCTTTGACAGCAGTGGTATACATTGTCAACGTGATGTTGCATTGTTAAGTACTGAGATTTTCACGTGAAGTTGAATCCTGTTGAAAGGTATGTTCTGAAGGTGACAAAGTCACCTTGATGGGGGAAAATGCCTCAACAACAATGAATAATCATGTGACATTCAAAGCTTTCTAGGAAAAATGTCTTGGCTCACCATTAAAGTGTCCTTTTTCCAATGCAACTTGCGGTTGCATTGGAAAAGTCATTGTCACATGTGCTCCCTCTCCGGCCTCTAGGTCACTAGGCTGCTCATTATGGCGCACACCTGTCACCATCATTACACACACCTGTGCGCCATCAGACTCACCTGGTCTCCATCATTTCCCTGATTACCTTCCCTATATATGTCACTCCCTTTGGTTCCTTCCCCAGGCGTCATTGTTTCTGTTTCATGTCTGTGTGCTGTTAATGTTTCTTGTTTTGTATTATTTTACGTTTATTTTATTTAAACACTCACTCCCTGAACTTGCTTCCCGACTCTCAGCGCACATCGTTACAGTCATTCATAGCCAGGTGAACTTTTAAGTCAGACAGGACTGTCAGCTGTTCAGTTACTGTGGTTATAACTGCTATATGACTGACAATAAAACTCACCTCACAAATGTCTCCATTGTGTCTCCATGTCACATGTTCCGCCACACCCTCGTGAAGTGAACGCAGGGGTAAAGCCATGAGGCAGACCGAACAACTCCCTTGGCTAAGACAGTATTTAATCATATAAAAGGCGTGTGTCTTGAAGGATTTGACTCGGATTGACTGAAAGTGAAAATTCAAGCAATGCCAAAACAGAAAACCTCCCCCTTAAAATTCACATTGCTTCATAATCTTCCCACTCCCTTTCTACCAGACAGTAGCATGATTGCTAGCCACCCTGGAGCCTTGAGCCTGGTACCCATTGGTACCACAGAGACCCATCCAGGTTAAAGCGCACAGTCATCGGCTCTAATCCTCCCACGGTTCCACAGCAGACCACTGTCTGAAGAGCACACTTCACACTGGGCTCCAGAAACAAGACATCAACTTCTGACCATGAATATCTATGAATATCCATCCATAACTAGAGAATAGCTGTAAGTTTAAGCAATATTGCCTTGTGCCTTGTAATTCCATTACCAGTTATAGTGATTTATTTTTATGATATCAATTGTGTTTATGAAATATGAAGTGATTAAAAGTCGTAATTCCATTATCAAATTGTTAACGGAATTATCAAAACATTTGTAATGCAATTACTGCAACTGAATTGGCTACAAGAGGAAATCATAGTGGTCACAAACGACAGATAAAAACAAAGTTTACATATGCACAGTTCTTCCACTAAATGAGCTTTTGTACATTTTTTCAGTCTAAATTGTTAAATGTAGTCCTTGTGCATAGTTGTGTGGTTTGTTAAACTTGGTTTTTGTTTGGCATACATTTTAAACAGTCAAAGCATCATTCCATTACTGTGGAATTGCCCATCTTCTTTTTTTCCCCTTCTTTTAACTAGGTAAGTCATTTAGGAACAAATTTGTATTCACAATGACGGCCTACCCCGGCCAAACCCTAACCCAGACGACGCTGGGCCAATTGTGCACCACCCTATGGGACTCCCAATCACGGCCGGTTGTGAAACAGCCTGGATTCGAACCAGTGTCTGTAGTGAAGTCTCTAGCACTGAGATGCAGTGCCTTAGACCGCTGCACCACTTGGGAGCCCTAATAATCATGTGAAGTCGATGGTTCAATTGATACAAACAACCTCCTGATTTAGGCTCTTGGAAAAATTACACCCATTTCCCATGGAGAGGAGCTCAGCATTAACGAAAATAACGTCATTAACCAGTAGCCCCTACCACCTCAAGATCAAATAGGACTGTCTGAAATTGCCATTCACATCCTGGTTGTATGAGCAAATCTTCTGTTACCTCTATTTAAATGCTTTAAGTCAAATTATGTACCATTTCAATATTCTGTATTATTGCAATATTCACTGTAAATAACACTGCCTTGGTACTATAGAATAAAACATGTTTTTGTTTATTTTTATTTAACATTTATTAAACTAGTTATATTCTGTATTGTTACATCATTCACCAGATAGTGCCCGCTTTTAATGCTGACACACAGGCTTTAGCACCATGGTGTTAATGTAGAAAAGAGGCCATCATTGGGGCTGGTCTATTCCTTGGTCAGAAACCATAAATAATTCACTGTCCCCACTGACACCAACAGCTGATGACGAGGTTAACAACCGATCAAACATTCCCCGTCCTTCATTTATACATTGCACACGTATGGCAAATCTATTACGTGTTAACCCTCCTATACATTTTATGACATAGGCTATTATTTTGTCTACTCAAGTCACTGGAAAATAATGCGAAACATTACGCAATCTAAAAACAGAAACTTACTGGCCACATTACGTTCTCTCACCTTCAACAACACAGCGGGTGATATGTGCTACCTTTAATTAGTTGGAATGTGTTAGGCTAGGCTATATTTTCATACACTTATGCTATAGGTGGACTGTATGAAATGTGTGAGAATACGTTTAAAAAATGTAAAACAAGCATGTTTGATGAGAGAATAGAATTTGCGGGAGCCGAGACCATAGAGATGGCCGAGACCGAAACTCGTCTTCTTACCTGTGTGAAGGGCTTTTTCCCGGAAGTAATAAAACAAAGACGGTCGTGAAATCGTGCTATGACTAAAGTAGCCTATAGCCTCGAGAAACTCCGATAATAAAGCTAGAAACGATTAAAATAATCCTTCACGTTATATTTCTGAGTGAATAGTACAGATCATTCTTCACAGGGCACCGCCTCAGGTGTTGTTGGTTGTACAGGCCAGAGATAGAAAAGTCAGCGAGACATCCCACTTCCTCATATTTTATGTTTCAATGGAAGTCAATGAACCAAGTAGTCCAGACCCAGCTGCTATCGCATTGGTGTCTATGGGAGAACCACCCCCTTAAGTAGACAGGAACTGACATTTTTTTCAATGGTAAATAGCCAGAGTGAACTACCTTTATTTATCTTCCATCTTTGCTCCAGGCAATATTCCTAGTTTCGAACAACAAACAAGTAGGATCTGACGTAAAAGTGATATTCAAATTAGCCAGGTTACTTTTAAATGTTTTGTTCACTTTCCAATGAATCTTTGTCAGTATCACGTGGATTGCGATAAACCATTGCCATAAACCACTCACTGCATAGGTATCCTTTATCTTTAATTATTGAACACCAAATCAAATTGTATTTGTCACATGCTGAATACAACTGTTGTAGACTTTACGGCGAAATGCTTGCTTACGAGCCCTTCCTGACGATGCACAGGATACAAGTCACTATACCACAAAGTTGGGTTGGAAGGACCTGCATGAACAAGGGCAGTCCCTTGTTCAGATTCAGTTTTGACATAGTAACAGCCTATACTGTAGCCTAGGAATTCATAAAACCCATTTAGGGAAATGTAGATTTGAATTAGATAAATAAACACTATGTGGAAGACCATTTTATGCTTAAGGGTCTATCAGCGGTTCCTACATTCATTGTTTGACGTATAAATGAATGATATGTACACATTGATTCTTGAAGAATATCATTTAGAAATGTCTCATGAGCTTAGTTTGACTGTCGCACCACATCAGAACCCAAATATAAGCTTATTTTACTCAAATGTTTATAAACAAATGTAAGGTAAACAAACACTGTATAACCTCAAAATATGGTTAAAACTCTCCTTCCATCCATAGCTCTGTCTATGAGTTGGAGAGTGTTTACATTGCTCCAGGCCCATCCCTTAGCTTTTTACCGAAACAGGGGTAGGAAGAACACTTTTTTTAAAAATTGTTCCTACTGCTGAAGACAATTTTTCCTCTAGTAGTCTACAATGTAATGACCAATTGAGTATGAATGATGAATTGAGGATCAATTGAGATTCCAGAGTTGTGTGACCATAACAGTTTTATGAGAACAAATTTTAACCGTGATCATTTCAATTGTAATAACATTCCCAGTTTCTCTCAATTCTCATTGCATTCGAGAGTGGGGAAAGTGACACACAATGCAGTGTATGTTTTCCCTTCAGTGCCTCCCAAACCCAGATTTATGGGTAAGAAGAATCACATTGAATGAAAAGGAGCCGTCTGAATGGTGCCCAATAAAGTAATAATACTTGCTTTGGGACCCTGCCGGTTAAAAGGCTTTTGACACATGAACAGTGTTAGCGTCATACCCCCTGCAGGATGGAGGGGAAGTCTCTGCGTCATAAAACCTCTCTGTTAAGGCCTGTTAAAGCTACATCCAAAGATTGACGTTTGTTGACATGTTGTGCTCACCGGATGAAATCGTTTGGTGTAACACTTTTATCCCAAAAATGTGTAGTGACCTAATTCTCTCAAACCTCAATTAACTGTCATTATCATTACTATGTATTTCTAAATAGTTTTGTGATAACATCACAGCCCACTCTTCAGAAAAACTTCTAGAACAATGTTATTAACTGTAGCGTAGACCATTTTTTGGTTCTTCCCACCAACAGATCCAATGGAAGAGATCTAAAGATTGACGTTATAGGGTACAATTGCAATATCCAGCAGCGAGAGGTAATAATTTGAGAAATACTGTAGACCACTGGAATTGAACAGAGGCATGAGGACCCTCTTGTTAACACTGTCACATTGCTTGAAGAGAATGCGCTTTGGTGAGTAAGAGTGACACCATGTGGTCAATTGTAGCATGACTAACACAAGTTAAAGATAGACTCAGTGATGTGATGTCGATACAGAAAGTATACAGCATAGTGGGTCAATTCCCACAACAACTAAGAGCGTTGAAGCGGGAGGCTCAACTTCTCCTCTGTTTTGGTGCCCTGGCTACCGCGCTTGTGAACTGCATGAAGCGAACTCATGCACAGATACTGTGTGACTGTGTGAGAGGGAAGTCTTTCATCTCACTCATCTCAATATCTGTGGAGCTGCTCGTGGCAACATCATTTTGCTGAGCCTACCTTTAATGACCAAGCGTTGCTGTTTCACACTGACCCAAGTAAGGGTACAAATGTTGTGTGTTTTTCTGTCTTTTTTATTAAGGTGTTATACATCTGCACAAGTTTCTGCTAAGATGAAAGTTGTTATGAACAAGTTACCGCATGACTGCAAGTTGTTATGATGACTAAATGTCAATCTTATTTTGCCCAAATTAATTCATCTGTTTTGTTGCTATTATAAAGCTCTATTATGAACCACACCAGAACACACAGTAAATGGCAAGTGGTACCGATGCACGTCTGGAACCAGCAGGACCCTGAACAGCTTCTACCCCCAAGCAGTAAGACTGCTAAATAGTCAACCAAATAGCTTCCCGGACTATCTGCATGGACCCTTTGTGTACTAACTCTTTTGACTCATCATATACGCTGCTGCTACTGTTTATTATCTATCCTGTTGCCAAGTCACTTTAC
This sequence comes from Oncorhynchus nerka, assembly GCF_034236695.1. Lineage (NCBI taxonomy): Eukaryota > Metazoa > Chordata > Actinopteri > Salmoniformes > Salmonidae > Oncorhynchus > Oncorhynchus nerka. Next base: position 37,109,037 of record NC_088400.1, read on the forward strand.
CCCTACCTACAGTATATGTACATATCTACCGCAATTACCTCGTACCCCCGCACATCGACTCAATACGGGTACCCAGTGTATATAGCCAAGTCATCGTTACTCATTGTGTTATTCTTTTTCACTTTTTTCTCTGCATTGTTGGGAAGGGGAAGTAAGCATCTCACTGTTAGCATCTCACTGTTAGCATCTCACTGTAAGTCTACATCTGCTGTTTACAAAGCATGTGACAAATAAAATTGTGTTTGATTTTATTTTATTTACAATTAATCTGGCATGGCAGCTGACGGGAAATGCTGGAAGTAAAGAGAAGGGAAGAAAAAACAGAGACAAGATATACACAATACAACACATCCTCTGTCTCTCTCACGCACACACACACACACACACGCACGCACGCACACACACACACACACACACACACACACACACACACACACGCACGCACGCACGCACGCACGCACGCACGCACGCACGCACGCACGCACGCACACACACACACACACACACACACACACACACACACACACACAACAAAGGACCTACGGCCCTCTGTTTGAGCTAGGGGACTCACAAACAAGAAGGAAGCTGTTTGTCTTTCCTGGGATTGGTAAACATCCTCAACACAAACACTGTCTTGGCCGCAGCGCCAGCGAGAGAGCAGAAACTCACACCGTCAGGGAGGGCAGCTGCACTCTCACTCCACCTTTGATGTCTTTAGGGCAGAGCTGACAATGAAGTCCCCTAACGTCTTGATCCTTTTTATTGGAGCTTGGATGTTACAAATTGATACGCCATGTCTGTAATGGGATATTGTATGTTTCAAAATAGTACACAGAACAAAAGTCAATCTGGTTCTGTCAATTACTGTTATATGGTGTTAGGCTTACATATGGAGTTAAGTGAGATATGTAAAGTGGCCTATGAATTTGCCTTTAGATTAGGGCAGTAAAATGAAATGCTGTACTGTTGTACAATATTCCTGTTAAAAAAGGTTTAAATCAGAAATGTACGTGCCAAAGGAAAGAAGAGGATATAAGGTGAGTGATGGCTGTTTTACACAGAGGAGGATATCCCAATTACTTAAAACAAGTGACCCATTTAAAAATATGACCTGGGCCTGCGTCTGCTCACAGACACACACACACACACACACACAGACCAAGGCGCAGGTGTAATTAATATCACTCTATTGCTTAACTATTGCCTGGGGGGGAATTAACCCCTCACCAAACAGAACCCCCTCCATCCCATCTACCACTGGGCTAGACAGCAAGGCATTTGTTTTAGACCACAGCTTGCACTCCCAACCCCAGGCTCTGTCTGGCCTCCACATGCAGGCCCTAAATGCCACGCTGATCCTCAACACTGGGGCCCCTCAGGGGTGCGTGCTTAGTACCCTCCTATACTCCCTGTTCACCCACGACCGAGTGGCCAAGCACGACTCCAACACCATCATTAAGTTTGCTGACGACACAACAACGGTAGGCCTGATCACTGACTACGATGAAACAGCCTATAGAGAGGTCAGAGACCTGGCAGTGTGGTGCCAAGACAACAACATCTCTCTCAATGTGAGCAAGACAAAGGAGCTGATCGTGGACTATAGGAAAAGGAGGGCCGAACAGGCCCCCATTAACATCGACGGGACTGAAGTGGAGCGGGTCTAGAGTTTAAAGTTCCTTGGTGTCCACATCACCAACAAACTATCATGGTCCAAACACACCAAGATAGTTGTGAAGAGGGCACAACAACACCTTTCCTCCACAGGAGAAAGATTTAGCATGTGTCCCCAGATCCTCAAAAAGTTCTACAGCTGCACCATCGAGAGCATCCTGACCGGTTGCATTACTGCCTGGCATGGCAACTGCTCAGCATCTGACCGGAAGGTGCTACAGAGGGTAGTGTGCATGGCCCAGTACATCACTGGGGCCAAGCTTCCTGACATCCAGGACCTATACACTAGGTGGTGTCAGAGAAAGTCCCCAAAAATTGTTAAAGACTCCAGTCACCCAAATCATAGACTGTTCTCTCTGCTACCGCACGGCAAGCAGTACCGGAGCACCAAGTCTAGGACCAAAAGGCTCCTTAACACCTTCTACCCCCAAGCCATAAGACTGCTGAACAACTAAACTAATCAAATGGCCACCTAAATGGCCACCTATTACATTGAACACCCCCCCCCCTTGTTTTTACACTGCTGCTACTCGCTGTTTATTATCTATGCATAGTCACTTTACAAATGACCTTGATTTAACCTGTTCCCCCGCACATTGAGCCCTGTATATAGCCTCGTTATTGTTTTGTAAATTGTTTTTAACTTTAGTTTATTTAGTAAATATTTTATTAACTCTTTTCTGAAACTGCATTGTTGGTTAAGGGCTCGTAAGTAAGCATTTCACGGTAAGATCTACACCTGTTGTATTCGGTGCATGTGACAAATAAAATTTTATTTGATTTAAATCAATGACCACATAGAGACTACAGAGGGCAACCCCACGTGTACATACTGTGACATTCAAGTGTCCCTTCAACAGACTCGTGGTGTGTGGAGTCGTTTCAACAGACTCGTGGTGTGTGGAGTCGTTTCAACAGACTCGTGGTGTGTGGAATCGTTTCAACAGACTCGTGGTGTGTGGAGTCGTTTCAACAGACTCGTGGTGTGTGGAGTCGTTTCAACAGACTCGTGGTGTGTGGAGTCGTTTCAACAGACTCGTGGTGTGTGGAGTCGTTTCAACAGACTCGTGGTGTGTGGAGTCGTTTCAACAGACTCGTGGTGTGTGGAGTCGTTTCAACAGACTCGTGGTGTGTGGAGTCGTTTCAACAGACTCGTGGTGTGTGGAGTCGTTTCAACAGACTCGTGGTGTGTGGAGTCGTTTCAACAGACTCGTGGTGTGTGGAGTCGTTTCAACAGACTCGTGGTGTGTGGAGTCGTTTCAACAGACTCGTGGTGTGTGGAGTCGTTTCAACAGACTCGTGGTGTGTGGAGTCGTTTCAACAGACTCGTGGTGTGTGGAGTCGGCTCCTTCTTTTCCTTTTTCTTAAAAAAAATCCTCCATATCGTTTTTTTTTGTTGTCTACTTCATTTATACCGCTTCTTGAATTCAGTAAATGAGCAGTTCCTGTGTTGATCCCCAGTAACTCTGAGTAGCTACAGAACCTTTTGCTGAGCCAATTGCTTTTGAAGATCTAAAAAACAGTGTAGTCATTGTTCATGCAGAGAAGTTCAACTAGACTGTATAAAGTCATGTGCATACTGTTTAACCATAATCCTTTTAGTGCATAGAGCCCCTAAAGAGTTTACCGTCACACAGATTGTGTATTATGAGAGAGAAAGTTGTGTAAAACCTCCATCTCCTGAATTTGACCAGTAACCCACCCAACAGTCTGACCTATGTAACTGTTTGCTGTCTTCAGAGCCCTCAGAGCGCTTGTTTGTACCTGCCGTGTCGCTCTGCTCGTCCGCCCAGTATGACACTCTGTAACCCCTTATCAGCCTCTCAGAGATCAAAGGCCCAGGGGGATTGTTCGGGCAATATCCCTCTCCTCCTTCCCTCCTCCCTTCTCAAGACAGCCTCCCTCACAGCACTGTGTTGACCTGAACTGCCCACGCTGCTCCTGGTGGCACTTTGGACTTTCCTCCTCTTATCAATATCAAGGGCTTGCCTGGATAAGGTAGGCAACCCCTGCCTAAGGACAGAGTTAGCCAGTGAGGGGTGCTGTTTTCTAACAATTACCTTTCTCAGCCTAATAGCTGGGCCTATTATTAGTGTTATCTGAGAGGTTATCTTTGACTGGTAAGTCTGGTTGTATATTTTACACTCTATTAGTACTACTAGGGCTTGTGACATGACATGTCTCTCACTTTGACCGTGCAGAATCCACTGTCACACTGCTGGGACCTATTGACCCAAGAGGTATTCAACCATTTAAGTCATGACCCACAGGTTTATTAAACCGTTAAGGTCATCCTGTCAGTGGTTGACCTCCGAAATGCTTTTAGAATAGCATCCAAGTTATCCATATTACTTGACCAGTACCTGTGTTCATACCTCTTCTCCTCAGTCTTACAAGGATTTACATTTTCCCAGTAAGGTCACAACAGTCCATCTGGCTAACGTTGCATTTATTTATTGGCGTGCAGACAGCACAGTCAGACAGGGAGGACTTGTGACCAAAGTCACGACCTAGCCCTGCCCTGGATGAAGGAAATGGTCAAGCTGCTCAAGCAGGTTGGGGAGAGTCTGAGGGGCTGGGCGGTCAAGCTCTAACAATGGGGGCTGCACACTCAGACTTTGGTCCACACAAAGGCCAGGGCAGACCCCTCCTCCCTGCTCACACATTGCAATAGAGCTGGAATTTCGCACTGGCCTGTGAACAGCCATTCAATCAAACTACTGTTTCACCTGACTGACTTACACAGAAATCAAGATGAGTCTGGGGATGCGTTTAGGAAGGTCACCTCATCGACGACCCTCCTCCTCCCACCCCCGCAGCCTATACCCTCTCCACTATCTCCGCTAAATGAATGAAAGGTTCAAAGAAGCCAGTTGTTTTGACTCTCTCTCTCCCTCTCTCTCTCTCTCTCTACTGCACCTGCTGTCTCGACCTCTGAATGCTCGGCTATGAAAAGCCAACTGACATTTACTAGTGAGGTGCTGACCTGTGGTAGTGGTGGAGTAAGGGCCTGAGGGCACACAGTGTGTTGTGAAATCTGTGAATGTACTGTAATGTTTTTAAAATTGTATAAACTGCCTTAATTTTGCTGGACCCCAGGAAGAGTAGCTACTGTATTAGCAGCAGCTAATGGGGATCCATAATAAATACAAATACCTGTTACACCCTCTATCACCACTGTGATTAATATTTGACCCTGCTGGTAATCTATGAATATTTGAATATCTTAAAGAACGTTCTGGCCTTAATGGCCATGTACTCTTATAATCTCCACCGGGCACAGCCAGAAGAGGCCACCCCTCAGAGCCTGGATTCTCTTTGGGTTTCTTCCTAGGTTCCTGCTCTTCTAGGGAGGTTTTCCTAACCACCGTGCTTTTACATCTGCAACGCTTGCTCTTTGGGGTTTTAAGTTGGGTTTCTGTATAAGCACTCTGTGACATCTCCTGATTGATTGAGTTGTCATGGTGACTGAGTATCAGACAGGCAAAGAGTAGGGTACCTTATTAATTTAGTATAAAAGTATTGGCTGCACAGTCAAATGAGAGCTGTAGATACATAGCTCGTCTGAATATGGCATCTACAAAGGCATGTACAGTTGAAGTTGGAAGTTTTACATACATCTCCGCCAAATACATTTAAACTCAGATTTTCACAATTCCTGACATTTAATCCTAGTGAAAAATTCCCTGTTTTAGGTCAGTTAGGATCACCACTTTATTTTAAGAATGTGAAATGTCAGAATAATAGCAGAGAGAATTATTTATTTCAGCTTTTATTTATTTATTTCATCACATTCCCAGTAGAACAGAAGTTCACATGCACTCAATTAGTATTTGGTATCATTGCCTTTAAATTGTTTAACTTGGGTCAAACATTTCAAGCAGCCTTCCACAAGCTTCCCACAATAAGTTGAGTGAATTTTGGCCCATTCCTCCTGACAGAGCTGGTGTAACGGAATCAGGTTTGTAGGCCTCCTTGCTCGCACACGCTTTTTCAGTTCTGCCCACAAATTTTCTATGGGATTGAGGTCAGGGCTTTGTGATGGCTACTCCAATACCTTGACTTTGTTGCCCTTAAGCCAATTTGCCACAACTTTGGAAGTATGCTTAGGGTCATTGTCCATTTGGAAGACCCATTTGCAACCAAGCTTTACCTTCCTGACTGATGTCTTGAGATGTTGCTTCAATATCTCCACATCATTTTCCTCCCTAATGATGCCATCTATTTTGTGAAGTGCACCAGTCCCTCCTGCAACAAAGCACCCCCACAACATGATGCTTCCACCCCCGTGCTTCACGGTTGGGATGGTGTTATTCAGCTTGCAAGCCTCCCCCTTTTTCCTCCAATCATAACGATGGTCATTATGGCCAAACAATTATATTTTTGTTTCATCAAACCAGAAGACATTTCTCCAAAAAGTACGATCTTTGTCCCCATGTGCAGTTGTAAACCGTAGTCTGGCTTTTTTATGGTGGTTTTGGAGCAGTGGCTTCTTCCTTGCTGAGCGGCCATTCAGGTTATGTCGATATAGGACTTGTTTTACTATGTATATAGATACTTTTGTACCTGTTTCCTCCAGCATCTTCACAAGGTCCTTTGCTGTTGTTCTGGGATTGATTTGCACTTTTCGCACCAAAGTATGCTCATCTCTTGGGGACAGAACGCGTCTCCTTCCTGAGCGGTATGATGGCTGCGTGGTCCCATGGTGTTTATACTTGCGCACTACTGTTTGTACAGATGAACATGGTCCCTTCATGCATTTGGAAATTGCTCCCAAGAATGAACCAGACTTGTGGAGGTCTACAATTTTTTTTCTGATGGCTTGGCTGATTTCTTTTGATTTTTCCCATTATGACAAGCGAAGAGGCACTGAGTTTGAAGGTAGGCCTTGAAATACATCCACAGGTACACCTCCAATTAACTCAAATGATGTCAGAAGCTTCCAAAGCCATGACGTCATTTTCTTGAATTTTCCAAGCTGTTTAAAGGCACAGTCAACTTAGTGTATGTAAACTTCTGATTCACTGGAATTGTGATAAGTGAAATAATCTGTCTGTAAACAATTGTTGAAAAAATGACTTGTGTCATGCACAAAGTAATAACTATAGTTTGTTAACAAGAAATTTGTGGAATGGTTGTAAAAAAGGTTTGAATGATTCCAACCTAAGTGTATGTAAACTTCTGACTTCAACTGTATGTACTCAACAGGACATCCTTACATAGCTTGAGGTAAGTATAAGGGGGCCAATTGCACCCTAGGGAAAGAGAGGCACCGCCAGACCCCTCGTCTGGGTCAACTTCCCTTTGGCCAGAGCTGTGGAGACACCACAAGGCCCCCCATCTTCTCAATAGACTACTCCTCCTATCTCTACCTGTCCATGGGATGGATCAAGGTGTGGGGCTGAACATCAAACAGGCCTGAGCCTTTGATGTGGATGGAAACACAAACGCTGATTTGACAAGAGTCGTAACAGCTTATTTGTCCCCTTTAGTTATTCATGGGATCCTTGTTGAATGTCTATGCCTTCAAAGGGCTTGCTTCCATGGGCCGGTTGTACAGTAGCCATGGTGGTTCTGAGAGGGCTCTGACCTGCTAGGTCGAGGAGGTCTGGGGGGCAGGCCATCTGGCTTCCTGTTCCTTAGATTTGATATTGATTTATTGGTCGTACATGTGAAGATAGGACACCAGCTGCCAGGAGGAGCCCAGAGTTGTTAGCTCTCCCCCTACCCAGCCTCCTCCTGACAGACAGACAATGGGCTACCCCTTCACCTGCATCCTTGAAGACACAGCCAAGTCTCAGCGTGTAGTGTGACACACAGTAATACATAATATCTAGTATTCTTTAAAAAAAAACGTTTTGCTTAATAGGCAAATGGACTCATGTTTCAATCAGGGGAGGGATACACTGTTTGACATGTAATTTCTCATTGAATGTTAACAAAACAAAATAAAACAAAACATTCAGGAAAGTCAGCCAAGGTTTTATTTGATTTTGAAAAGCTATTACAGTTGAAGTCGGAAGTTTCCATACACCTTAGCCAAATACATTTAAACGCAGTTTTCACAATTCCTGACATTTAATCCTAGCAAAAAAATCCCTGTCTTGGATCAGTTAGGATCACCACTTTATTTTAGGAATGTGAAATGTCAGAATAATAGTAGAGAGAATTATTTATTTCAGCTTTAAATTTCTTTCATCACATTCCCAGTGGGTCAGAAGTTTACATATACTCAATTAGTATTTGGTAGCATTGCCTTTAAATTGTTTAACTTGCGTCAAACATTTCGGGTAGCCTCCCACAATAAATTGGGTGAATTTTGCCCAATCAGTTATATTTTTGGTTTCATCAGACCAGAGGACATTTCTCTAAAAAGTACGATCTTTGTCTCCACGTGCAGTTGTAAACCGTAGTCTGGCTTTATGGCGGTTTTGCAGCAGTGACTTCTTCCTTGCTGAGCAGCCTTTCAGGTTATGTCGATATCGGAGTCGTTTTACTATGGATATAGATACTTTTGTACCTGTTTCCTCCAGCATCTTCACAAGGTCCTTTGCTGTTGTTCTGGGATTGATTAGCACTTTTCGCACTAAAGTACATTCATCTCTATTGGACAGAACATGTCTCCTTCCTGAGTGTTGTGACAGCTGCGTGGTCCCATGGTGTTTATACTTGCGTACTATTGTTTGTACAGATGAATGTGGTACCTTCAAGCATTTGGAAATTGCTCCCAAGGATGAAACAGACTTGTGGCGGTCTACAATTCTTTCGATTTTCCCATGATGACAAGCAAAGAGGCACTGAGTTTAAAGGTAGGCCTTGAAATACATCCACAGGTATACCTCCAATTGACTCAAATTATGTCAATTAGCCTATCAGAAGCTTCTAAAGCCATGACATAATTTTCTTGAATTTTCCAAGCTGTTTAAAGGCACAGTCAACTTAGTATATGTGAACCTCTGACCCACTGGAATTGTGATACAGTGAATTATAAGTGAAATAATCTGTCTGTAAACAATTGTTGGAAAAATGACTTGTGTCATGCCCAAAGTAGATGTCCTAACCGACTTGCCAAAACTATAGTTTGTTAACAAGAAATTTGTGGAGTGGTTGAAAAACTAGTTTTAATGACTCCAACCTAAGTGTATGTAAACATCCGACTTCAACTGTATACTTTGTATATGTATTAATATCCACTGGCTGATGTAAAATATCCTGTATCTGAATTTGTAGCATGCCGTAAAAAAAAAGATGAAGAACACTTAATTAATCACAACAGAATTGCAGTGGTGTGTGGGTCATTGCTAACAATCAATGGTAAGCTTTCACAGTTAACCCATTTCTGAAACCATTCATTTAAAAGTGGGCTTCTGTGCATAACAACTCTCTCTCCTTCCTGTGAAGTGGGTCAGAGTGTGTCCTGAGTCTCTCTACTGTAGGCCGGAGGTGTTGACACAGTGCCTGGGTTATGCTTATCCCTCATCTCTCCCACTATTTCATCCCCCACCACACCCCTCCGTCCCCACCCCCCATCCTCCCTTTCCCACCCTCCCTTCCCAACACAGGCCTGTGATGTGCCTGTACATGATAATGAGGCGGGAACTGTATTGCAGTAGTCTCTGGGCCTGGCACCAGTCTGTGAGGAGAAGGGGGAACCCAGGTCTGTTTGCACGAGCGCTGGTCACAGGTGCCCCTACAGCCTAGTATATTTCCCCAGCAACATTCCAAACCACAGTTGCAGTTCCTCCAGCACTTCCACTTCAACGTGGAACATCAAGAGTACATTTGCGTGTGACATGCATGGCATGTCAATTCCCCACCCAGCCTCATCCTGCTGCTGCTATATATCAGGCCCTTGGACGTGGAGACGGTGGAGAAAGAAAGGCTGACGGCTCCCGCGCCTCAGAGGGGAGGAAATACCCATTCAGGGAGAAAGCTGGGCAAGCAGGAGGGCACAGGATAGAGCCAGTGCTCTATTCCTGTCTCATACAAAGGGCTGTGGGTGATGACGTTGTGATTGAAGGGGACAGTTGACACTGAGGTTCAGACAGCGTAGATTGTGTGGCAACACATACCTTGGGTGTCTTGTTAAATCGCTCAGGCACTAACTGATAAGATGCAGCACACACACGTGCACACTTCACACCACCTATCTTTCAAGCTGTCCAGCTCATTATGTTGTATTAGGAACCGTATGCATATGACAGTGAGATCAAAGGGGTCTTTCCTAGCACTTTCAAAGAAAACACTGGGTCTTTTATTGCTCTTGCGACCAGGGAAAATTCTCATTCCCACTCTGACATTCTTCAATTTGAGAACAGTGACAGAGTTAAGAGGAGTCTTCTGAAACCGAGCGCCTTCACACGCCTAGACGTTGTTAGAGTGTTCAATTACTTTAAGCCTGACTCCTATCTCTTTCAAAGGCAGTTACTGCATGTAGATATAAAAAGTGTTGTGTTAACTTTAGAAATGCCTTTGGTGACTTGTTATCGGTTCCTGACCTAATATGATAAATTATATTTAAGTCTACAAAGTTTCCATAGAAATATGAACGAGTGAAACATTTAAATTAATTGATCATTCATAATCTAGGCCAATCCTCTTTTCCCCCATTTTCATCAAGATCAGTAACTCAGCATTTAGTGGTAAAACCTCACCCACCCACCCACTCCCTCCCCCACCCCCGGTGAAGCCCCAGAGCGAGGAGGATCGAGAAGGGGGGAGAAACCTCTTTTGAACAGGCTGTCATTTCCTTTGGAGGGCTCTGTTATTCCAGTAGCCTTTGTGAATGAGCCAAGTGGCCACAGAGAGGAGGTGGCCCTTCACAGGCAGCTGAGGTTGTCAGCCCAGCAGGGGAGGGAGGTGCTCCAAGCAGGCAGACACAGGCAGAAAACAAACATGGGCCTTAACAGGAAAGGAACTACAAGATAGGAGAGAAGGAATTGATGAGAGGGGGGATACATGTATGACTAATTTATAAATGTTTCAAAATAAATATGACAACGTATGTCATTCACATTTTAATCACTAGTCACCCTTAATTCAATGCATTCCTACCTAAACCCAAATAATAATTCCTGAATGAGTAGGTGTGTCCAAACTTTTGACTGGTACTGTATATTTGTATACATGTATATATATTATTATTATTTTAATTTAAAAAATTATCCTCCGGACTCCGACATTGCTCATCCTAACATTTCTATATTTCTTAATTCCATACTTTTACTTTTAAGATTTGTGTGTATTGTTCTGTATTGTTAGATATTACTGCACTGCTAGAGCTAGGAACACAAGCATTTCCGCAATAACATCTGCTAAATATGTGTATGCGACAAAAAAAAATGGATTTGATTTGATTTAGATTTACCACTGCATAAAATTACTGGGCTTAGACTACCCCCTAGTGGTCGTTACAATAAGTGGAATGCTTGTAATAACAGATCATTAGTGGAAGCTGAACGACTTCATTAACTATTTGTATCCGGTGAACAATGGAGTTTGTGGCTAATTTAAATAAACACAAATCATCCTTGAATTATTTTTAAGAAGATAGTTAAATCTATGAACCTCTTAGCTTGACAGATCTTTTTGAGGCAATTGGAGTCATTACTCGTGCATAGGAGGCTGTAACATAAGTTAATCATTTATAAATAGGCCTATGACCTAACTACTAGGTGCTCGTACCTTTTTTTCATTATACAATATAGTAAACTCAAAGACAGTACAGTGTGAACATCAGCTAAAACTGCTTCTACACGCTTGTAGGCGGTGTCATGGCAATGTTGGCGAGCGAAACTCATGCGTAGAAACACGTCATCGAGTCTAACGTTCGTCACGCGCCAAACTGCGCATGTGCAGGCCGTCATATCAAACGCTCTACTTCGAGGTACATTTGTTCTTAACTGTCTTGCCTAGTTAATTAAAAAATAAAAAAAAAAAACGTTAATAAACTAAAAAGCCACCAGAGGACAAGCTTTTTCCTGGAAGAGAACCTTGATGTCCCCACGCCTGCCCAGTGCATTCAGTATCGGCCATGTCTGGTTGCGAGACAGAATACAGTTTTTGTCAAATGTGATGTAAAAAGTATGTTTGTTTTTTGCATTTTAGTTAACACCACACCTTTTACTAATCGTAACTTAATCCTCCTAACCTTCTGCGTAAACTCTCATTAACCTGATATGAAAAGTCCAATTTAACAAAGCTTTATCCCTTCTAGACAAAACCCTCAGTACCGCCTCCCCTCAGACCAACGTGACAGGAATCAGAATTGCGGATGACGGTGCCACTGGGTCTTGTTTTCAGTTAGCCTTAGATAAACAAGCGGTGCTGCTGGTCCTACAGACAATCTACGGATGAGATAGTAGAATCGGCTGGGGAAGTCGGTTACATACAGAGCTAGAGTAATGGCAACAGTTAAACCAGATGACAGACTGACACGTTCTCAGGGCTTTATGTGCGTTGGTTTTGCTGGAGTTTTCAGTAAAACTGTCACGTCGCCTCTGGAGTTGGTGAAAATCAAGAGTCAAGTAGGCACATTTCACTGTAAAAAAGGCTTTCTGCACAGCTTTCTTGTCGTCTACCAGAATGAAGGCCTACGGGGATTTTGGAAGGGAAACCTCGTCTCCTGTCTCCGCCTGTTTCCTTACAGCGCCGTCCATTTGGCAACATACAAACAGTGAGTCAATAATGAATTAGTGTTTCTGAGTTATGATACGTTTATTTTAGACAACTATCTATAACGTTAGAGCAGGTGTAGGCAATTCCAGTCCTCAGGGGCCCGATTGGTGTCAGTTTTTCCCCAGCCAACACACCTGACTCAAACAATCAGTATCTTCAGTTTTAGGATTTGATTATTCAGCTGTGTTTGCTAGGGGTGGAGAAAAAGTAGGACACCAATCAGGCCCTGAGGACTTAGAGTTGCCCACCCCTGCGTTAGAACTAGCTGAGACACGCATTTGACCCTCTTTACGCTCTCACGGCACACCTTATTTTACGCATTGAAATGTACAGCTTTTATTAGTCCATTGTGTTGTCCGCGCTTTAACTTTCAACTGTGCTCCAAATCGTTTTGAAATCCGAGCGCCTACAATTTAAAATCACGAGTGGAATCTCAATGTCCTGTCTTGCCGCGGAACATTGAAGCATATGATTGGTCTAGTTATGTGAAGGATAACGGGGATTGGATTCGCGTTTTAAAGAAACGCCCCTCAAGATAAGATTAGAGTGGGGTTGAATGGAGAGAACGTTTTCCACTGAGTTTTAAAAAATGTCATGTTCGGTAGCGTTGTTTTATGAACAATGTTGTCAGCAAAATTAGGTTGCTATTGCTCCCGTCCCTATTGCAGAATGCAGCCTTTTGACAGCATGTTCTAAAGTCGATTTAATCCACCCTAATCCACCCATTAGTCCCCTTGTTTGGTGATTGGCATTTAGGCTGTGACAACGAAAAAGCCTACAGCATGTTTTAGCAGGGACGTTTGGTAGGGTGACCTGATTTGTAACTATGGAAATAATTTTGTTAGATTGCAAACCTAAATGTGTACATTTTATTATAGAGGGGGTACAATAAATAAAACAATTTGGGTAGAGTTCTGATCAGTGGAACAATTCTCATTCTTAACAAAGGGATAAAATATAGGGTAATTACTGTGCTTGTCAGCAAGAACATGGCTCTTATTCCCCCCACACCTAATTTATTCCACTTCTTTCCTATTTTTGCCAGCATAACCACATATTTGAAATCTGATATCCCTACTTGTTTCTTTGAAAATTAATTATGAGGATACCGCTTCAAAAATGCATTAATGGACAGTTTTGACTAAATCATACAAAAGGCATTGGATATTAAATGCTACAGGAATTAAATATAATTTGACATTTTTAGTATTGTGCAAAGCAGAGATGGTAGGGGGATTCACAACTCAAATGCATCATATTTTGTCTATGTAGAGTAAAATGATGGCAAAGATCTTCAACTACTATTGTAGGCATAAACCACCTGAACATTGATATTGATTTGATTTTTCTTGAAGGTTGGGTGATCTTGAGAAATGTTTATAACAAACACCCAGCACTTGGGAAACATAGATCAGGGAAGGCCAACCCTCCTGGGGAGCCAGCAGGATTTTCTTCCAGAACTATTTTAAAAAGGGATTCCACCCAAATTACTAAATGTTTGTGTCCTTACCTCGAAAGCAGTCTATGGACAAGACGACAATCTATAGTTTGGTTACCATCTGCCATCAACCATTAATATGTCCTGTGCAGAAACTTGGTATAGTGGTGACAGTCCCCTGGCACATGTCTCATACAGCTTTCTTCCACCTGACAACAGAGATCAATCCCTGTTTCTAGCATTTGCCAATCTCATTTCATTACTGTATGTATGAAGTGTCAAACCACCTAAAAAATATTAGCATACTTTACATTTCATTCCTCCAAAATCTTGATGTAACAAAGCGGTCTACTTTGGGTGTTCATTTAATTTTCAAAGCATCATGATACACCTACTTTTCCACCCTGGTCATAGGCCTAAGCCATGTCAAAATACATAGAATTGCAGGAAATTAGCTTTAAAACAGTAAAATAAAAGGGTCTAGGAATTGTGTCAGGGTGCAATGAAGTTCACTTACCAAATCTCACTCCAAGCTTTCTTCAAATATTGGCTGCCCTGCAGTATACTGAACAAAAATATAAATGCAACATGTAAAGTGTTGGTTTCATGAGCAACATTTTCTATACTCACAAAAAGCTTATTTTTCTCAAATGTTGTGCACAAATTAGTTTTACAACCCTGTTAGTGAGCATTTCTCTCTTTCCAAGATAATCCATCTGCCTGACAGGTGTGGCAAATCAAGAAGCTGATTATACAGCATGATCATAAAAGGCCACTCTAAAATGTGCAGTTTTGTCACAGAACACAATGCCACGTGTCAAGTTTTGTGCAATTGGCATGCCGAATGCAGGAATGTCCCCTAGAGCTGTTACCAGAGAATTGAATGTTCATGTCTCTACCATAAGCTGCCTCCAATGTCATTTTTAAAGAATTTATCAGCTGAAAATGTCCCAGTTCTTCCATGGCCTGCAAACTCACCAGACATGTCACCCATTGAGCAAGTTTGGGATGCTCTGGATTGACATGTTTTTAGCAAATTCCAGTTCCCATCCAATATCCAGCAACTTCGCACAACCATTGATTTGTGGGACAGCCTCCACAGGCCAGAATCAACAGCGTGATCATCTCTATTCAAAGGAGATGTCGAACTGCATGAGACAAGTGGTGGTAACACCAGATACTGACTGGTTTTCTGATCCATGCCCCTACCTTTAAAAAAAGAAAGAAAAAAAAAGTGTGATCATGTGAAATCCTTAGAAATTGTAACTGAAATCAGTGTAATTACCATGCTATCTAACTAACATTAATCAACCAGGCTGATAAGGGCTTGTTTGGGACAAAGAAAGAACGAGCGTGTCATTTTACTGGGTTTACATGCAGTACCAGTCAAAAGTTTGGAGACCTACTCATTCCAGGGTTTTTCTTTATTTTTACTATATTCTACATTGTAGAATAATACAGAAGACCTCAACTATGAAATAACACATGGAATCATGTAGTAACCAAAGTGTTGAACAAATCAAAATATAGCCACACTCTGCCTTAATGGCAGCTTTGCACACTCTTGGCATTCTCTCAACTAGCTTCATGAGGTAGTCACAGACATCTCGACATCAACTGTTCAGAGGAGACTGTGTGAATCTGGACTTCATGGTCTGATTCACCACTACTAAGGGACACAAATAAGAAGAGACTTGCTTGGGCCAAGAAACATGAGCAATGGACATTAGACTGGTGGAAATCTGTCCTTTGCTCTGACGAGTACAAATTTGAGATTTTTGGTTCCAACCGCCATGTCTTTGGGACGCAGAGTAGGTGAACGGATGATCTCTGCATGTGTGGTTCCCACCGTGAAGCATGGAGGAGGTGTGATAGTGTTACCAGCAAAGCCCCGCCACACCGTCAGTGATTTATTTAGAATTCAAGGCACACTTAACCAGCATGGCTACCACAGCATTCTGCAGTGATACGCCATCCCAACTGGTAAGTGCTTCGTGGGACTATCATTTGTTTTTTAACAGGACAATGACTCAAAACACACCTCCAGGCTGTGTAAGGGCTATTTGACCAAGGAGGAGAGTGATGGAATGCTGTGTCAGATGACCTGGCCTCCACAGTCCCTCAACCCAATTGAGATGGTTTGGGTTGAGTTGGACCGCAGAGTGAAGGAAAAGCATCCAACAAGTACTCAGCATATGTGGGAACCCCTTCAAGACTGTTGGAAAAGCATTCCAGGTGAAGCTGGTTGAGAGTGCCAAGTGTGCAAAGATGTCATCAAGGCAAAGGGTGGCTATTTTGAAGAATATTAAATATATTTTGATATGTTTAACACCTTTTTGGGGTTAGTACATGATTCTATATGTGTTATTTCATAGTTTTGATGTCTTCATTATTATTCTACAATGTAGAAAATAGTACAAATAAAAACCCTTGAATGAGTCAGTGTCAACTTTAGGCTGGTACTGTATTTGCAACGACCGATAGATTATATGATTACTTAGCTAGACATAGTTTGAAATGAACACATCTGCGGAACCGGTATTATTGTTGATCCACCGTGGAGCATTATAGTTATTAAATCCAACTCACTTCTGCTGTTTTTAGATTCCTTCTATTCTTGACTAATCAGATGGTTCTGAAAACTCAGCCAACTATGGTGTCACTTCAGAGAAAAACACGCTGGTTTTAGTTGTGTAATCCCACTTGACCATTCCACTTGACATACCCAAATCTAACTGCCTGTGGCTCAGGACCTAAAGCAAGGATATGCATATTCTTGATTCCATTTGAAAGGAAACACTGAAGTTTGTGGAAATGTGAAATTAATGTAGTAGAATATAACACATTAGAACTAGTAAAAGATAATCCCAAGGGAAGCCATAATGTTATTATTCCAGGCCAGGTCGCAATTTAGATTTTGGCCACTAAATGGCAGCAGTGTGTGCAACGTTTTAGACTGATCCAATGAACCATGTCTGTTCAAAATGTTGTATCAAGACTGCCCAAATGTGCCTGATTGGTTTATTAATAACTTTTCAAGTTCCTAACTGTGTACTCTCATCAAACAATAGCATGCTATTCGTTCACTGTAATAGCTACTGTAAATTGGACAGTGCAGTTAGATTATCAAAAATGTAAGCTTTCTGCCCATATCAGATATGTCTTTGTCCTGAGACATTTTCTTGTTACTTAGAACCTCATGCTAATCGCTTTAGCTTACATTAGCTCAAACGTCCCGTGGGGGACCCACCAATCCTGTAGAGGTTCAGTAAATCAGGTGTTAACAAAAGGCACATATGACATGGCACAAGGGGGAGCTCAGAACTAGTTTTTACCCTTAAGTGTGTATATTACTGTATTTATACTTGGAATATCGCTTTTCAACAGCAAATGTTCACAAATCGCTAGAAAACGTCTTTAATATTCTGTGTTATGATGGATTCTCAATGGAGAATGTGATATTTGCATAGTATGTTTACTCTCAATGAAAGATTAAAGCTGTTCTTGAAATGGATGCTCTGTTACAGTTATGTAACACAGTTACTTATTTCTATAATTTCTGGAAGTATCGTATTGATAAACATGAAGCCATAATCATACATCTATTCACTGGCTATACCTGCATCACAAGCTTTGATTAAAGTAAATACATTTTCAAGATAAAAATGATTTAGAACCAAAACGTTGACCTCTGTTTTTTTTGGCTTTCCAGTATCGTCCACCTCCACATGGATGAATTGGGCTACATCTCTCAGTGGAGGGCGATTTTGGCTGGTGGGCTAGCTGGTGTAAGTGCTGCACTGGCCACGTACCCTCTGGAGGTGGCAGAGACTCGCCTCATAGCTCAGAACTGCAGAGAGCCCACATACAGGGGGGTGGTCCACACGCTCTCCAAGATATACCAGACCGAAGGCCTTCGAACACTCTACAGTGGATTCTCTCTCACAGTCTTAGGTACACATGTCTGTATACTACAGAAATGTGGAGAAAGATGTTCCCACACAATGATTCAGTATAACCCAACGTTTCCCAAAATCGGTCCTGGGGACCTTCAGGGGTGTACGTTTTAGTTTTTTTGTCCTAGTACTACAGAACTGATTCAAATAATCAACTCCTCAAGCTTTTTAGATTGGGAAAAGCTGGTATAACTATATAAAGTGTCCGAAGTCTGCTTACTTGTGAAACACCCTTTGCCCCTCTTACAACCTCTTGAGTTTTCATTGTTTTTACATTTGGAACAGCCAAACAAATCATATTTATTTCAAGAGTTTATTTAGGTTGTTCAATGGGGCATGGCTAGCAACTGTGGATCTATTCTTCTACAGGTGCGTTTCCCTTCTCCATTGGTTGCTATGCAGTCTACGTCAACTTGGATAAGCTGTGGCGGGAGCCCCAATTCCGGTTCACTCCACTACAGAACTTCATAAATGGCTGCTTAGCGGCAGGAATAGCTCAAACCTTCTCCTACCCCTTTGAAACTGTGAAAAGGAAAATGCAGGTAAGGGCCATTTTATGAGATGTAACCAGATTGGTAATACCACATTTGTCCACAAGGTGGCGGATTTGTACACATTTGTACTGGTACCTCTTACCGGTACATACTGGTTAGTAAAACATTTGTCCTTAAGAGAATAGCCCTCGAGTGCATCTGTTTTTTAAAACTTTATAAACAAAATGCAACATAGAATCTTAGAAATTATCCCAAAAATATAATTACACTTTCAAAGTTTCTAAGATAAGATTAGGAAGACAGTTTCTTTGTACACTTTATAAACAATAACTTACAATAGTTATTGAAATGTAAGTTACCATAGTTTGAGCCCAAGTATAAGTTAATGTCTCTCCTCGCGTGGCCTTCTCTCTATGTATAAGAGGGTTCAGTAGGACTTTTATGAAGGACAGAATACTACATCCGTTTTCATCAACGTGTTATTAGTGACCTCAAGGTGCTCCGGCAGCTGAGAATGTGAACACTGTTCAGGGTCTGCCTGCAATATAGATACGTTCTCTAAATATAGCTGGTAGCTATCACACAGTGGACAAGCACACTCCTAATTGAGAAGCCAATAAAACAAACTGAACCTCTCTTTAATCCCCTCTGCCTAGTTTCAGACATACAGAACCAACACAACTACATGTATTCAAATGAATCTAACACTTCAGCCACAAATCATTTCTATTCACATGTTGCATAGAAGTCTATCTGATGATTAGGGCAAAATAAGAAGTGTCAAGTAGAAACATGACGCAACCCATAAGCGAGAATGTTTTTAAAGGAGTTTGCTTGAGGCAGGGATGCAGTTATTGTTTCACTCAGCAGCCAGTATAGCATTTCCTTAACAAACTCAGAATTTGACATCCGTAAAGGCCCTGGGACTGGGACTGTGTTGTCTTTGGGGGAAGGTTCTTCTCTTGGATTGGAGTGCCCTCTAAAATGAGAATGCATCCAGTGCGGAGCCAGTTAAGTGGTTAATGCTTGACAAAGCGAGGGAACATTTTGTTTTTGTGATGTGCAGATATGGACATCCGGTGAGAATACTGCCTGAGACCACACCCACATTTGCTCAGTTCATTTGCTTATATCAAAATATTGAGTCATGTGACATCCAAGTTACAAATGTCCCTTAGCACAGATCCCTGGTCAGTTTGCGCAATTATCAAACATTTGAGGAATTTCCATTCATTCCATAGTCTCTTACTACTTGGATCACACACACACACACACACACTTTTATGAAGGTCAGTGCTATCTGGGATCCTTGGGACATCCGTACCATAAACCTTACCCTTACCATTTTCAATGTCAACTTCAATTGAAGTTTACATCTGAAATGGTTAAGTTAAAGGGGTAGGGATGTCCCAAAGATTCCGGATAGCACTGACCCTTTTATGAGTTGGTTGCAAATATCTGTCATTTATTGATCCTAAATGTATTTATATTGGTGCTCTCCGGGGTCACTTTCCAAGTAACTGGTCTAACTGTAAAACGCTCTCATTACATAATGAAGTGTCATAACTCCTCTAATCAGGAATTTTTGTCCTCGTTTATTGCCAGGCCCAGAATCCTCGGCTCCCGCATTACGGTGGGGCCGATGTCCACTTCACTGGAATGCTGGACTGCTTCAGGCAGGTGATCAGAAACAAGGGCATCCTGACACTGTGGAGTGGCATCACAGCCAACATGATCAAGGTATGACAACCTAAGTCATGTTCCCATTATTTATTTTTCCATTAGCCTATTATCGTACTGATTTATTGTGCTCTAACCCCCACTCTCTACTAGTCCTCCTCTGTCCCATCTGCTGTAGAGATGGTAATATACCGCCAACACACCTATATCAAACCAATGGAGAGATGCTTTGTGGGTAATTCACAAACGGGATATTACAAGTTGGCTGCCGCGGGACTGTTTCTGGAACGGCATGCACTGCGCTCATTTTTCATCTCCAAATGGCTTTTCACGATGGCAGTGAAGTTGTTTGGTTTACTGGTGTAAAATCTCCTCACACGAACAGTCTAACAATGAAATTGTGGACAAGATAATTACAACCAGGCCCCTACTACCAGGGCAGATTCTAATCTACCTCTTCACATTTTATACAGAGACACTTCAAAAGCTATTGAGCCCACTGACATCTTCCCTGTTTTTCCTCCTTAGATTGTCCCTTACTTTGGCCTTCTCTTCAGCTGCTTTGAGATGTGCAAGCAGGTCTGTCTGTACCGCAACGGGTACATTGTGTCTCCATTGAGCTATAAGTTGGCACCAGGAGTGGACCAGAGCATGGGCCCCACTGAGGTAGAAGAGGTGAAACGGTACTTGAAGAATAGGAGTTTTCAGTCACAGCAAGGAAGTCGCTGGTAAAACTGGTGGATCAAAAACGCCTGGATTTCTGAAGGGGATGATGATCATTAGTACAGGAAAGTGTCTGAATGATGATGGAAAGGAATATTTGTTGGAATGCTTCAATGCTTTGAAGATGACTATTTGGTTGATGTCAGGTCTTTTACAGCTTTGTGTTTGTGTATTAGCAACCATTTCAGAATCAGAGGTAGATCAATTGATATTTGAAAGTTGCAATGCAATCATATGAATTGCACTTCTATACTCAACACATGGGAAAAACGTTTTAACTGTTTGTTCATCAATTCCTCTTTCAGAGTTAAAGTATTTTTTTTATGATAGTTTTTTGACAGTTCTGTGTTATTACTACAGTTTATTCATGCTTATGGGCTGCAGGTAGCCTAGAGGCTAAGAGCTTTGGGACAGTAAGCGAAAGGTTGCTGGTTTGAATCCCTGAGCTGCTGATGTGCCATTGAGCTTGGCACGTAACCCTAATTGCTCCTGTAAGTCGCTCTTGATAACAGCGTCTGCTAAATTACCATTTTTAAATGTTACGGCGCTGACCTGGTTCTAACAATGGTCTTGGCCATTACGTAAGGCCATGAAGAGGAACACAAAGCACAAACCTGTTTATAAAATGGAATTATCTTACAATGCAAATGAATGCTTTTTTTCATTATATTTGTAATGTAGTAATGACTATTTTAACAGACTTGGGTATATCATATTTATGTGCCTTAAGGTTTCCTTTATTGATTATAGGGCTTATTTTGATGACTTTTGTAATTATGATAGGTAGTTATGTAATTATTCACACAGGTATCTGAGTCGAAGCCATTAATCAGTTGCTAACTTTCATAGCACATACTGTATCGTTGTGATCCTAGCAATAAAATTGTAACTGAAGCACTTCAGTGTCACTGAGAATTTAAAGGGGAAAGGAAACACTAGGCTTTAGAATGCCAGTTCACTGTAACTAACTCCTAAAGTGTTTCCATTCCCCTTTAAGATTACGTGTATACGGTATGTAATACATTTGATGGATGAAACTGCAAATGTATAATTAATTATTTTAGATTGAGATGATTCAGAATCATTGAAGTAAATTTTACTTGAACAGTCATTGTAATGGACAAATAAATTCCTTTGCTAAGCAAGGTGGTGTGGCTCTCCTGAACATGGGTTGACAATGTATGGATGACAACACAAATTCCATTTGTACTTATGTAACAGTATAACTTTAGATCGTCCCCTCGCCCATACCCGGGCGCGAACCAGGGACCCTCTGCACACATCAACAACAGTCACCCACGAAGCATCGTTACCCATCGCTCCACAAAAGCTGCAGCCCTTGCAGAGCAAGACGAAGTGACGTCACCGATTGAAACGCTATTTAGCGCGCACCACCGCTAACTAGCTAGCCGTTTCACATCCATTACACTTATACAAAGGAAATTAATGGAGCAATATCTCCCTCAGTATCTTATTTGGCAGGACACTACATTCAGAAGAATGTCTCTGATGGAAATGTTGATTACAGAATGGGTATACACATGTGGTTCTCTCCTTCAGGATTTCTATCTCAAAGGCTCTAAGCGGTGCACCCTACAGAGAATACCCTAGTCAGGTGACTAACCTGATCAGCTACTGTTCCCCCAGTGCGAGCTGACCCCACCACCTTATTACAGTAAGCCTGTAGACAGCAGCATTTCATTTTCCCAAAAGATGTAATGGATATTTGAGGAGCTGATGCTTTTTTTTGTCACAAGGACGTTTGATCACAGGACTGACTATCATTGTCACTTTGTATGACTGTAAGATAAGTTGTGTCAATGTCATAATATAACATATCAGATCTGCTTGACCATGACATTTTATCTAAAAGGAATTTTAAGGAACTGCAGAGTCAAGGACATTTTAACCTGGTAGTGAATGGGATGACCTTTTCCCCTGTATCTAAGTGTCCTCTGGCTCTCACAGCTGATGATTAACACAGAGTAGTAGACAGGAGGTTCAGCTGCTCCAAGCTGCCATACTTTTCACATGACCTTGGGACCAGAACTCAACCTAAAGTTGGTAAGGCATAAGCAAGGTTTGATGAGTGTTATTCACTCCCCATCAACCATATAGGCGTACTGCACCTAGAACCTATTGAATGACATGAAAATAAAAAGTAATATTTTAAACTTTGGATATAACTTTTATCACGTGTATTATTATAGGCCAAAATTTCATGAATGATATGATTTAAATGTTTATTTTGAAATACTTTGGAGCAGAGGCCAACAACGCAGTTTAATTCAAATTCACGAAGACCGGACAAATCTCTCATCTTTCAGGCGAGGGTACAATCCTTAAAATAGGTTTCCGCCTACTAAATCCACTAGCGCACCAATGGCATGCCGCCTTCCAGCTCCCGTTTTGTCTCGCGAACACAGTGGTATTAAATCCTCTCTCAACTAAATGGATCGGCCATTTCGACTGAGCCGGTATACCCCAGCAGTCCTTTTGTTGAACGGGAAGGTTTCCGTGTAACAACGTCCTCGATAACAACCGAAAATGAATGAGACCGTCATCTCGTTCGGCAAGGACTTCTTGGCTGGTGGTATTTCCGCTGCCATCTCCAAAACAGCTGTAGCCCCTATTGAAAGAATCAAGCTGCTTCTTCAGGTGAGTTTGACTGGCTTTTCAGAAATGTAATCTACTGATGTTATCCCTTGACTCTGCAGTTTCTCTCAAGATCACTGTCTCCTTTGAAATACAATACAATACCCATTTAGATCAAACAGATGTATCAATTGTCAGTTATAATATAGCAAACGTTAATGTTATTAGTGACTTTGACAGTAAGTTAACTAGTTAGCGAGCTCCTAACGTTAACTTGGCTAATGACATTGGTGCGTTGCGAAGATGCGAGTGACCTTTCCATTTTGGTCCCTCTTCGCGTGCGGTGAGATCACTTGAGACTGTCAGTTCAGTAGTAGACCGGTGTCTTGGTATTTGGCTTAACTAGCTTGACGCTTGCTTGTTGCTAAGGACTATTTCGCAACCATGCAAGTTAAGTTGACTCGTAAAAGACACCGTGTTCGTCTTATGATCATTGTCATCCCTACAACTCAAATTTGTGTCCTTGCCCATTGTCATCAAATATGGCGCAGCTGGTAGTTACTAGGCCCTAGAAATGGCCAAGGTCGCAACAAACGGAGGCTTCATCCTGTGTGAACTGAGGCCTAGCGAGCACCAAACTCGTGCGGAGGCGGGTCCTTCTGCGTTGTGAATGTTGAAAGGCGAGATGTGATTGGTGCTGACTAGTTTCTTGATTTTAGCAACTTCTATCCATGTACCGGTATCCACAATGTTGTCCTAGGGAATTTGATTGGAGCTTGCCCTAGAGGTGGCAGGTAGCCAAGCGGTTAGTGTTGAACCAGTAATTGGAAAGTTGCTTCTTCTAAAACCCGAGCTGGTGAAAGATCTGGCGTGCCCTTGAGCAATGCACTTAAACCTCATTTGCTCCAGGGGTGACCCTGTAAAAGACATTTAGCTGCGGCTCTGGTGCATGTGACAAAACATTGTTTGCCCATGTTTTATTACCATGAGAAGCATCATCAGGGGTGTTGGCTACTTGTCTTTGTTTATTTAGTTGGTAGTTGTCAACTTTGCTAAGAACATTGTGCAATGATTGAAGGGCACACAACGTGGTGAACTCCCCATATAGCTAAGCCTTTTTGACATATTTGACATTAAACAGTTTCCTTTTCTCTTTAAATGTTTTATATTTCGCAAATGTAGAGTATAAGCAGGAGTGGGATTTTGATTTGTCTTTTTGATTACAGGTGCAACATGCTAGTAAACAGATCACTGTTGACAAGCAGTACAAGGGCATCATGGATTGCGTCGTCCGTATCCCCAAGGAGCAGGGCTTCCTGTCATTCTGGAGAGGCAACTTGGCCAACGTCATCAGATACTTCCCCACCCAGGCCCTCAACTTTGCATTCAAGGACAAATACAAGCAAATCTTCCTGGATGGCGTGGACAAGAAACAGTTCTGGAGGTACTTCGCTGGTAACCTGGCCTCTGGCGGTGCTGCTGGAGCCACCTCCCTGTGTTTTGTGTACCCCCTCGACTTCGCCAGAACCCGACTGGCTGCTGATGTCGGTAAGGCCGGTGCTGGGCGTGAGTTCAATGGCCTGGGTGACTGCTTGAAGAAGATCTACAAGGCTGACGGTCTGAAGGGCCTGTACCAGGGCTTCTCTGTGTCTGTCCAGGGCATCATCATCTACAGAGCTTCTTACTTTGGCGTCTATGACACAGCCAAGGGTGAGTCCATGGGCTGCTCTGAGCACAGGCCTCAATCATCATCATCATTTGAGTAGAGGATCTGCAAGTGTCTGTTTCAAAGAATGTTAGAGCCTACTTTAATCTTCTTGGTTTTTCTCTGTAGGCATGCTGCCAGATCCAAAGAACGCCAGCATCCTTGTCAGCTGGGCCATCGCGCAGTCGGTGACTGCAGTCGCCGGTCTTACATCCTACCCCTTTGATACCGTCCGTCGTCGCATGATGATGCAGTCTGGGCGCAAAGGAGGTAATTGTAAACTTTTGAGCACTTGTCAGTTTTGTTATGTTGTGTATTCAGTCACGCTATCCACAACTTTGAGCTACATCTTGTGCGTACCATTCAGCTACGGCAGAGGTATGACCTATTGTCCATGTGTTTTGCAGGTGACATCATGTACACTGGCACCATTGACTGCTGGAAGAAGATTGCGAAGGATGAGGGTGGCAAGGCCTTCTTCAAAGGAGCCTGGTCCAACGTTCTCCGAGGCATGGGTGGTGCCTTCGTGCTAGTTTTGTACGATGAGTTGAAGAAGGTCCTCTAAACTGTTTTTATGTCCACCATAAATGTTGTGAGATGTTTAAACTGTAACATATCTTGTACAGTTGGAAGGACGGTCAAATTCCACCTTGTTTATAGGGACCAACTAGTATGTCGGTGCTAGTTGTACTGGGAAAATCGGTTCTGCACTTTTTAATTGGCCCAATGTTTGTTTTGTTTGCCCCCTCACCAGAATGTCATTCCCATAAAACAAAGGTAACTAAGCCAGATCTTTAAATATCAACCTGTTTCATCCAGATGGTTTGTTTTTTTAGTCAATACTGTAACAATAAAGGCAACCTACTGAATGAACCTACAATTAACTTTTTACTTTGTGTCTGGAAGTAGCCTGTCTGTAACCCTGAATGGTGTGTAGTGATTCTCCTGGCTTCCCTTCAGTGTGGTTTCTCTTGAGAGCCAGCTGGTGTCTTATTCCTGAGGGTGTAACCTTAATCTCTGGGTTGTCCTCGCCGGTTGTTGTTGGACTCCTGCCAAAGTCAGCTGACGAACTTGGACTGGCTCGGTGTAATCAATACAAACGGGTGATAAGGCTCCAAACGCTGGCGACCTGAAAGAACATTTTGCAGGGGGTTCTATGACAAGTCAGTGGCTTAAGTTTTTACCTAATCAAAATGAGTCTTTGAACGCAATTGACTCATTTGTAAGCTAAGTGGCATCCGGTGCTGAGGAATCTAGGATTACCTGGTGAAGTGGATTACTTCAGGCTTCTAAACATCCTTTATCTCCCATCAAGCCTCTTCTGACTCAGAACTGGTGAGATGCTGGACCATAACTGTGTAGGTTAACCAAAATAACAACCCTGCTCAAAGTTATCACTTTTATTGTTTAACCTGCGAGTTTGGGTGCCAATCCACATTGTTTCTCTGCGGTGTTAATTCACTGGATCATATTGTAAACTCCCTTTTCCCTTCAGACAAGATGGCAGGGTAACTTGTAATGGTGGCAAACCTGAATGGAATAAAGCACTACTAGGAAATGAAATCAGTGGGTGCAGACATGTGGCTGAGATTCTTCCAGATATGTGATAGGAGCAGGTGTGAAGACCAATTGGTGCCTATCCAAACTCATGTCTTCAAGAAGAGTACAGATGCTCCTTTCCCTTTTTATATCAACTACACTGTTACATCAATGCTGGCTGCAATATATTAGGTCATAATCCCTGTCCTTGGGATACCTTCATTAGCGTAGAGGAGACAGTCAACTTCTGAAGTAGGCCTGCCACGAACTCTGGTGTATTGTGTCTAGGATGCTCTTCAATGGCAGACACCCTTAATTTAGCTCACGGTGCCTCAGATTACATGTGATTTACCCAGCAGGGTAGGAAGTATCTGTAATCTTCCTAACTCCTGCGTGGGACGTTTAGGAAGTAATCCTTTGCATCAGGGTCTTTGCTATTCGGGATCCTTGGGACATCCCGAGCCAGTTGACGTTTAAAATGGTTAGGTTAGGGCACGTGTCAAACTCATTCCATGGAGGGCCAAGTGTCTGAGTTTTCACTCCCTTGTAATTAAGTAAGGAAATCCCCTCACCTGGTTGCCAGTTTTAATTGAAAGGAAAACAATATAACTCTCAGACTCTAGGCCCTCTATGGAATGAGTTTGACACCCCTGGGTTAGAGTAGGGACATCCCAAGGATTCCAGATAGCACTAACCATTGTGTCAGTTTCATGCCAGAAATGGTCTGGACAGGTGATCAACCTACAACTCTGGCTGGTAACTTTAATGTTTCAGCATGTCCTTTCCACCTCTGCGTCATTACAACTGAATTAGGAGGCATTAGTGAGTCACTTAGTAGTGGGGCTCAGTGGCATTCAGGCAGGTTTATGCTGTGTCCATGTGAGTCATTAAGCAGACATCCATTTGAGGTCATAGCAGATAGCTCAGACTAGCACCCTTTCAGTGCCACACCTTTGGACTGATTTGTACATTTTCTATATCCCAATTTGAAAGATGTCATTAAAATAAAAAGGGACAAAGGCCAGTATTACAATTACTCACAATATTAGTCTGTTTTCAGGTTTGTAGTGTGATTCTTTACTGATCACATTTTTCAAACGGTGAAACTGGTTTGATCTGCCCTTAACTGGTGTAAAACCAATGTCAAAGAACATATCGTGCAGATGGATTGCATGGTTTTAGCAGATTACTCATCACCACTGGGGGCATGCGCCGGAATCCATTCCTGACTACGCTGCTGTTTCATAACCCTGTCCTTGCCTGGTGAGTGACGTAATAGGCTACACACCCCAAATCCAGCCGCGTCTCTGCTTAGTCAGTGATATGAAAGTAATGTGATTATTGGACGGCAACATTGAGTTCAAATCAGGGCAGGTTTTCCCGATCGTGAAGAAATGTAGGTTTACCAGTGGTTTAATGATGCATCTTTCCCAAAACACCACGCAGAGAGAACGGTCGCGAACTGCGTAGTTGGAACATGTGTCGATACTGAAAGGATCAAAAGAAAGGGGACGCTGCTCTCGGATCAGCTTTCTCCATTCAACATTTGCCTTAACGTTTGAATTATTTCACAATACTGACGACGGATCAGCTCCTAGAGAGATATTACCGCCTACGCTGCACATTTTAAAGTGTATTATTATAATGCTTACCCAATGATGTGCCAAATCCAATGAAAATATAATGCGTACCCAATGATGTGCCAAATTGGTGATTTAGTTCATTTTCATTCGTTACTAAGCATTATAATAAGCCGCCTCAATATTTGCATGCGTAGGTGGTAATATCTCTCTAGGAGCTGATCCGTCGTCAGCTGCTCATTTAGGCAATACTTATTTCATATTATAATTGGATTCCATATTTTAAATGGTATTTAGGATCTGTATTTGTTTTTATACACTGTTTAACCACCACCCGTGTGATTTATGGTTCACCTGCCATTCTTAGAAATGCATAGAGTGCCATCCTGTGGTGAATGTATGTTACTAGCATTTTATCTATCCTTTGCACACTGTTGGCATAGCACCAAAGCGTGGGTCACCAACAACATAAACGTAATTGATGGACCAAATGCGTTCCTTGACATGTCTACACTTGATTTCTATGACAAATCTATAGTGGTCAATCAATTACATTCCATGAAAGAAACATTTTTTTTTTGTTATCCAAACATGATTTACATCATTTGATTACAAAGTCTCATATGGCAAAGAAACCTAAACAATGGTCCTTTGTTTTTTGTTTATAATAAAGTAAAAGTTGTGCTGGTTGGGTATCTTATTGAGAAAGGCATAGTTGAAGTTTGACATATTCCCTGGATTTGAACTTGTGTCCACAACAATACATTGATTGCAGCCACAAAGCATACCAAATAAAAAAGCATGGCTATTTTGGTTGGCCTGGGGAATCAGTGGCCTCCTTCAGGTGTCTAGAAACTGCACTTGTACAACAATGCTCTTGTAGCCATGACACGTAAAAAAAAAAATCTATAGGAGAGGAGGCTGGTGGAAGGCACTTTAGGAGGACGGGCTCATTCTAATGGCTTGAATGCAATCAATGGAACAGTATCAAACATATGGAAACCACATGTTTGACCTCGTTCCATTTATTCCATTCTAGCCATTACAATGAGCCCATCCTGCTATAGCTCCTCCCATCAGCCTCATCAGGTCCATAAATCAGACCAGTGTCCACCTCAGGCAGCACATCCTGAACAAGCTCTGTCTCAGGTCTGTGTTTGGCACTAGACTTGCAACTTGCGGACCAACTGGCAAGTGTCTTCACTGACATTTTCAACCTCTCACTGACCGAGTCTGTAATGCCTACATGTTTCAAAAAGACCACCATAGTCCCTGTGCCCAAGAAAGCGAATGTAACCTGCCTAAATGATTACCGCCCCGTAGCACTCACGTCGGTAGACATGAAGTGCTTTGAAAGGCTGGTCATGGTTCACATCAAAACCATCATGCCAGAAACCCTAGACCCACTACAATTTGCAACAGATCCACAGATGATGCAGTCTCAATCGCACTCCACACTGCCCTTTCCCACCTGAACAAAAATAACACCTATGTGAGAATGCTGTTCATTGACTACAGCTCAGCGTTCAACATCATAGAGCCCACAAAGCTCATCACTAAGCTAAGGACCCTGGGACTAAACACCTCCCTCTGCAACTGGATCCTGGACTTCCTGATGGGCCGCTCCCAGGTGGTGGTAAGGGTTGGCAACAACACATTTGCTACGCTTTTCCTCAATACTGGGGCCCATCTGGGGTGCGTGCTTAGTCCTCTTCTATACTCCCTGTTCACCCACAGCTGCATGGCCAATTACGACTCCAACACCATCATTAAGTTTGCTGATGACACAACAGTGGTAGGCCCGATCACCGACAACAATGTGACAGCCTATAGGGAGGTCAGAGACCTGGCAGTGTGGTGACAACAACCTCTCCCTCATTGTCAGCAAGACAAAGGAGCTGATCGTGGACTACAGGAAAATGAGGGCCGAACAGGCACCCATTAACATTGACCCCCCCCCTTTTTGATACACTGCTGCTACTCGCTGTTTATTATCTATGCATAGTCACTTTACCCCTACCTACATGTACAAATTACCTCGACAAACATACACTTTACCCCTACCTACATGTACAAATTACCTTGACTAACATATACCCCCGCACATTCACTCGGTACCAGTACCCCCTGTATATAGCCTCACTATTATTATTTTATTGAGTTACTTTTTATTTAATTCTTTACTTTAGTGTATTTAGTAAATATTTTCATTACTCTATTTCTTTAACTGCATTGTTGGTTAAGGGCTTGTAAGTAAGCATTTAACAGTTGTATTCGGCGCATGGAGTAGACCAAAGCGCAGCGTGGTTAGAACACATTCTTCTTTATTTAATGAAGAACACGAAGAACACTTAAACAAAAACAACAAAACGAACAAGACGAACGTGACCGCTATATAAAAAATGTGCTAACGTGCAACATAACATAGACAATAACCCACGAAATACCAAAGAAGACGGCTGCCTAAATATGGTTCCCAATCAGAGACAACGATAAACACCTGCCTCTAATTGAGAACCAATCTCGGCAACCATAGACCTACATAAACACCTAGATGGAAACAACCCCATAAATCTACAAAACCCCTAGACAGTACAAACACCCTAGATGAGTGATAGAGGAATTCTAAATTCCTTTATGCTTTAATTACCAAAATCAATTAGCACTCATTTCTAATTCATTAATGAATTGTAAGTTCATTAATTATGCATGAAGTAGATCGAGACCAGTCTTAAAAGCCAGGTAAAGAGCGTTTATTACGAGAGAGTACTGAATGCTTACACACATTTCCACAGGTTATAAACTGAAAATGACGTCAGCGTTTTCCAAACGTTCTGTTTCACAAACAGAGGGCCCCTCTTAACTCTCAAGCCTCCACGTTATCAGCACGAAGTCAAGGCCAGTCAGCATAAATCAACATTCCCGACCATTTGGAGATGGCCCGTTCCCACCACCTGGAGATTTGTACAACTGAATGAACTAAGGAACAGACCTATATTGTTACTAACTCCTGACTACATTATATACAATTGGGAAATGGAGCAAGAGGGAAAACTCACATGTACCGTACATTATAGCATTTGGACTAGTCAGTTTCTGATTGGAATGTATACATAATTAGTCATTTCAACCATATTTTCCTCTATCAATCCTCCCTTTGATCAAATATTATACATTAAAATCTACAAAATAAAAATATTATTATGAATGTTTACCCGACTCTTCACCCATCATTAATCAAATCTAACCTTAACTCCAACTGTTTTTAAACCTACATCAGAATCATAACTCCTCTTTCAGGATTTTTTTTCTTTTTACAATCTTTATTAAAAAACAGTTTAATCATTGAAACAAATTACAATCTAATTCCCCTTCATCTCAACACTATTCTCATCAAACATAAATTCCCCACAAATGACAGATCCAGATTCGTCCACTTCCTCTGTAGACATGCCTTCAGTCCTCCATGGGTCAGAACCTGGAATCGGCCCATAACGCACCATCTGTAGTGTCATTGATCTCTCCAGAGTCCTGGAAACAATAACTTTCATACATACACGCAATCAACCACGTACGTACAAGACTAACACAGTCACACCGGTTAAGGTGGCCCATAACACCACATTTTTCCATAAATACTGTCTACCCAATTTAGTTCAGAGAAGTATCCACCCCAGAGTTTCTGCCAACCCGTGAGCCAGGGTGGTCAAACCAGCTGAGGCTTCGGGCACTGATTCGTCCGGAGCTGTGCTACCTGGGATGTAAGACACGGTCCTGATTACCACGCCCACTTCCTCCTTTTATCTAATGCAATTCCATTCTGTCAGGTCTTCCAGCTGATTGCTTCAGTCTGTTCTACAAACCCTTTAATAACCCTTCTGGTAACTATAATTAATCCAGTCTACATTCTTATTGAGAGTAGACCACTCTAATCCTGCCAGTATCTGATTTCTTGCCTTGAACTCATCCGGCACACCTTGTGGAACCCCAATGTTATCAATATATACTCTTTCGCCAAAAGACCTAGATGGAGCATCTCTTCTCTCTCGTTTTGGCTAACTTCATGTCTTGGTGTTGTATGAGTGTAAAAGGCATTCCTAACCAGTCCAATCAGTCGGCAATACTGCACAAACTCATTCCCCCGCACAACCACCAGATGTCGACACTGGCCCATTTTATTTGATTGGAATCCCCAGAGTTCAACCAGCCTGTCAATTCAGACATGGTCTCGTCAGTGGTCATATTCTCTGTACTAACTTGGTTCCTGGGGATATAAATAGTGCAAATCAATACAACTGTCATTATCTGGCATTCCTGCTTTCATGAACAGCTTTACCATACATGCCATTCCCTTAGGGGAATTAATTCTGTTCAGTGGGAAAGGGATAGTTGTTAACTGGGGTTTAGCGTTCGCACAGGCATAACATTCTTCTTTAGCCACTGATCTGGCCGTATATTGAATCCATTCCAACCATAAGTTGGACTCCCCAAACCCAGTCTCCACCTCTATAACTTAACTGGTCGAAGCCCACATACCATAACCCGAGGTCCTGAGTATTGACCGCCTTAATGTTAATTCGCACCTTTATACAATACTTCCTTTGCTCGGGAACACAGTCCAAAACGCCAACCCTTACTATACTCCACCTGATCCCAAATTGAGTGTATGGGTTTACGTAGCCATCCCTTTCAGTGTGAGCTATGACCTGTGTCCACGATCAATATGGGGAACCTGCACTGATATCTCTTCTATTTTGGAACAAAATCCTCACCGTCTAAACCATGGGTCAAATTACCACTCTCCGCATATCTAGTAGGGCGTGCTGTATCAGGAATACGTCACCCACGATAAGACAGCTCAGACGAACAGCTTCCATGTGAAACCCCACCCTTTCCCCGAGAACACATCACTTAGCAAGAGCCAGATACATCTTCACTTCTATGAACAAAAACAGGGGTGACAGGACAGGGAGGGTTACTTCATTCGAGAGATGGCCCCCGGAATTCTGTTAATTCCAGTTCTCCTCCCGAACACTGTTTATTTGTTCGACAGTGAAATATGTATCTTACCCCCCCGTAGTGCGATATGAATCCGGGTGGCCCACGGGACTGGATTGAGTGTCTTCACCTGTAGTTCACCTGTAGTGCATAAACTCTTGGACATACAGGTTTGGTTAATAAAACAGTTTCTTATTCGTCAAACCAATTAACAACATTTTTTTTTATTAGTTAATTATCCCGTAGGTCACATCCTATTCTAGAACACTATTTACCCATCCCCTTTTGTTACCTGGCTCTGCCCAGGTAACAACCTTGCCTTATTCTTATACAATGACTTAGATAAGATTTAGTGAATTATCCTTATGTCTGAAATTCCATTTAGGAGTGTCCCTTTCATTTTCCACATGTCCAATTCTCACTTTTGTCTCCACTCAGTAACTTATCTACCCACTATGTTATCTTTGCTCGTCCTGGCCCCCTTCTAAAACTTCTCTGCACTCCAACCTTCAAGGTCTCTGCAGTGCGGGGAGGGCTCCTCTGTATGTTTCTCATGTTTTCCAAATTTGAACTACATGTCTCACTGTTTGGCTCCATCCAAACCCATGGACCCTCTTTTAGAAAAAAAAAAAAACATGTCTATGAGCGGCTTTTCTCCAAATTCCTTAATCAATCTATCTTAATCCTAACAATAATCCTAACTCCTCATAGATGTCCTATATTCCTGTTAAATATAATACTATTTAAAAACTTATAATCTAATAAATGCTAACCATATTAAAAATCCTTCCTACACTAACAAGCCCTCTCCTTGGGGACCCTCAGTATTCTATCTGACAATAACATGGATTTAATGTGTTGCAAAGTGTGGAATAAAACTTTGGTCCTGTAAAACAGAGTAAAGCAGAACAAAGCATTCTTATAACCCATCTGGTCCTCTCAGCTATTCTTATCCAGCACCAGGTGGGCACCATGCCACCCTTCACGACAGGGAGAACAAACATACATGGGTCATCCTCAGTCAGTCTTATCCTCCCCTCAAAGCATGCTTCACCTCAGCCTCTCCAACTGGAGCATCAAGCAAAGGCATCATGCCTGAAGCCTTCACCACATCTGTAACAGACTTCTTAAAACACGGTATGATGCAAGCAGCACATCACATCAATAACAAATAATACAAGAATTAG
The DNA here is from genome assembly GCF_034236695.1 of Oncorhynchus nerka. NCBI lineage: Eukaryota > Metazoa > Chordata > Actinopteri > Salmoniformes > Salmonidae > Oncorhynchus > Oncorhynchus nerka. Next base: position 37,143,283 of record NC_088400.1, read on the forward strand.
GGTCAGAAATCCAGTAACCACCATACCAGTATACTTACCAAACCAGGCTCCCCACCAAGAGGACAGTCAGACTCCTCTACCCCCGCCATGGTCCTCATTTTAGCAGATCATCAAGCCCATTAAGGCCCTTAGGTATACTACCATCTGGACTGGTGTTATTAGGGATATACGTACAACATTGTTCACCGAACATCTTGCAGACTCCCCCCTGACTAGCAAGAAGCATCCCCTAAGCAAGTCTATTCTGTATAAGACAGCCACAATTTGTCCCTACCATCAAAACCAGTCTCCGTGCCTAATTGATCAATAGCTGAATAGTCTAACATTAATTACCTGAATGGGATTTTTAACACAGTGGTGGCAGGTTCGGTCCAGGGGTGGTAGAGGAGTGTGTCTGGCCCCCTGGCTCGTCTGAGACCTCTGTTTTTGGCAGTACCTTAATAGAAAACACACCCACCGTGTCTGTCCCGGTCCTTTGTAGTCCGGGGTGTAAGTGCCTGCATCAGAGAGCTTAATAGTTTTGATGGTTAGTAGGATTTCATCACCTTTACAAAGTTCAACAGTACTCCCAGGTTTCCCCCATATCATGGGAAACCTATCCACCTTTGTGGGATTCCCTATGCCATAAGGATATCCTCTTCTCCAGTCCCAGAACTGTCCCAAGTTGGTTATCATGTAATCCCCATACGGACACCCTCCCCCATTACACAGGTAATGTCCCCCGTCTTTTGACACTCCTGTACACGGGTGTTAAAATCAAATAAAAATACCTCAATTTCTTCCCTGCCCTGTTGGCTCAAAATATGTTATCTTCCCCTATTTATTCTCAATGATGAATATGACTTTCTCTCTGTTACAATACCAACTCCCCAATAGCCCATTCAAAAAAAAAACTTCACAGCTAATGTTATAAGACAGAATCCTGAACCACTTTCTCATTTGCGGTTCAAACAGTAATTCTAAACCCTCAACCAAAACTGCTTCATTTCTAATGAATTTACCTTAAAACAAGTAACTCAATATGACCCCATTCATTATACAAATGACTCTCCCCTGAGGCTGATCAGACCTCAGAAGCCAGTCATGATAAGGTCAAAAGGCCATACCATATTAGACATAAAGATCCCTTTATCCTTACAATAGAAATAGTCACCTGTATGATTCAAACCCATAAAAAAACATCTCATAAGGTTCCATATGTGAGCGTGCCTCTTTAAAATCTCCTTGCACTAAAACAAATCGTTCTAACAGTTGTTTTATATATATATAATTTGCAGACCTTTTTCAATTTGGTCGTTTAAAGCTGCACTCTCCCCCAAAATTATAATCCCAGGAGGCCTCTAAAAGTGAGCCACCACATCCCTAACTATCATTCACTAATGCTACCTCGAATCAGAAACTCAATAAGTGAACTATAACCTAATGATAATTCCCCTTTGACTCAAATCATTAATCATAAGTTTTAGACATCGTCTACGGATATGTTTACTTAAATGACCATGCTACCTTTAGATACAATTAACCCGATAACATTATTATCCAATGCATTACTCTTTCTCTCTTTTTTTTTTTTTTACCTTTATTTAACCAGGCAAGTCAGTTAAGAACAAATTCTTATTTTCAATGATGGCCTGGAAACAGTGGGTTAACTGCCTGTTCAGGGGCAGAATGACAGATTTGTACCTTGACAGCTGGGGGGTTTGAACTCACAACCTTCCGGTTACTAGTCTAACGCTCTAACCACTAGGCTACCCTGCCGCCCCTACCCTGCCGCAAATGTCGTACATTTCGCAGTGTAAGGAATCCGTCATTTAATCCCCGATATTTAATAAATATGCATTTGCATTCCCTCATGGCTCCTCCTTTAATTTACTTACTTATGGGTAACTTTCATCCGTTCCGGAACAAAGAGTTCTACCTAAAACCGCCAGAACACACTGTTCAACTAAGTTAAATCAAACCCTAAAATTGACTATAACCAATAAACAAATAAACAAAACACTTTTATCTCAACTTCTGAAAGGTTACTCGAAGCCTCGATACACACACTAACAGCCATACAGTTTGCTCCGTTATTCCCAGTCTTTGGTGACAAAAGTGTCTCGCTAGTGACGTCATCATCAAGCGCTCAACCTGCCAATTCGTAGCGACTTCAAATGGATTGTAAATAATTCTTGTTCGATTAACCAAACCTAATTTATCACATCTGTTCTAATCCTGAATTATAATTTACCACCCCAACCAACATCTCTAAATTCGCTAATTTTATAAAAGCTTTTCGATGGGCATAAACCATAATTGTCTTTTTGTTATCATTTAGAATCCATTTTGCTCTAAATACCTGTCTCGTCTTTGACTTAGTATTTTAATTACAACTCTATTCCCAATACGTTATTCACTTGTCTAATTACAACTCAGACCAGCATTAGTGAGTGCTCGCCTTAAAAATGCCTTGTCTCTGGGAACAGGGAAATCACCTTAACCCAAACATTTACTCCTACAATGACACCCAATAATTCTGATGATCCCTTCACGTCGTTCGTTTTAAATCTCTTGATGTATCATGTAACTTATTTTTCTATCTTCGAATTGTCGTCCCACAATATTTTTTCCCACTGTCATACACTCAAACCACTGTGATTACCGTGCACTGTCCCTTTAAGATAAGACTTTTCATTTGTTCCCCGCAACGAGAACGGAAATCAGATCATTTTTAGAATACGTTACTTTTTGTTCAAATTCACTGGTGTTACCTTAACCAAAAATCAATAATCAGAAAAACAATCACAACTTCTTACGATTCAACTATTCTTACCTAATTTATAGTCCAAAGCGTTGCACTATATAGCCCCATTGAGTGTCTAGCAATTCCGTTGCTTGGCTATAGACACAAATCTGCCCGCCTTTGTAAAATATATATTCCCTATTCAGATTGAGTTCAGTTTTAAATTCTAATCATCAGAGTAAACCCAACCGAACTTCTCAATGTACTATACCCTAACATTAAACGTACCATGTTTTTGTGTTAAACTTCTCATGTCAATTGATTCATAATTAGCCGTAACGTCCAGGCAGGCTGGAATTGTATTGTATCTCTCCGTTATCCCCTCCATTTAACTTTAGGTAACTCTCTTCTATGATACATCTATTTAAATACGACTCCCATCTCAATACATTATTCCACCAGATCATTTTGGGCGAAATAGCGTTTTACATCGGAATTGTTTCGCCGTTATTTTTAATGACTTCTTTTATCAATTCTATCTGGAACACATAATATCCGTTCAGTTATATCTTTTGCAAACACTGGCGACCGTATTTTTCAGGCAAAACATGCAAGTAGGTCGATTACGATCTAAAATCAATTTTAGTTAAACGGGAACCGAACCATGGATTACCGTTGGTGAAACTGCCGCGCTCACCACTCCCCTACCAGCACAATGGAATTTGACTGAGACTCTCCGCAAATATACACATTTTCACAGTTATCTGTATTTGTTACTCCGACATCTAGACAACAGAAAATAGCCCAAATTTAAACGCCCATATCTCTTTTATTGGAATCCTCATCTACTAAAGTCTGACATTAAGTCTCACCCGTATACAATACATTACTGTTCCTTTAGGACTTTTACTAAGATTGTCGCTCCAAATCAGCCTACTTGTAGGGTTGACCGAAGACAAATAGACCGAGTCTCAAGAGTCTCCGTCCACTCATCGTTCAATCTGATATTAGTTTTCACCCGTATACAGCGATCACTGCAGTAATATACAGTAATCCCTATTCCTATAGGACTTTGAACTAAAATATCGCCCCAAATATAGCTTAATCTGTAGAGTTGATTGAAAATGACCAACGGAAAAGCAACTCAATTGTTCCCCATAATCTAAATAAAGACCACCAACCTGCAGTATCTATTACCAAGATCTATATATCTATGGGGTCACTTGTTCTGTCTCTCCGCTGGATACTTTGTTCAATCTGACATTTAACTCACCCACACGATCACTTTTCACTATCAAGAACACTGACTACTAAAAACCGGGAAAGACCCCCCCATACATACATCGCTCGATCTCCCGTCAGTTCTGGGGCCTCTTTCGAGGCATTTCTCCCCATTCTTAATCCTCACCGTTACTAGTAGCTATGGTCTTTAAACACTTATCTATGCCTTTCTATATAATTTTAAATTCTATGTGCGTGCAGTTCTATAAATTTGTAATTTACCGTTACTTAGTTACTTCTAGTTACTATTCTGCTTGCCTATGTGTGTGTCCCTTTAAAAATAATCAGTATGTATTTTCCATCTGGTCGGGTGCGTTTCTCATGATTTAAGTTTAGCTCTTTTATGGAAATCTTACGAATAGCTTTGACTTTTGAATCAGATTTTTAGGTCTAACCTAACAACTATAAGCCCAGGGTTTGTAAGGCCCTAGTTAAAATCTTATTTTCCGGTTGTGTCAGTAAAGAACTCTAATAATCGTTATCTCACGCCGCTAATTGTTAGATTTCCCTCTCGCATTAGATTTAAGTTACACTCTCCTCCTTATTCGGCTAAACAATCCTTCCTTTTCTGTCTTAATCTCTCATGATTAAGTTTAGCTCTTTTATGGAAATCTTACCAATAGTTTTGACTTTTGAATCAGACTTTTAGGTCTAACCTAACAACTATAAGCCCAGGGTTTGTAAGGCCCTAGTTAAAATCTTATTTTCCGGTTGTGTCAGTAAAGAACTCTAATAATCGTTATCTCACGCCACTAATTGTTAGATTTTCCCTCTCGCCTGGAAACATCATGTCTACAAATATGGCTTTTATCTCATTTCTTTAGATTTAAGTTTCCCTCTCCTCATTTGGATATTTTCCGTAGTATTAGTTGAATCGGGACGGTGATCAATACTGCCACTATTCACATGACCAATCCAGTTATCTTGCGCTTGCCGTCTCTCTACGCCCAGTATTTGTACAAAATAACCGTCCTATCTCCCAGTAGCTATTTAATATCCCTTCTTAATCTCGGGCTGGTGTGCCACTCATGACTAAGTTTTAGTTTATTTTCGGTAGTGCACATTACCACAGGTTATTTTCGAACCTGCTTCCGTGTATATCGGTTCTACAAAACCCATTGTATGATGATCATACACCCTTGTGGGGATAGCAAAGTTCTCACTATTGATGAATTCTCAGAACATCAATTAAAGAACTCAAATCCCCCCAAAATCAAGAATAAAGGCTACTTTACCTGCTGCCGGCTGGGAAAACATTGTTCGTTTGAATCTAGTCACCCTCTCTGTCCTCTGTGATAATACGCAGGCCTGTTTCAATTTTAACCTCAATTCAGAGGTCAGGTCTTTAGTAAAACAAGTCAAAACTCGTCCGTGCACGATTTTCCAGCGTACTACCTACAGGCACAGAGAGGGATATTTTAGATCCGGCTCTTCGAAGGACCAAATTGATAGAGGAATTCTAAATTCCTTTATGCTTGAATTGCCAAAATCAATTAGCACTCATTTCTAATTCATTAATGAATTGTAAGTTCATTAATTATGCATGAAGTAGAGCGTTTATTACGAGAGAGTACTGAATGCTTACACACATTTCCACAGGTTATAAACTGAAAATGACGTCAGCGTTTTCCAAACGTTCCGTTTCACAAACAGAGGGCCCCTCTTAACTCTCAAGCCTCCACGTTATCAGCACGAAGTCAAGGCCAGTCAGCATAAATCAACATTCCCGACCATTTGGAGATGGCCCGTTCCCACCACCTGGAGATTTGTACAACTGAATGAACTAAGGAACAGACCTATATTGTTACTAACTCCTGACTACATTATATACAATTGGGAAATGGAGCAAGAGGGAAAACTCACATGTACCGTACATTATAGCATTTGGACTAGTCAGTTTCTGATTGGAATGTATACATAATTAGTCATTTCAACCATATTTTCCTCTATCAATGAGACAAAAATACACATACCACCCTCGTCACACCCTGGCCTAACCAAAATATATAAAGAAAACAAAGAATACTCAGGTCAGGGCGTGACAGCGCATGTGACAGATGAAATTTGATTTGACTTGATCCCCCTATGTGAATGTACTACACTATTACAGCCCCTTCCTAGATGTCCAGAATTTTGTGGTACAATTGATGCTCTCAACCATGAACCCCTGGATTACTGGATTAAGCCCCAGTCCATCTGTTCATAGTTTGTGGAGAGGCGAATGGTATTAAATGTTTTTCTAAAAATGTGGTGCATGCTTCCTCAGGTTTTGTCCCTTTTCAGTCATTTGAAATGTTTTTGTATTTTAACAAATTTAAGCAAGCTCAGTTGATCCAATGATGGCCTATAGACAATAGTGTGCAACTGCAGCCCTTAATTCGGGGCATTCCTGCATCTGCATGAACGCCCACCCCCCCCCTCGAGCATCCCATTGGTTTCTGAATGAAAGCACCGAATTAAGGGATGGAATTTTTTCGCCCCTGCCTAGACAGTGTCCTTCGCTCCTGCCTGCCGAACACCTGCCCTCACTGTCATTAAAAGAACTGCGGGAAAACAGTGCCCGACAGGTGTGGGCGAAGGACACTGTCTACCGGTGAAAGGAGCCTAGCCTCCGCCCCTTCTGTGGGGCTTATTGGAGGTTGGCATCCAATGTTATTGTGCATTAATGACACCTATTGTACTGGAGCGCCACCGCCTCCTGCCTGTCCTAATTTTATTATTATATTTTTTTTTACTTAGGGGGTAGATCAGCTTTAATATTGCAGATAGATTGTAGCTTCCATCAATGTAATTGTCTGCCTCATGTAAAAATCATGTAAAAATCATGTAAAAATATATATTTTTAAAAGTATATACAGTATCAGTCAAAGGTTTGGACACACCTACTCATTCCAGGGTCTTTCTTTGTTTTTACTATTTTGCCAGATGGTCCTAAGGAGGAGGACATGACGCACTCCCCTCATATCTTTCCCAGGCACAGGCAGGAACCAAGGATTGTTTATGACACAAAGACTGTTTCTTCACAAAGTCAAATTTCCTTCACATTCCACCCTTTTATCACTTGTGTGACAATAATCATTACATTTTAAGGTAGGCATTAAGATTTTAACTTCAATATCCTATTTCTATTCAAGTAAGGGAAATCAACACAAAAAACCAGACACTTCATCATTTCAGGCCCTTCATTCTGGGTTATACAATGTAATTAGTATGGTAATATTATCATCATAATAAAGGTTATACTTCTATTAATGAATGTGAATTCATCAAAAATGCACACACATATACAACATGTTAAGTAACATTGTTTAGACAAACTAAGAAAAAAAACACGCTGCAGCCCATTTGGAAATATGGGATCCCCAACTTCCAAACAGGGATTCCAACCAAGTCGCAGGCATCCACTCTGTTTGTGGGGAATTATTCATAGCAACAGCGGCAATGTATTCGGCGAGATCAGTCATATTAGAAGAGTGATCTGAGACAAAAGTGTAACTTTCATTGCTAATTATTGCACAAGTGCCCCCCTTAACCTGCTAAAAGAGAGTCAAGAGCCTCTTTGTTTTGCAGAGCCAATTTACGCAATTCTTTGAGCATTTCCAATTTCCTCTATGTCTCTAGAGATCACTTGAATTTGGTCTAGGGCACATGCATATTGACTTTCACAGGGAAGAGAGAGAGGACACAAGTAATAACAGTTTCAACCTTGCTACAATCTGATGGCTCTCCTCATAATTTAGGGACACAGCTCTGTCTCTAGAAGCCACGCCTTTCCAAATCATAATTAGAACTATTGATAAGTTATCCAACTCAAATTTAGAATGACAGTCCTTAGTGCTTCACGTTGGTTCTATCACTTTAATTTAAGACCCTCCACTTAGTACACGCCGATACTGGCAGAATGTACATTTACATTTACATACAGTATATTCATCTTGTATTTCTAGCATTAACTATTCTCATCACTTCCGGTAATGACATATTGGTATCTCAATGCACTCTTAGTCTAACTTACTATACATTTTGCAGTGTGCAGACCTCCACAATCAACCTGATACCCCAAATATTTTTGGGGGGTTAGGCCTAAATCAATTACAGGCACAGTTGACCACCCCACTTCCTCCGGGCACTTATCCTTCTGGCATTTATTCATTTCATTCTTCAGATAGTGTTTCAGTTTGTCCTCCCCATTGCACATGTTCAAAGTGGATGGCCCTTGATAATGTCTCTCACCTGAGCCGCCACTGTCCTTTACAGTCCATTAAGTCTTGTCTATTTTCCTACCAGTACACCAGCAAGTTTGGACGGGATTTCTCTCTCCATGCTCACTCCACGTGGACTCATGTCGCACTCCTGAGCGAAAAGGCATGAGAGAAAAGGCAGTTGATAGCTTCGACTGGATGCTATGTGCAGGTTGCTGGCTTGGGCTCAGGTCTCACGGTAGAAGTGGTGAAGGACCATACTGAACGCCATTGTCGCCATTACTTAAGCCGGTCGAGGTTCACACTGTTCTTGGTCAAATGATACCTTCCATGCATCTAGATACCATCTGAGGTCACCTTCGCCATTAACCCAGAGAGAGGACAGACCAGAACAACAGTTTAGTTTAGGGCATTTCTGATTCAGGAAATCCAGACAAATTATTACTACTACCTGGTTGAGTAAATCCAGAGAAATGATTTACTGTATGACAAATTAGTATTACTACCAATATTCTTAAAATACAATTTTCTAAAACCAATGTCAAAGAGAATAACAACACACAGTTGAAACCATTTTTTTATACTCCCCTATCATCTTGGCGATCTCACCGCAGAGTTACAGGGTCAGGGAGTCAGAGGGATAATCCTTAGGGAGAAATCCTGACCATCCAGCAGACACAATCTGGTGAGATTTGTTATTGAAGCCTGACAAAAACAAAGAAAACCAAACAACAACAGCAATACACCATGTATCACTCGAGGTGGGGAATACTTCAATCCATTTAGAGTAACTGTAAAACATGAACAACATCTTTTTCCTGAAAAACAATTAGCATATTTACCAAAGGCTATGGGTACCAAAGGCTATGGGTACCTTTTTATGCATTACTCGCCTTAAATTATTTTTTAAATAATTTATTTTAATTTTATTCAGATCAATTTAAATTGACTTACTGAAATCAGTTGCCGTCCCTCAATTGTTTGCGGATGATGTGTCTCCTCCTGGGCAGCTCATAGTAAGGGTCTGGTCTGGGCGGGTCTCATCCTCTTTTGGTCAGACAGGAATTTCCCCCATGCTTTATAAAATGTGCCACCGGTTTTCCTCTCAGACCACCAATGGAAAGCTCCTCAAGCAGAATCAATCATCCTATTCGTGATTCCCAATTGTTGTGGATATTCTTACACAGGGACACTCGAAGTCAATCTTAAATGAATCATTGTTTATTATCAGTACGCTGGAGAGGTTCCAACCAACTCAATGCACCAAGTACACATGTCGATCAGGAGCTCTACCGGGGAAGACACGTTAGTTCCCTTATATACTGGTTACAGACATGTTACATAGGCATAATTCATAGGGTTAGTTCCGGCATGTGTCTGGCACCGTGTCCTATCTTAACTTGAAGAACTTGGGCTTCCGAGTGGCACAGCAGTCTAAAGCACTGCATCTCAGTGCTAGGGGCGTCACTACAGACACCCTGGTTAGATTCCAGGCTGTATCACAACCGGCCTTGATTGGGTGTCCCATAGGGTGACGCACAATTGGCCCAGCATCGTCCGTGTTTGGCCGGTGTAGGCCGTCATTGTAAATAAGAATTTGTTCTTAACTGACTTGCCTAGTTAAATAAAGATAAAAAATGAATCATTTAAGAACATATTCTCGGTGATCTGCCAGATAAGGAGGAGGGTCATGACAGCCCCCCCTCATATCTTTACCAGCACAGGCAGGAACCAAGGGTTGTTTTTTGACACCAAAGCCAAGATGAACCCAAGGGGCATGAATTTTCGAGCTCTACCCATAGATTTTACGGTGACGTAGTGTCCCCATGAGTGACAGAACACTGTGCCATTCACGGCACAACGAGAGAGCATTACCAACCCCTATGCTTCGTATTTTTCGCTGGCTGCCCCACCACCACCACAGAAAGCACTGGGCTAGGCTGAAACACCTGCATTTTGAGGCTGCCTTACTCAAGAAAGCAAAAAAGAGACCAAGTTTGTATTCTTTCTTTTTTTAACGTTGTTGGCAAACTGATATGTGATACACATTACTATATACAGTATAAATTCCAGTCATAGTTTATCAAAAGCCTTTTCAAAGTCAGCTATGAAAACCAGGCCTGGTTTCCCAGATTTGTCAGTGTTCTATTGTTTCCAGAACTTGTCATATTATCTCCAATGTACACTGATCCAAAAAATAAAGGGAACACTTAAACAACACAATGTAACTCCAAGTCAATCACACTTCTGTGAAATCAAACTGTCCACTTAGGAAGCAACACTGATTGACAATAAATTTCATATGCTGTTGTGCAAATGGAATAGACAACAGGTGGAAATCATAGGCAATTAGCAAGACACCCCCAATAAAGGAGTGGTTCTGCAGGTGGTAACCACAGACCACTTCTCAGTTCCTATGCTTCCTGGCTGATGTTTTGGTCACTTTTGAATGCTGGCGGTGCTTTCACTCTAGTGGTAGCATGAGACGGAGTCTACAACCCACACAAGTGGCTCAGGTAGTGCAGCTCATCCAGGATGGCACATCTGTGGCAAGAAGGTTTGCTTTGTCTGTCAGCGTAGTCTCCAGAGCATGGAGGCTCTACCAGGAGACAGGTCAGTACATCAGGAGACGTGGAGGAGGCCGTAGGAGGGCAACAACCCAGCAGCAGGACCGCTACCTCCGCCTTTGTGCAAGGAGGAGCAGGAGCAGCACTGCCAGAGCCCTGCAAAATGACCTCCAGCAGGCCACAAATGTGCATGTGTCTGCTCAAACGGTCAGAAACATGAGGGTGGTATGGGGACTCCATGAGGGTGGTATGAGGGCCCGACGTCCACAGGTGGGGGTCCTGCTTTACAGCCCAACACCGTGCAGGACGTTTGGCATTTGCCAGAGAACACCAAGATTGGCAAATTCGCCACCGGCGCCCTGTGCTCTTCACAGATGAAAGCAGGTTCACACTGAGCACATGTGACAGACGTGACAGAGTCTGGAGACGCCGTGGAGAACGTTCTGCTGCCTGCAACATCCTCCAGCATGACCGGTTTGGCGGTGGGTCAGTCATGGTGTGGGGTGGCATTTCTTTGGGGGGCCGCACAGCCCTCCATGTGCTCGCCAGAGGTAGCCTGACTGCCATTAGGTACCGAGATGAGATCCTCAGACCCCTTGTGAGACCATATGCTGGTGCGGTTGGCCCAGGGTTCCTCCTAATGCAAAAGACAATGCTAGACCTCATGTTGCTGGAGTGTGTCAGCAGCTCCTGCAAGAGGAAGGCATTGATGCTATGGACTGGCCCGCCCGTTCCCCAGACCTGAATCCAATTGAGCACATCTGGGACATCATGTCTCGCTCCATCCACCAACGCCACGTTGCACCACAGACTGTCCAGGAGTTGGCGGATGCTTTAGTCCAGGTCTGGGAGGAGATCCCTCAGGAGACCATCCGCCACCTCATCAGGAGCATGCCCAGGCGTTGTAGGGAGGTCATACAGGCACGTGGAGGCCACACACACTACTGGGCCTCATTTTGACTTGTTTTAAGGACATTACATCAAAGTTGGATCAGCCTGTAGTGTGGTTTTCCACTTTAATTTTGAGTGTCACTCCAAATCCAGACCTCCATAGGTTGATAAATTTGATTTCCATTGATAATTTTTGTGTGATTTTGTTGTCAGCACATTCAACTATGTAAAGAAAAAAGTATTTAATAAGAATATTTCATTCATTCAGATCTAGGATGTGTTATTTTAGTGTTCCCTTTATTTTTTTGAGCAGTGTATTATACATGTAAAAAAAACCTGTCTGATTAGGATGAATAATATCCGACAATACTTTTTAATTCTATGCACTATGCATTTTACTAGAATTGACACTGAAGTGTAAGGGCCTCCATTTTTTTTTAAATGGACAGAATCTTTATATTTACCACTTGGATCCTGTTTCAGTAGTAATGAAATCAGGCTTTCTTGTTAAGTATCTGATAATCTGCCATTTTCATATGAGTGGTTAAAACATGCTAATAACAGTCATCTGAGTACAGCAAAAAATGTTTGGTATACCTCAACTGGTATTCCTTCCAGCCCAGGAGTTGTCCTGGACTTAAAGGCTTTAATTGCATCAAAATGTTCCTGCTCTGTAATTTGGCCTTCACACGAGTCTTTCTGTACAGCTGTTAATTTTACACTATTAATAGAACAATTAACTTTGGTTTGTGGAGACAGAAACATATGCTTAAAGTACTTTCCTTCGTTTTTCAAAATATAGCTTGGTGAATCATGGGTGACTCCGTCATTTGTAACAAGTTTCAGTAAATAATTTTTGTTAGCATGCAGTTTGCTTAATTTTTAAAATATATTACACTTAATATTTCTTGAATAAATTCCTACATTTCTTTTTTTTCTTGCTATCTATCTGTACTGTTAGTCCTTCTATTTCCTTTGTTAACTATGGACTCTTTTGACCTAAAGTGATTTTGTTTTAAAGATGAGTATTGAATTGCATGGCCTCGAAGGCACATTTAAAAGTGTCCTATACAATAAGAGGATCTGCTGTATCTATATTATTTCGGAAAAAAGTCTGTTATAAATCCTTTTGTCCTAGTTAAAAACAAGTTTTTTTTTAAATTTCCAATATTCTAACCCAAGTGGATATTCTGTAAGTCTAAAGTATATGCCAATGATTTGATGGTCCAACTACATTCTGTCCCCTATCAACTCTTTTTTCACTTTTGGTGCCAGCAAGAATGACATACAGTTGAAGTCAGACGTTTACATACACTTAGGTTGGAGTCATTGAAACTCGTTTTTCAACCAATCCACAAATTTCGTTAACAAAAAATTGTTTTGGCAAGTCGGATAGGACATCTACTTTGTGCATGACGCAAGTAATTTTTCCAACAATTGTTTACAGACAGATTATTTCACTTGTAATTCACTGTATCACAATTCCAGTGGGTCAGACGTTTACATACACTAAGTGTAACGATTGTCTGTGGTGGAAGAAGAGGAGGACCAAAGCGCAGCGTGGTATGTGTTCATGATGTAAATATTTAATGACTCAAACTGACCACTGACATACAAAACAACAAAGTGAAAGAACGACCCTACAATGAAACAGTCCTGTCTGGTGAAGACACACAACAGAAAATAATCACGCACAACTCAAGGGTGAAAACAGGCTACCTAAGTATGGTTCTCAATCAGGGACAACGATTGACAGCTGCCTCTGATTGAGAACCATACCAGTCCAAACACAGAAATCCCAAATCATAGAAAAAAGAACATAGACTGCCCACCCCAACTCACGCCCTGACCATACTAAAACAAAGACAAAACAAAGGAACTAAGGTCAGAACGTGACACTAAGTTGACTGTGCCTTTAAACAGCTTGGAAAATTCCAGAAAATTATGTCATGGCTTTAGAAGCTTCTGATAGGCCAATTGACATAATTTGAGATAATTGGAGGTGTACCTGTGGGTGCATTTCAAGACATACCTTCAAACTTAGTGTATCTTTGCTTGACATCATGGGGAAATCAAAAGAAATCAGCCAAGACCTCAGAAAAAAACTGTAGACCTCCACAGGTCTGGTTCATCCTTGGGAGCAATTTCAAAATGCCTGAAGGGACCATGTTCATCTGTACAAACAATAGTACTCAAGTATAAACACCACGAGACCATCCAGGAAGGAGATGCGTTCTGTCTCCTAGAGATGAACATACTTTGGTGCGAAAAGTGCAAATCAATCCCAGAACAACAGCAAAGGACCTTGTGAAGATGCTGGAGGAAACAGGTACAAAGTATCTATATCCACACTGAAACGAGTTCTATATCGACATAACCTGAAAGGTCACTCAGCAAGGAAGAAGCCACTGTTCCTAACCTGCCTTAAAAAAGCCAGACTACGGTTTGCAACTGCACATGGGGACAAAGATCGTACTTTCCTCTGGTCTGATGAACCAAAAAATAACTGTTTGGCCATTATGACCATTGTTATGTTTGGAGGAAAAAGGGGGAGGCTTGCAAGCCAAAGAACACCATCCCACCCGTGAAGCACAGGGGTGGCAGCATCATGTTGTGGGGGTGCTTTGCTGCAGGAGGGACTGGTGCACTTCACAAAATAGATGGCATCATGAGGGAGGAAAATTACGTGGATATATTGAAGCAACATCTCAAGACATCAGTCAGGAAGTTAAAGCTTGGTTGAAAATGGGTCTTCCAAATGGACAAATGACGCCAAGCATACTTTCAAAGTTGTGGTAAAATGGCTTAAGGACAACAAGGTCAAGGTATTGGAGTGGCCATCACAAAGCCCTGACCTCAATCCTATAGAACATTTGAGGGGAGAGAGCGAAGAGGCCTACAAACCTGACTCAGACTCTGTCAGGAGGAATGGGCCAAAATCCACCCAACTTATTGTGGGAAGCTTGTGGAAGGCTACCCAAAACGTTTGACCCAAATTAAACAATTTAAAGGCAATGCTACCAAATACTAATGGAGTGTATGTAAACTTCTGACCCCCTGGAAATGTGATGAAAGAAATAAAAGCAGAAATAAATCATTCTCTCTACTATTATTCTGACATTTCACATTCTTAAAATAAAGTGTTGATCCTAACTAACTTTTTACTAGGATTAGGATTAGGATTTACTAGGATTACAATTCAGGAATTGTGAAAAACGGAGTTTAAATGTATTTGGCTCAGGTGCATGTAAACTTCCTACTTCAACTGTATATACTGCATTTCATACTATTCTGCTGCATCTTAGTCTATGCCGCTCTGACATTGCTCGTCCATATATTCATATTTTCTTAATTCCATTCATTTATTTAGATTTGTGTGTATTGGGTATATGTTGTGAAATTGTTATGATATTGCTTATTAGATATTGTTGCATTGTCGGAACTAGAAGCACAAGCATTTCGCTACACTCGCAATAACATCTGCAAAACACTTGTATGTGACGAATACATTTTTTTAAATTGTCCTTCACAGTCCATTGATGTATTTAAATCCGTATTATCTGCCACCATAATAATATAGTCTTGTATTACTTGAAGGTTTGATAAATTAGTATATATGTATATACGTATATATACACAAAGAGGCGAGGATCATCATTATTTGGACCATATAGATTAATGAGGCAAATCTGTTTAAGGTCCAGTAACGTATTTGAAATATTCCATCTACCTTGGGGATCGTTTTGGACAATTTGCACATTCGGATTAAAATGATTGTTAATTAATATCATCACCCCTTTTGAGTGTCTTTGCCTGTAAACAATATATATTATATTCCTTCTCTTTTAGCTAGGTAAACACATCGTATTTTCTTATTATCTGCTAAGTCATTACAATTATAACTGACTATACTTATTTCACCATTTACCATAATGAGATACAAGTTTCAATTATATTTATCATAAGATATGTTTGGAAGCTTATTACTAAAAAGTCATGACTGGGTGACCATATAGCTGTACCATGATATTTGCCTTGCTACTAAGTAAACCTCCAATTGTTCTCCACTTTTGCATATGCTAAAACCTCCTCCCAAATGGGTTGTCATCCCAGCGACCGGTACACCAGCCCATCCCCCCGGAACCCAGGGCCCCCGAGAGACTGGGACCCATCCTTCAAAAAGAGCACACAGTGCCACCCACAGAATGCCTGTCCTAACTTAATAATGGACCAATAAAAGTATAAAGAGTGGTTTTTGCAGATGCAGGAATGGCAACATGCAGGAACGCCCCCCAAATTGCAGTCCACAATTGCACCCTTCTCCCAACAGATGGCCTGCCATACCATAATCAGTTGCATACCCAACCAAAAAACTCACTTTGATCAGAACCCTCATATACAGCCAAAGCAGTAGGTGGCGGCATGCACCTGTAGAATTTGTTTGCCGACACACATAATATCAAAGAAGAAGACCCCGTAATGTAGGTGGCGGCAATATGGAATGTTTTTTTGTTGTTTTTCTTATTCAACATCCCGTCCAGCTGGTGACGGTAATGCACCATTAACATTGGATGCCAACCGCCGTTAAACCCCATCGAAGAAGAAGAAGAAGAAGAAGAAGAAGAAGAAGTGGCGGCGGCAATACACCAGTCGGTGTAGTCTGCCATAAAACTTTGAAGGAGAAGAAGAAGAGCACGAGCACTCCTCAGGGTGTATAGTTCTTTTCTTTTAATGTTTTATCAAGACAAGCAAGTTGAAAATGACCTTTGCCTTTCCTCTACGAATGAATGTTTTTATAGATGAAGACCTAGACTAAAACTTTGAATAGCTGATGTCTTGAAAAGATAGAACATGTACCTGTTGCGCTTCTCTATTGCCATCATTCTTGGGTTTGTGTGGTATTTATTTGACCGCGGACAAGTAGCGGCTCAAATTGCTTTATGTTTACTATTTTGGCAATCAACCCCAAATGTTTTAATAAAGACCAGACGGGAAAGCGGAACTCAGACAGACGATGTGGCGGAAGAACATTTATTCCAGGTAATTTAAATATTCTATACATTTGTCATGACTGACTATTCAATTGCAGTAAGGTGTTACTGTTTCATCTGCACGAGAGATTATCATTGCTACAATTTAACGCTCATAATGAGATTCAATGTAACAGGGCAAGTGAGCCATGCACGTTACTTTTGTTTACATAATGACAGAAACAATGTAACCAGTTCATGATTCATGTCAGTGATGTCAATGTTCACTCATTAATACCACCAAACATTTTAATATTTCAACTGATTGCCTGTCTGCAATCTATTAAGTCGTTAGCCAATGAAACATTGCGGTTGTGGGGTCAAATGAAACGCATAAAATTAAAATGGAAAGTTATTGACATGGACCTCCTCATGTCCTATATATAGCTGGTGACAAATTGCCCATATTTTTACAAGTGGAGGGGAAAATAAGGTGATACATGGGTGATGAAAGGAGCGCAATGATTACACCCGCGAAATAATGGTGTGTCCCCTAGCCCAGTAATCTTTGTACCATCTAAATCGCTGTGAAATATATTTTCAATAACACCACCTGTTTTAAGGTGGTGGGTGGTTTTGGTCCACCAGCTTCAAACATCTGTGAAAACTATTTTGCGATTTAGATGGTTCAGTGCTTTTTTTTCAGTTGAAATTGAGCCAACAGTATTTTAGCAATCAGGAAATGACAGAGCGATTTCCGCTAGATAACACAACCACAAAGTCAGAACATTTTGACCTTAGATGCCGCTCCAGAGAATATTGATAAAAGTCCCCTTGTCCGAGAGATTTACATGGTTATCAAAATGTCACACCAGGGTAAGCCTACAAGAAACACAGCCCTTATTTTAAGTGTTTGTAAAATCTCCTATGGAAAAAATGAATGGTGAAAACCGATTGGAATCATTTAAATATTTGACCGCTAGGTGTTATGACACCTCCACTGTTGGACTTTATTAGCGCCCGGTATATTATGGACAAATAAATATAAGTCCTATGTGTAGCAACTTTAAACTTCGCTAAGTGAAGTGGACTGACACCTGGTAATAGATTTGCGGAAATGTAATTTCACCATGGGTCCCTGATGTGTACTACACAGAAATGCATAATTATGGATACGAAAGTCGTTCTCTTCATTGTGATGTATCCAAAACTTCTACCTGTTAAGCAAAGGTTGAAATATGCAATATCCTTCTTTGCCTATTTAGGTATTATTCTACAGACTGGCTATTATTTTAAAGCTGCACTATGCAAAAATAGCATAGCGTAGAAATAGCACACAGAACAGATCTACCGGTTCTTAAACTTGCTTTCAATGAGAATGACAGATCTATAACATACATTTCTATGTGAATTTGGTCAGGTCTCCAAAAAAGTGACACATTGCAGCTTTATTTGAGCTCTGCCACCAAACAAGAACAAATGATGTTGGTCCGGACTGGGCCAAGTCTTAACCTATCATAGACTATCATGTTTCACAAGTCTTAAAATCAAAGTAAAGCTCAGTAGGGTATTGTACAGTAAAGTAGAGCATAGTAGAGTACAGTACATTGTAGTGTATTCAACTGAAGTGTTCTCTACTGTGCACTGTACTGAACTCTATTCTACTCTACTGAACTCTATTGTACTATACGGTGCTGCCCAAACTTGTGAAACATAGACGTCTATGGTTGGTTCAGATTTACCGAACCAAATCTGAACCTATCATGGACGTCTATGTTAGGGCCAAATGTATGCCGGTCCAGGCGTCTGTGGGTGTTGAAATCTGCTTGTCAGTGTCCATGGATGTCCGGCGTTGACTACTATGATTTCCCATTGTAGCTCAATTGCAGAGATTCCATTACAGATTTTTCCAAAATTCTGTTAGCGATTTGGTAAACAGAATTTCTAGTTTTAATCATTTAATAAATTATCAACAAAATTGATATCAGTAACAACACTATAACTAATTGATAGGTCTACCTTGTTACTTCTGTGAACTTTCATTATCCTCCCTCATGAAGGAGAGAAATTAGAAAATACCTTGAAGGTATGTGGGTTTTTGGTAACAGAATTTCAAGGCACAAGGCAACGTGTCTTAAACATACAGAAGGCAGATTTTTTTTTTTCCCCCTGCTCGATGTTTTCTAAGACCCCTTTTTTAAATCAGTTTTACAAGAAGTCAAACTGACACCCAGTCATTTGACACCCAACTTCACATGTTAGTGCTCATGGGTCCTTTTACATTGAAAATGAACTTATGCCATCTTTCTACTTAAGCTACATGGTAAGGAATTAATGATGTCCAAACACTATAATCACCTCTTTACTGTGCCCTGAACTGTACTCTTTACTGTACTGAACTCTACTGTAATGTATCTGAAATGTCTTACAGGAAACCACTGACCATTTAGGTTGCGATGTGACTGATACAACAAGCACTAAAGCTGAAACATCACAGGAGACACAGTTTCCCCATGTGAAGAGATCTCTTCAGCAAGGTGTGCAATTTGGCTCTGCATAATTTGAGATCCTGCCAGAATGTTCCTAGACATTTTTTTGAAAGTAATCCTGTCAGGCTTTCTGCCAGGGTAAGAGATTTGTAAAGCGGAGTCTATTGTTAAGATCAAGGATGAAATAACGAAAACATTCTGCCCTTTTCCTTAGTGTACTTGGTCAGCCACATGTAGTTCTTCTGTATTCTGTGACACAGTTGAATAGGATAGCAAATGCAGCTGCAGACATATCTCATGTTACATGATCTGGGGCTTGGGTGACAAAGATGTTGAGGCAATAGACACAAAAATAACTCTGTCAATGTGCTGTGGATTATGGAAAGCGGGTGTTGCTTTACCAAAGCTCTGCTTGGAACGAGTTGGTTGGCATATTTTGTATAAGGCATGCTCAGACCAGTTTGGACTGTTTTCTGTCGGGAAGTGTTTTTGATAATCCTGCTAAAATGAATTTCCCAGCTCACTTCAACCTACACCTTTGAATAAATCATAAGTACCAAATGTAGCCTTTCACTTACAATACTCAGGGCTCTTTTGAAGTGTGTTCAGAAAGTATTCAGATCCCTTCACTTTTTCCACATTTTGTTACGTTACAGCCTTATTTTAAATTGTATTAAATTGGTCTCCCCCCCTCAAACTACACACAATTCCCCATAATGACAAAGCAAAAACAGGTTTATAGAAATTGTTGCAAATGTATATAAAAACAAAACCTGCAATATCACATTTACATGAGTATTCTTTACTCAGTACTTTGTTGAAGCACCTTTGGCAGCAGTTACAGCCTCGGGTGTTCTTGGGTATGACACTACAAGCTTGGCACACCTGTATTTGGGGAGTTAATTCCATTCTTCTCTGCAGATCCTCTCAAGCTCTGTCAGGTTAAATGGATAGCGTGGCTGCACAGCTATTTTCAGGTCTCTCCAGAGATGTTCGATCAGTTTCAAGTCCGGGCTCTGGCTGGGCCACTCAACGACATTCAGAGATTTGTCCTGAAGCCACTTCTGCCCTGTCTTGGCTGTGTGCTTTGGGTTGTTGTCCTGTTGGAAGGTGAACCTTTGCCCCAGTCTGAGGTCCTGAGTGCTCTGGAGCAGGTTTTCATCAAGGATCTCTATGTACTTTGCTCCATTCATCTTTCCCTCCATCCTGACAAGTCTCCCTGCTGCTGAAAAACATCCCCACAGCAGGATGCTGCCACCACCATGTGTCACCGTAGGGATGGATTGGCCAGGTGATGAGTTTTGCCTGGTTTCCTCCAGACGTGACACTTGGCATTCAGGCAAAAGTGTTCAATCTTTGTTTCATCAGACCAGAGAATCTTTTTTCTCATGGTCTGAGAGTCCTTTAGGTTCCTTTTGCCACACTCCAAGCGGGCTTTCATGTGCCTTTTACTGAGGAGTAGCATCCGTCTGGCCACTCTACCATAAAGGCCTGATTGGTGGAGTGCTGCAGAGATTGGTTGTCCTTCTGGAAAGTTCTCCCATCTCCACAGAGGAACTCTGGAGCTCTGTCAGACTAACCATCGGGTTCTTGGTCACCTCCCTGACCAAGGCCCTTCTCCCCGATTGCTCAGTTTGGCCAGGCGGCCAGCTCTAGGAAGAGTCTTGGTGGTTCCAAACTTCTATTTAAGAATGGAGGCCACCATGTTCGTGGGGACCTTCAATTCTGCAGAATGTTTTTTGGTTCCCTTCCCCAGATCTGTGCCTCGACACAATCCTGTCTCGGAGCTCAAGGTATAATTCTTTTGACCTCGCAGCTTCATTTTTGCTCTGACATGCACTGTCAACTGTGGGACCTTTTTATATAGACAGGTGTGTGCCTTTCCAAATCATGTCCAATCAATTGAATTTACCACAGGTGGACTTCAAGTTGTAGAAACATCTCAAGGATGATCAATGGAAACCTAATGCACCTGAGCCAAATTTCGAGTCTCAAAGCAAAGGGTCTGAATACTTATGCAAATAAGGTATTTCTGTTTTTTATTTTTAATACATATGCAAAAATGTCTCAACCAGTTTTGGCTTCGTCATTATGGGCTATTGTGTGTAGATTGATGACGCATAAACAGTAAAATAATCAAATTTAGAATAAGGCTGTAATGTATCAAAATGTGGAAAAAGTGAAGGGGTCTGAATACTTTCCGAATGCACTCTAAATGTACAATTTTCTTTTTGTCTTCGCCAACTATTTTGCCTTTGTTGATTTTGAATGTACGTTTTCCCCAGTGTTTGACTGTGCCTACGCCCAGCTAGTCCTCCCCTGGTACAGCGTCCCTGAGCCCTGTGACAGTCAGCTCCTGCACCAGGTGCTGTGGAAGGAGTTTGACCAAGTCATCGATCAAGTCATCAGCAAAGGCAAAGACTTTGATGTCTGTGCTGCAAGTGTGGGCTGCATTCACATCCTGACCCAGCACCTCCAAAATGCCAAACAGTCTCATAGGTAATACAGCTCTCCTGCAGTCCCTAGTAGAATATCAATAGAAGCAATAGATTATGGCATCACCCATATTGAGTTGCCGTTCTACAGCTGTATCGCTTGCCTATACTGTTGAAGTGGTTTATGTATATGTGATTGTTTTGGATAAATCATTAACATCCTCAGTTCTGAATTTCAAACATAAAAAAAAAAAGATTTAATGTGACCTAGGGTACTATGCAAGTTGTCACATGATGGAAGAATGGCCTGTATGAAGTATTGCGGTGATAGAATGTCTCGCTTATCAATGTGTTATGCTCTGTCCTGATATCATCAATCTAGGTATTGTTGCTCACTTTGTCATTATTCCAAATAGACTATTTTTATTAATTTTGTCTGTCTGTTTTGTTCTCTCTCTCTCTGTGTGTCAGAAAACCATTGTTCCGCTCTAGAGGAGAGGAGGTTGAAGTTCTCCGAGTGTTCTCTGAAGCACTGGTGCGAAACCTTTTACCCCAGTCCCTATGGGGACTGGCAGTCAGCCACTGTGCCTTAAATGAGATAGTTGCCTTAAAAGGTAAGCCCCACAATATAGGCCTATCAGTGCCTCATGTAAATCTCTCAGCACATTGCAGAAGTTTTGAAAAAAATTAGCATGAAACCATTGTTTCTTATCATTCTATCATGATGAGTAAAGGATAGAGGTTAGAAATACTGCACATACTGTTACTAAACTGGGGCTCTCCTTAGAGGAAAGCTAACACAATGTGTTGTTGAAACCTGCAGATAATGTAGAACACATTTCACTGCACCTATGTGACAATAAAACATATATTTTTTTTTATAATGGTCAGTGGCTCTGATCACAGGAGCCAGTGAAATGGCTTGGATAATTTACATTTATGGCTTTGTAATGGTAAGGGATTTTACTGTTGTAGATAAAACATTTAACTTCTGTCTTCTGCACCTGTAACCTTAATTGAGTCTCAATAATGTTCAGTGAAACTTGACCGTTAACACCATTTTTTTAAACCTGGAAGATGTGGATACTGGAGGTGGCCATTGGTATAAAAGTGAAACAAGTTGGAAAGGTTCTCCGTAATGGTCTGTTATTCTGAGCCAAAGTGTGTCTGCTTTTTACCTATATATACTGAGCAAAAATAGAAACGCAACATGCAACAATTTCAAAGATTTTACTGAGTTACAGTTCATATAAGGAAATCAGTCAAATGAAATAAATTCATTAGGGCCTAATTTAGGGATTTCACTTGACTGAGAATACAGATATGCATCTGTTGGTCACAGATACCTCAAACAAAATGTAGGGACGTGGATCAGAAAACGAGTTCGTATCTGGTGTGACCATGCCGCCTCATGCAGCGTGACGCATCCCCTTCACATAGAGTTGATCAGGCTTTTGATTGTGGCCTGTGGAAGGTTGTTCTCTTCAATGGCTGTGCAAAGTTGCTTGGTATTGGCGGGAACTGGAACACACTGTTGTACACCGCGATCCACAACATTCTCAATGGCAGACATGTCTGGTGAGTATGCAGGCCATGAAAGAACTGGGACATTTTCAGCTTCCAGAAATGATGTACAGATCCTAGCGACATGGGGCCGTGCATTATCATTCTGAAACATGAGGTGATGGTGGCGGATGAATGGCACGACAATTGGCCTCAGGATCTCGTCATGACATCTCTGTGGATTTAAATTGCCATCGATAAAATGCAATTGTGTTCATTGTCTGTAACTTATGCCTGCCCATACCTTAATCCCACTGCCACCATTGGGCACTCTTTTCACAATGTTGACATCAGCAAACCGCTCGCCCACACAATGCCATACTAGTAGTTTGCGGTTGTGAATCCAGATGGACATATTGCCAAATTCTCTAAAACAACGTTGGAGGCGGCTTATGTTAAGAAATGTACATTTAATTCTCTGGCAACAGCTCTATTGGACATTCCTCCAGTCAGTATGCCAATTGCATGCTCCCCTAATTTGAGACATCTGTCATTTGTTCCTTTTGCTTATTTTCGGAATAACTGTAAGATGTAAATATTGTGTCGTTCCTGGAAGCTGTTGCCTTAGTGATAACCAAAAGATACCTATGTGAGACAACTGCACATTTTAGAATGGCCTTTTATTGTCCCAAGCACAAGGTGCATCTGTGTAATTACCATTCTGTTTAATCTGCTTCTCGAAATGCCACACCAGTCAGGTGGATTGATTATCTTAGCAAGGAGAAATGCTCACTAACAGGGATGTAAACTAATTTGTGCACAAGATTTAAGAGAAATAAGCTTCCCAAATTAGATATTTGATTTCAGCTCATGAAACATGGGGCAGTTTATACTTTTGTTTAGTATTTATTGAACATGGTTTTGTCCCAGTACTATGTGGTTTTACTCTGTAGTAGGTATCCCATCACATTGACTTTGTCATCCATGCCCTCAGTACTGGACCTGCTGGTGCGTTGGCTCTCAGACCCTGACAACCTCAACCAGCTGGTGGTGAGTCAGCTGGATGGAGCGACCCGTAAAAGCTCTGTGGCGGAGCTGTGTGAGTCCCACTCTGACAGGGCCTCTCCAGCATCCCTGGAGAGCCAGGCCAGTGGAGCGTGAGTGGACCTTTTCCTACCAGGCTGCCTCTCTTGTCTTTAATGAACACACTTCAGTGCTGCAAGGGTGCAGAGAACACAGAAAGAAATTGTGCTTTGGTTTTGTTTGGTGGCCTTTTTAGGACTCAGGAAGAAACAGAGGATGCGCAAACCAGTGACAGCAAGTCCAAAAAGAAAGGTGAGGGTATTTGTGTATTTGAAACCATCACTAGGCTAATTAAAATGTCCAGTTTATTCTGTGTGTTTTCTTTCCCCTGCCTTAGAGTTATCACAGTTTGCAGTCAACTTGTGACATAGAAAAGGGCAATGAAAAAGGTTGACACTTAGCTAATCGGATATGGGTGTTTTTCCAGCTAACAAATTGAAGGAAGGCTGGTCTAAATTCCTTGACAAGATGAGATTGAAGAATGCTAAAAGGGAGAAGATGAAGAAAAGGGAGCAGGCGCTGGTTGTCACGGCCATGTCTATCCAGGGTCGTCCATCAAACGAAACTGAAGGGAGTAGCCGGGAGGGCTCCATCCGGAACCAGCAGGACTCTGACAGTGTAAGGACACTGCACCAGAAAGAGCAGCTCTGCAGTCATCACTGCACTATTCACCCTGTTCTAGCCTTTTTTTAATAGAAATTCAATCGATTTCTAAAGACCGTGCTGAAGACAGTGCATACGTACAGACAGTACATGTTTTGCCATCTATCCAATAGAAGATTATTTCATATTATTTCTGAATGTCCTCTCTCCTCCCCAAACATTGTTCTATTTATAGTCTGGTAACATTAAGTATCAAACTGATGATGAAATATAACACTGCTGACATTTTTATTTTGTCATTCATTTAGTCTTGTTTCACCAGGAGGACAGTGTTCTGGAGAGCTACTGGAACAGTGTACAAGAGGATATGATGGAATTCAATCTGTCGTATGAGCTGTGGCGGGTTGGCCACTGGGCTGTCAGCGTCCCTTGTGTAAAGTCACTAATTGCACACAAGTCACTTTGGAATGCTTTGAATGCAACTACTGTTAGTTATGAAACTGAGCTGTGTGAAGACATGTCCTTGGCCATTCTGTTACCTGTTTGTGCCAGAATGGTGTGTAAAGTAAGATGTTACTGTCTGTAGGTGGAGAGGGAAAACGAGGAACTGTGTTTTACAGTTCACCTGGAGGAGAGGGACAACCCTGAAAACCTTCACTGGAACGTGAGGAAGACCCAAACAGACATCATCCACTTCCGCAACCTATGGCAGGTTAGGGAATTATGAAGAGGGAGATTGTATTGTTGCTATTGTGTTGCACAAGGTACCATTTCACTATGTAACCTCATGGCCAATGAAATGATGTAAAGCCGCTATGCTGTTTGGTATTGAATTCATTCAGTGTAAAAGGTTTTTGAGAAATGAGACCAATGGTAACTTCCTTATTTTGTTGGGTCTCAAGATGACAAAACCACAGCACTGTTGTCAAAACAGACCGCTGCAGGACTTGTGAATGTAACAGATACCGTACTGTTTCATTTATCTCTGACATCGTATGGATGTTGCACAATTAGATACAACCAATGCTAATAGTCTGAGTGTATAGTCTCTTCTGACACTGGTCTCCCTTTTGCATCCTCAATATGGGTCCAGATTTACATTTGAGTCATTTAGCAGACGCTCTTATCTACAGATCATACAATTGATATTTTATTATAATTTTTCCCTTGTTTGGATTGTTTGTTTTAGGACTCTGCTACTTTACCCTCCCTATCCGTGTTAGAAGAGAGCACTAAGGTGAACATCAGTGAGGATTTTAAAGAAGCCAAAAAGTCCATCAAGCACTTCTTACAGGTACACTGGCATACTTCAGGCATGAGCATAAATGAACACAGATAGGTGATCTGATATGATAAAAATAAATGTCCTCTCCAGGAGCTGGTGTCTGATGATCTAGTGGGCCACACTCAGCCAGTGTTTCAGTTTCTGTGTCCTCTGGACAAGCTGCTGGTTGAAGAGGATCATGTGGGGGAGGTGTGGGGCCTCTTCAGTGGCCTGGCCTACTTCCTGACTCCGGGCCAAGAGGAAGATGAGGTAGGCATTTTAACAACCTGTTGAGCAAGGCCTGCAAGCCAGGTCGTCTTGTATCATGTCAGTGTCACCACAAATGGCAAATGATGCCCTCTGCTGGTGGATTAATAAACCAAACCAGTTGTGAGTCTAGCAGTCAGTCAGTATTTGTGATAGTGTTTCAATGCACAACTTTCAAAGACATTTGAAAGTAAGTATTAGGGTATTTATATATATTTTTTAAACTAAATACCTGGCCTCCTAAGGCACTGCATTGCGGTGCTAGAGGTGTCACTACAGACCTGGGTTCGATCCCAGGCTGTGTTGCAGCTGGCCGCAACTTTGGTCGCCAGCTGTACAGTGTTTCATCCTACACATTTGTGCGGCTGGCTTCCGGGTTAAGCAAGCAGTGTGTCAAGAAGCAGTGCGGCTTGATGGGGTTGTTTTTTGGACAATGCATGGCTCTAGACCTTCGCCTCTCCCGAGTCCGTACAGGAGTTGCAGCGATGGGACAAGACTGGAACTACCAATTGGATACCACGAAATTGGGAAGAAAAAAGGGGTAAAAAGTTTAAGAAAAACAAAATACCCTGTATTTTCAAATAATCTCATGCATTTGAAAGCAGGTCTGTTTGGTATTTGAAATAATGTATTTGGAAATATTTTCTAATAGTAGGCTTTTTATGGGAAATTATTAGAAAATACTTCAAAACACCTGGAACAGAAGTAGTAGCTAGTTGATTTGGGCCACATTATTTAAACATACTCATACCAAAAACAAGAATTTTAATAATCAAATGTACATGTATGTGAACCCAGGTCTGCAATGCACATTGAATTTTTCAGGACAAGCACAACAGCCTTGGAAGAGGGCCCAAACCAGATGATTCCAACACAACGGAGGCTGCAGACCCAACTGCAACTGAGAACCTGGATGGCGATACAAGGGATGACCTGGCCCGGGGCCCATGTATCATCATCTCCCAATGTGATGAGGATTCTCCTCCAGAACCCAGTTCCATTGAGTGCTGCAGAGATGATGAAACCGAACCAATAGAGAAATCTGACATTTTGGTTAATGCAGACAAAACCGAGGAATCTGAGAACCCCATAACTTCTCACCTAAAGATGGCAATCAAGAGGCTATCTAGATCAGAGGAGTGTCTGGCCCAAACAAAATCAGACACCCCTGAAGACCAGACTGACTCTTTCTGTAGACTGCGACGTTCCAGTGAAAATGGAAGCTCGCAATTTGACCTCGCTGGCAGTCCAACACATCCTTTTGGTGGAAAGTCGAATAAAAAGGAGAAACTCACTTTCAAAATGTCAGGAGGGATGCCCACGAGTAAAGGAAATGAAATGGGGAGTCAGCCAAAATTAGAAGACTCACCGTGTTTGAAAAAGGAACAATCCAGCTGGGAGCAAATGGAAGCAACCAAAGCCCTTTTTGATTTGTTGAAAGCAATATCTGGTTAGTTCTAACTTCCTAATTTGTTTGAAATTGTATACTGGGTTTGAGTCCAGGCTCTGTTGCAGCAGACCGCGACTGGGAGACCCATGGGATGGCGCACAATTGGCCCAGCGTTGTCCTGGTTAGGAGAGGGTTTGGCCGGCAGGGATGTCCTTGTCCCATCGCGCACTAGCGACTCCTGTGGCGGGCCGGGCGCAGTGCACGCTGACACGGTTGCCAGGTGCACTGTTTCCTCAGACACATTGGTGAGGCTGGCATCTGGGTTAAGTAGGCATTGTGTCAAGAAGCAGTGGGGCTTGGTTGGGTTGTGTTTCGGAGGACGCACGGCTCTCGACCTTCGCCTCTCCCGAGTCCATACGGGAGTTGCAGCGATGAGACAAGACTAACTACCAATTGGATATCATGAAATTGGGGAGAAAAATTGTTACATTTTTTAAAATAAAAAATGGTATACTGAACAAAAATATAAATACAAAAATATAAGTGCAACATGTAGTGTTGGTTTCATGAGCTGAAATAAATGCTCCCAGACATTTTCCATATGCACAAAAAGGTTATTTTTCTCTCAAATTTGTTTACATCCCTGTTAGTGAATATTTCTCCTTTGCCAAGATAATCAATCCACCTGACAGGTGTGGCATTTCAAGATGCTGATTAAATGGTATGGTCATTACACAGGTGCACCTTGTGAGAGGACAATAAAAGGCTACTTTAAAATGTGCCGTTTCGTCACACAACACAGTGCCACAGATGTCAACATTTTTGAGGGAGTGAGCAATTGGCATGCTGACTGCAGGAATGTCCACCAGAGCTGTTGCCAGAGAATTTAATGTTAACTTCTCTACCATAAGCTGCCTCCAATGGCACTTTAGAGAATTTGGCAGTACGTCTAAGCGGCCGCACAACCGAAGACCACTTGTAATCACACAAGCCCGGGACCTCCACATCTGGCTTTTTTACCTGAGGGATAGTCTGAGACCAGCCACCCAGACAGCTGATGAAACTGTAGTTTTGCACAACTGAAGAAATTCTGCACAAACTGTCTGAAACGTCTCAGGGAAGCTCATCTGCGTGCTTGTCGTCCTCACCAGGGTCTTTTTGACTGCAGTTCAGTATCGTAACCGACTTCAGGGGGCAAATACTCACCTTCGAATGGCCACTGGCAAGCTGGAGAAGTGTGCTCTTCACAGATGAATCCTGGTTTCAACTGTACCGGGCAGATGGTAGGCAACATGTATTGTGTCGTGTGGGTGTGTTTGCTGATGTCAACGTTGTGAACAGAGTGCCTCATGGTGGCGGTGGGGTTATGGTATGTGCATGCATATGCTTCGGACAATGAACACAATTAGCATTTTATCAATGATGATTTGAACACACAGAGATACCGTGATGAGATCCTGAGGCCCATTGTCGTGCCATTCATCCGCCGCCATCACCTCATGTTTCAGCATGATAATGAATGGCCCCATGTTGCAAGGATCTGTACATAATTCCTGGAGGCTGAAAATGTCCCAGTCCTTCTATGGCCAGCATACTCACCAGACGTGTCACCCATTCTGTATGTTTGGGACGCTCTGAATCGACTTGTATGACAGTGTTTTCCAGTTTCCGCCAATATCCAGCGACGACACACAGCCATTGAAGAGGAGTGGGGCAACGTTCCACAGGCCACAATCAACAGCCTGATCAACTCTATGTGAAGGAGATGTGTCGTACTGCATGAGGCAAATGTTGGTCACACCAGATACTGACTGGGTTTCTGATCCACACCCCTATTTAAAACAAAACAAAAAGTAAATGGTGTCTGTGACCAACAGATGCATATCTGTATTCCCAGTCATGTAAAATCCATAGATTAGGGCCTAATTAATTTATTTCAATTGACTGATTTCTTATATGAACTGTAACTCAGTAAAAAGAAAAATATTGGTGCATGTTGCGTTTATATTTTTGTTCAATGTCATTTTATATGTTTATATTTTAATTACGGTAGTCACCTTTTTGAGGATGGTTATGAATATTAATTACATTTTAATAGTGTGTAATAATCAGCGCCCTACTTTGCCCTCCAGGCAATTCCATCCTTCTGAACATATTTGATGCGATTCTGAAACCCGTCATGCCGATATTGAAAAAGTAAGAAGTGTGAAATATTCTCCCATTTTTCCACTGCAGTCCTGGTTTGTCATACTGACAGAGTAATAGGATGATCTACATTTGTCCTTTTGAGAATCCCAGCATGACGTTTTATAATATTCTCTAGGAAAGTGAACAGCTTCTTGAATAATATGAACCCAACGGAAGCACAGATTGCCTCCTATATCGACAACCTGCGTGAGAAACAGTGGCCCGGGGGCTTGCCGGAGGTGACATGCCCTATACCCCATCGCAGCAGTGAGGAGAAGCATGAAACCAAAGACAGAGCTCACCACCTCATCAATGCCAGATGTATGTGATACACAGTGTTTTTTTTTCCTTCTATCTAAATGTTTGGAATTCTGCTTTTCATGCTTGGACAGAAATTCGAGAAGTTTGTCACAGTTCACTAACAACATGTTCTCATTTTAGATTCAAACTATTTAATCTTGAAGAAGACCGATATGGAGTCAGCATTTAAGCTCTTCCAGGACTGTGAAGAAAACAAGAAGCTGGTCTATGTACGTATCTAGCCTCTTGAGTTTCTGTAGAGAGCACTGGAAGAGAGAACTCTGGCGTCAAGATCCTAATGTCCTCTCATCAATGTTGCAGTTCTGTCTCTCTATATTTGATATCTGTCAAATGTTCTAAAAATATACAGTACCAGTCAAATTTTTAGACACCTACTCATTCCAGGGTTTTTCTTTATTTTTACTATTTTCTACACTGTAGAATAGTAGGGAAGACATCAAAACTATGAAATAACACATATGGAATCATGTAGTAACCAAAAAAGTGTTAAACAAATCAAAATATATTTTAGATTCTTCAAAGTAGCATTGATGACAGCTTTGTACACTCTTGGCATTCTCTCAAATAGCTTCACCTGGAATGCTTTTCCGACAGTCTTGAAGCAGTTCCCACAAATGCTGAGCACTTGTTGGCTGCTTTTCCTTCACTCTGTGGTCCCAACTCATCCCAAACCATCTAAATTGGGTTGAGGTCGGGTGATTGTGGAGGCCAGGTCATCTGATGCAGCACTCCATCACTCTCCTTGGTCAAATAGCCCTTACACAGCCTGGAGCTGTGTTTTGGATCATTGTCCTGTTGAAAAACAAATGATAGTCCCACTAAGCGCAAACTAGATGGGATGGCGTATCGCTGCAGAATGCTGTGGTAGCCATGCTGGTTAAGTATGCCTTGAATTTTAAATTAATTACATGCAGTGTCACCAGCAAAGCACCATCACACCACCTCTTCCATGCTTCACGACGGTAACCACATATGCGGAGATCATCCGTTCACCTACTCTACATCTCACAAAGAACCAAAAATCTCAAATTTGGACAGATTTCCACCGGTCTAATGTCCATTGCTCGTGTTTCTTGGCTCAAACAAGTCTCTTCTTCTTACTGGTGTCCTTCAGTAGTGGTTTCTTTGCAGCAATTCGACCACAAAGGCCTGATTTCACACAGTCTCCTCTGAACAGTTGATGTTGAGATGTCTGTTACTTGAACTCTGAGTAATTTATTTGGGCTGCAATCTGAGGTGCAGTTAACTCCTCTAATGAACGTATTCTCTGCAGCAGAGGTAATTCTGGGTTTTCCTTTCCCGTGGCGGTCCTTTGAGAGCCAGTTTCATCATAGCGCTTGATGGTTTTTGCGACTGCATTTGAAGAAACATTCAAAGTTCTTGAAATTTTCCGTATTGACTGACCTTTATGTCTTAAAGTACTGCCATTTGTCTTTGCTTATTTGAGCTGTTCTTGCCATAATATGGACTTGGTCTTTTACCAAATAGGGCTATCTTCTGTATACCACCTCTACCATGATACAACACAACTGATTGGCTCAAATGCATTAGGAAGGAAAATTCCACAAATTAACTTTTAACAAGGCACACCTGTTAATTGAAATGCATTCCAGGTTGAGAGAATGCCAGAAATGTGCAAAGATGTCATCGAGGCAAAGGGTGGCTACTTTATAAAATATATTTTGATTTGTTTAACACTTTTTTTTCTTCGATTACTACATGATTCCATGTGTGTTATTTCATAGTTTTGACGTCTTCACTATTATTCTATAATGTAAGAAAAACCCTTGAATGAGTGGGTGTGTCCAAACTTTTGACTGGTACTGTATGTCTAGACTTTCTTGTACAGTTATGTTGATTCACCTTTTGCTTCCCTTTCTTTTCAATAGATGCTGCTTTCATTCCTATTGAGAGAGCTTCTGCCGGGTGAGGATGCCCTTAATGTGAGTGCCATAACCCTGCAGAAAGTCAACACCAACTAACTCATTTTTAGATGTTCTCAGGTGAATCATGCTTTTTAAATTAGCTTTAGTTCAGTGAACTTTCGTTCTGATGTTTTAGAAAATGTTCATATTTATTTGATTGGTTGTCAGGCCTTACAACAGTCCCATTTAGTAGCATTTAATCCATATGTCTACACTTGATTGGAGTATTATAATGAATACATCTTATGATACAATTCCAGGAAAACATATTTTACCTCATGCATTAAACATGCTGTGAATCATGCCTATTATTTAAAATGTATCATATGTTGACTATGAAATAAGTTGATCTTGATATGTATTTAGCAACATGGGCAAATTATGAGTGGTATAAAAATGTGTGGTTATTCAAGTTCAAGTGTCCTTTACCAGTGTAGAAAATGTAAATATTTGCTATCAAGATGGTAACAATGTACTCCCATTGTCAAACTCAGAGGGACCATAAATGCACTTTTATTTCGAAAAACATTACTGGTAGGGACAAACAGAGCACTGTGAATAAAATGTTAAAGTTTTGTCCAAAACGATTATAATCACGTTCAGAGTTGATGGGGAGATGTGTTAAATGATCAGAATCATTTGACTGAAGTTGTTCATATTGTGTTTGGTTTGGAGAATAGCCAGTAATTACACATGCGATCTAGGTTTTACCATGACTTCCGAAGCAACTGAATGTGATGTTTTCGGTGTTGATGTGCCTTCTTAATAAAGTAATTTACATTTTTCTTGCTTTTTTGACATATGCCTGTTATGCTTTCATTTTTTAAATTTAAATAGGCAAGTCAGTTAAGAACAAATTCTTATTTACAATGACAGCCTGGGAACAATGGGTTAACTGCCTTGTTCAGGGGCAGAACGACAGATTTTTACCTTGTCAGCTCTGGGATTTGATCTAGCAACCTTTCAGTTACTGGCACAACGCTCTAACCACTAGGTTACTGCTGCCCCTTTAGATTGTGTGGTAAATATATTCTGTCTTTTGAATATGGATTCATCCAGTCCAATGGGATTACTGAGTTTTAACTGTCTTTCTCTATGTTGATCATTATTAAAGTGGCAATATGTAACTTTTTGGGCGACCTGACTAAATTTACATAGAAATGTGAGCTATAGATTTATCATTCTACTTGAAAGCGAAATGATTTCGGCATAGTGCAGTTTTAAGAGATTAACGACTAATTTGGATTTTGTAGCTGTGCTTAAGGATACCCAAGATAATCGATGCTGGTGGGAGGAGCTATAAAACAGACTGATTGTAATGGCTGGAATGGAGCTAGATGCAGACACCAACCCCTGGACCTTCTGGCAAAAAATCTAAACAATCAACAGAGACAAAACCAATAACATCATACCTGTGCTAAAGTCTCAAAACCAACTCATCGAAGACAACGAAACAAAAGCAATCCCATTCAGAAACCACCTACAAAATGTTCATTCTTGTCCCAACGATCCTCTCTTTGACAAAGACTGGAAAACCATCATCAACAGAGAAATGCAGAAAACCGTGTACACCTCAAATCCGACACCAGTAGACCATCCCCTCACCCGCTCTGTTAGCATTGAAGAAATCAATGCTAAAAAAACAAAGCACCAGGGGAAGACAACATTGACAGCACACTCATCAAACAAGCACCTGATGAATACCTGCACCTCCTTTCCAACCTCTTCACAGAATGTCTCACGGAAGGCTACTTTCCCCTACCTTGGAAATCTGCAGTTGTCACAATGATCCACAAACCTGGCAAAGACCCATACAACGTCACAAGTTATAGACCAATCAGCCTCCTCAGTCATGTCGGGAAGCTGTTTGAGAGAGTAATCACCCAAAGACTGAGCGGACACACCGAGGAAATGGGCCTCCTTGGAATCCACCAAGCTGGCTTCAGGAAAGCAAGATCAACCACCGATAAAATTCTAAGACTGTCAGAGGACATCCTTCGGAACTTCAAGAAAAAAAAACTTACCCTGGCAGTTTTCTTTGACATAGAGAAAGCATTTGACAAGATGTGGCACAATGGACTGTGTTACCGGCTCGCAGACTCCAATCTCAAACTACCGCTCTCCATCAGAAACATCATCACCAGCTTTCTCCATAACCGTACAATTAAAGTGAAGGTCTCCACAGCAATATCCTCACCTTTCACCCCGGAGGCAGGTGTCCCACAGGGGGCAGTTCTAAGCCAGCTACTCTTTCTACTATACATATCAGATATCTACTACCATCCACCCACCATAGGTCAAGTCTCACAGTTTGCCGATGACCTCTGCTACTGGTCCAGCTCCAAATGTCCTCAACTTGCTGCAAAAAAACTCCAGAAGTCTATTGAAAGGATCGAGTCATGGTCTAACATGTGGCGAGTAAAATTGAACCCACAAAAGACCCAATGTGTCCTCTTCACAAGAAGCACCAGCAAAAAAACAGGAAACCCATAGATCTCAAACTCTACGGTGAAACAATAAAAGTAGAAAAAGAAGCAAAATTCCTTGGAGTTACCTTCCAGAAGAACATGCACTGGACAATCCATATAGCGAACATAGAGCGAGAGAGGGACGAAAAAGACTAAACCACCTAAAAACGCTGTGCGGAAGAAAATATGGAGCCTCACCTCAGACAGTGATGGAAGTCTACATCAGCTACATCTGATCCCTCTTTGAATACGCCCTGCCAGCCTGGATAACAGCTTCACCTCACAGTGCTGAAATTCTACATCAGCTACATCTGATCCCTCTTTGAATACGCCCTGCCAGCCTGGATAACAGCTTCACCTCAGACAGTGCTGAAAGTCTACATCAGCTACATCCGACCCCTCTTTGAATACGCCCTGCCAGCCTGGATAACAGCTTCACCTCAGACAGTGCTGAAAGTCTGCATCAGCTACATCCGACCCCTCTTTGAATACGCCCTGCCAGCCTGGATAACAGCTTCACCTCAGACAGTGCTGAAAGTCTGCATCAGCTACATCCGACCCCTCTTTGAATACGCCCTGCCAGCCTTGATAACAGCTTCACCGCAGCAGATGAATCGGCTACAGATAGTCCTAAACATGGCAATAAAAATGGCTTACAGACTACCAAGATACATCCGCAACCACTATGTTAACAGCATATCTGGACTGACATCAATAAACATTAGACAGTCAATCATTGGCCAGAAGTTAATCAACAGAGCCACTCACAACACATCATTGAAGGAAGCCGTGGGACAGGCCAAATGGACCACAGATACACCCATGTCCATAATGCTGAAACTGACCTAGAAGAGGGGAAGAAAAAAAAAAGAAAAAAATATATATCACAACAACAAAAAAATAATCATTTGTGTATGTATGAACATGTGTAGATATATGTGAATGCACTCCTTAGCGCCCCCACCCCTCTCCCCATGCACAGTTGTGAGCTATAATTTTAATTATGTTTTTTTATCCCTTATTTTTTACTTTTTTATTTTATTTTAGATATTTTTTTTACTTCTATTTTTAAAGCAAAACACCACAAACTCATGTCGGGGAAAGCAAAAAGGCGAAACTGACCACACCCTCCTTCCTTGCTCCTGGCCTGCCCTGCCTCTTCCACCAATCCAATTGTTTCTTATGGACAGAAAAGAGCAGAGGCTCTGAGCTGTCCGATCAGGTCCATTGTCTACTTACTTACTGGAATGGAATTCTTGGAACTGAGTCAAATGTGGTTTCCATGTTTGTTTTTGATAACTTTCTAATTATTCCATTCAATACCAGCAATTACAATGAGCCCATTCGCCTATCAAATTCTATTAGTCATATACACATGTTAAGCAGATATTATTGCGGATGTAGCGAAATGCTTGTGTTTCTAGCCCAAACAGTGCAGTAATTTCTGTAACTATATCCTATAGTTATTCTTTGAATGAGCATGTATATGAAAATACTTATATATTCTTGATTTGATAGCATGTATTGTTGAGCTCAGTGATTTTGCTCAGCTCAAAGTAACACGTTTTTAGCGTTCCTCTGCTCTGCTGAAAGCTCTTGCCTGCAATGCGATTCTTCAGTTTCACTCCAACACATTAGGTGGCAGCATTGTTGGTGGCGCGCTCACACCAGTGAGTGTTTCGGTTTAATTCAAAATGGCTGCGCCCTGAGCATTAGTTGAAGGTGTCTGCTTTGAGCATTGAATAACGGGAAGGTACGGTAAAGGGGACTTTTTTCTTTCTTACATCTGTGTCTGCTAGCTAGCTTAGTCTTTGCAGTTTGTCATCTTGTTTTAATGTGTATACATACTATTTATCTAACGTTAGCTAGCAAACGATAGCTCCTATTCTGCAATGTACCTAGCAAAAAGAGGATATTAGCTAAATGTTGTGTGCGTCTTTGCACTGATGCTCAAACTGTTTTGTAATCACCTTTTCTATGGTTGGTGTCATGTGCCGGCCAGGAATTAGCAGGACCACAGTGTTTCAATTGTTTTGACGAGTAGATATGTGCATGGTTTGTCAATAATAAAATAAAACACACTTTACAGACGTCAAATCTTCAATCACAGTGACGTCACTCGAACTCTCCAGTACAGCAATGTACTAGTTATGTCTTCCGTCTATGAAGAGCTGAAGGGAATACAGAATGGCATTTGCACAAGAACGAACCACCTCTCCCGTCTCAGTAACTGTCTTCTTTCCTTCATTCTGCACTCATCTGATAACACTGGCAATGGTGGATGCCTATTGGGAATGAGCTTTTCTCTGCTTCCATGCACATTCTCATCAGTGTATATGAGGCAAAGGAGACGAGGAAGCCTGCGGTGTTTCCATTAGTTAGATTCCATAAAAAACATTTGGTCTGTTAAACGTTTTGCAACGGAAATCGTTTACCATTTTAGGGAGCAAACGAAACGGGGAGGGACCTACCTGAATTTGTCCTATAGAAACTTATTTGCTAAAGGTTTTCCGTTTGGAGTAAACTGTTTCAAGTGAAAAACATTTTGCAACAGAATCCGGCTAATGAATACACGTATAATGTGCACCCCTATTTATAATATTAGGTCTGAACAGGACCCCATGGGCTTGTTCATGTAATTGAAACAACATGCGCTGCAGATGTCAACTGGAGCTGCCCCTGAGGCCTCATTTTATAACCGCTGAGTACATTTCACACTAAACTTCTGCGTGCACCTTTTCAGAAAAGTCTGCGCACCTACCAAAATATTGAGGTTTATTAACTTGGTGCACGCCATTCATACGCATGTTTCCCGTAATAAACCAGTCATGTTGTAAAACTGTGCGTGGAAACGAGCATTGATACTCCACCTTTTATGGTGACAACGCCTTTATTTGCTGTATAATTTGGAACTATTGACGTTATGCCATGACACGCAAAATACGAATGAAATATTTCCGGGACCTTCACATTTTGTTGTGGTGCAGCTTGCATAACATTTTATTTCGTCCATGTACACCCAATACCCCACAATGACAGGGAAAATTTGTTTTGAAAGAAATGCAGATCTCATTTACATAAGTTTTCACACCACTGAGTCTGAACTTTGTAGAAGCACTTTTGTCGGCAATTACAGCTAGGTCTCTATGAACTTGCCACATCTTTTCAAAAATGTTCAAGCTCTGTTAAATTGGTGGTTGTTCATTGCTAGACTACAATTTTCAGGTCTTGCTATAGATTTTCATGTAGATTTTAAGTCAATTGTAACTCGGCCACTCAGGAACGTTCACTGTCTTCTTGGTAATCAACTCCATTGTAGATTTGTTCTTGTGTTTTAGGTTACTGTCTTGCTGTAACATTAATTAATCTCCCAGTGTCTGGTGGAAAGCACACTGAACCAGGTTTCCCTCTAGGTTTTTGCCTGTACTTAGCTCCATTCAGTTTATTTTTTTATCCTGAAAAACTTCCCGGTCCTTAACAATTACAATCATACCCATAACATGATGCAGCCACCACTATGCTTGAAAATATAGAGTGGCACTCAGTAATGTGTTTTATTGGATTTGCCCCAAACATACAACTTTGTATTCAGGACAAAAGCGTGAATTGCTTTGCCACATTTTTTGCAGTGCCTTGTTACAAACAGGATGCATTTTCTGGATTTAAAAAAATGATGTACAGGCTTCCTCCTCTTCACTCTGTCAATTAGTATTGTGGAGTAACTACAATGTTGTTGATCCATCCTCAGGTTAAAACTATCACAGCCATTTAAGTTCTAACTGTTTTAATCATCATTGGCCTCATGTTGAAATCCCTGAGCGGTTTCCTTCCTCTTCGGCAACTGAGTTGGGAAGGACGCCTGTGTCTTTGTTGTGACTGGGTGTATTGATGCACTATCCAAAGTGTAATTTAATAACTTCACCATGCTCAAAGGGATATTCAATGTCTGCTTTTTATTTTATTTTCATCCAACTACCAATAGGTGCAAGTCTTTGATAGGTATTGGAAAACCTCCCAGGTCTTTTTGGTTGAATCGGTTTTAAATTCACTGCTTGACTGAGGGTCTCGACAGAGAATTGTATGTGTGGAGTACAACAATTTTAGGTAGTCGTAAAAAAATATCATGTTAAACACTTGAGTCCATGCAACTTGTTAAGTACATTTTTATTCCTGAACTTATTTACGCTTGCCATTACAAAGCGTTTGAAAACTTATTGACTTAAGACATTTCCACTTTCTGTGTGTGTGTGAGAGAATCTTTATCAGTAATTTATGCTGTATCTGGATGAGGACTGTTTCTCTTTCAGACACTGACAATGGACCTGAATTAGAGGTCGACCAGTTATGATTTTTCATCGCCGATACCGATTATTGGAGGACCAAAAAATGCCGCTACCGATTTAATCAGACGATTTTAAAATTTGTAATAATGACAATTACAACAATACTGAATGAACACTAATTTGAATTTAATATAATGCATCAATAAAATCAATTTAGCCTCAAATAAATAATGAAACGTGTTCAATTTGGTTTACATAATGCAAAAACAAAGTGTTGGAAAAGAAAGTAAAAGTTTAATGCCAGCTAGCAACTTACCTTGGCTTACTGCATTCGTGTAACAGGCAGGCTCCTCGTGAGGCAGGTGGTTAGAGCGTTGGACTAGTTAACTGTAAGTTTGCAAGATTGAATCCCCGAGCTGACAAGGTAAAAATCTGTTCTGCCCCTGAACGAGGCAGTTAACCCACCGTTCCTAGGCCGTCATTGAAAATAAAAATGTGTTCTTAACTGACTTGCCTAGTTAAATAAAGATGAAATAATGGTAGAATTTTTGGGGGGCAAATCGGTGTCCACAAATACAGATTTCCGATTGTAATAACTTGAAATTGGCCCTAATTAATCGGCCATTCTGATTAATCAGTCGACCTCTACTATGCATTCATGCAGGTAGCGTTATCCTGGCATCCGTCAAACCCAGATTCATCTATCTGACTGCCAGATGGTGAAGAGTGATTCTTCACTCCAGAGAACGCGTTTCCACTGCTCCAGAGTCCAATGGTGGCGTGCTTTTTACCGCCCCAGCCGATGCTTGGCATTGCTCATGGTAATTTTATGCCTGTGTGCAAGTGCGGCTGCTCGACTATGGAAACCAATTTCATGAAGTTCCTGACGAACAGTTCTTGTATTAACGTTACTTCCAGAGGCAGTTTGGAACTCGGTGGTGAGTGTTGCAACCGAGGACAGACGATTTTTACGCACTGCACGCTTCAGCACTCGGCGGTCCCGTTCTGTGAGCTTGTGAGGCCTACCACTTCGCGGCTGAGCCGTTGTTGTTCTTAGACGTTTCCACTTCAATAACAGCACTTACAGTTGAAAGTCACTGAGCTCTTCAGTAAAGCCATTCTACTGCCAATGTTTGTCTATGGAGTTTGCATGGCTGTGTGCTCGATTTGATATACGTCAGCAATGGGTGCGGTTGAATCCACTAATTTTGAACGGATGTCCACATACTTCTGTGTGAGATTTATTTATATATATATATGTGTGTTTTTGTTCAGTATAGATCAGCTGTTAAATTCAACTGTATATCGGTATTATAAACTGCTGCTTATGATAGTAAATATAGGCTAGACGTATTTACTAGGCTACTAGGGTCCAATTAAATGAGATGCACATGGTCATTTGTTGAAGGCTATGGCTTCTTTGGGAATATGAACCTATCACAACCAGAAAAGGTGAGGAATATATTCTGCAATGGTTATGAAAATTAAAGGAAAAAGATTCTTATGTCAAATTATTTTGGATTTTTGCTCTTCTCACTAGTGGTATATTGCTGCGTTCTGTTTGTTTTTTGTATGAATAAGCTTTTATAACCCCATTTTTGCACAAAATACTTACTTTCCAGCTTGCAATACAATATTTCAACCACTAGCAGATGTGAGTACGCATGGTCTAAAGTTTGCTGTGAGGTGAGCACATTCTTACGTCAAGTAAAATTTGTATAAATGCCAACTTTTGCATGAACTTGCGCGCACACACATTTTGGGGTATATTTGTACTTAAGCATGGTTTTATAAATGAGGCCCCTGAAAATGATCAGAGGCCCGTCAGCCCAGTTTCTAGCCAGTCTTAGCAGCAGCTGCCTGACATGATCACTATTTTGAGATTTCAGCTTTATCAATATTACGTTTGGGCTTGGTAGAGTGATCTACTGTATAGCCTTGTCTAGACATTGTCAGTTAGCATTTTGTGAGCATTTCTCCAAGACTTTACTTATTGAGTTCTTTGTCTGGCCTTGAGAATTGTTGGCAAATCTGATGGCCGAATGGTAAATAACATCTAGCCCCTCGAGAGCACCCTTACCTGCCGATCTATAAATGATGTCTGCGTAATCTAGCATGGGTAGGATGGTCATCTGAATCAGGGTTAGTTTGGCAGCTGGGGTCAAAGAGGAGCAATTACGATAGAGGAAACCAAGCCTAGATTTAACTTTAGCCTGCAGCTTTGATATGTGCTGAAAGGAGGACAGTGCACCGTCTAGCCGTACTTGTATGAGGTGATTACCTCAAGCTCTCAACCCTCAGAGGTAGTAATAACACCTGTGGGAAGAGGGGCATTCTTCTTACCAAACCACATGTTCGAAACACCTCCAAAACAAAGGTTAAGGGTAGAGAATGCTTGTTGGACACTAAGAAAGCTTTGTTGCAAAGCAGGCAGGCAGTGACTGAGACAACAGATTTTCTGACTTTATACACTGCACTCTTTGAGAGAGGTAGTTAGCAAACCAGGCCAAAGACCCCTCCGACACCAATACTCCTTCGCCGGCCCACAAGCATGGAATAGTCTATCGTATCAAAAGCTTTGGCCAAGTCCATAAAAATAGCTGCACAATATAGCCTAGAGGGGCAATGGTGACATCATTGACGACCTTTAAGGTTGCAGTGACACATCCACAACCTGAGCGGGAACCAGATTGCATACCAGAGAGATTACCAGAGGTGGGACCAAGTCAATGTTTTTCAAGTCACAAGTAAGTCTCAAGTCTTAGCATTCAAGTCAAGACAGGCAAGTCCGAGTCATCTCAAGTCCTAAACAAGTCATAATGTGCTCTTCACCAAATGTAATACCATTTCTTATTTAACAAGAGTAATAGTATATTACATTTATGCAAATCATGAATGCTTTTATAAATATGTATTACTTCCCAAAAACATTATTTCCATGGAAATACATGGGTAGCCATGAGAAGAGAAAACAAAATATTGTAGGTCTCTCTCTCTCTCCAGATATACTCTAGACACCTAAAATAATCCTGCCGTAAAGTTACAATCATTTACTAAAAGGTACATCTAAACAACTGATACTGAACTTCAAGTAGGCCTACAATTTGAACACTGGCCTGAATGTCTGAGAAAAAAATACAGATCCCAAAGATGGGAGATAAAACCTAGAACATGGAGACGTGTGTGTGTAATGCATAAACAGTTTCATTTTTTCTCTTATCTCCGGGCCCTATGATGCATTGCATTTGCAAAAGACCAAATTCGATAAAAGTCTGTCAGTCATTTGTGCACGATGAGGCCGCGGTATGATGCCACCATGGCTGAAGACACGCTCCACCGGAGCACTGGAGGCACTGCCAAGACCCTGATGGCCGCTCGGGACAGTGAAGGAAGAGCCTTCCTGTTCATTGCCCAGAAAAAAGAGGACATTCTGTCCTTCGCATATGTCAAGGTAGTGACTTAACTGTAGTGCTGGAGTTATCCCAACAGTTTCCTTCTGCCTCTTACAGTATGCTGCAAACGGCCCTTCTTCTTGTCTAAGACTATGGTCCTCTCGCTCTTCCTCATCAACAAGCTTGCTCAGTCCCTGTAGCATCTTGCAGAATCAGTTCTGGCAAAACATGTAAAAGCAGAAACAAAAAGGCCAGTATTAGAGTATTGGTGATGCAGTGGGTTAAACTGAAAAAGTATTATTGTTGCAGTCAATTGGATTAAATTATGAGAAGTTACATTAAACTCAATATTTACCTTTCACTCTTTGTGCCACCTCCTCCTTGACCAGCACATGGTGGTCCACCCACATCAGAGAAAAAGCCAGATCCAAGGCAGCTGCTTTGAGGTAGACTGGATCTGAAAAGGGGGCAGTGATTCCATCTTGTGTCCTGGCCATTTTCACATGGAAGATTCCAAGAAATATTTTGTTCATGGATGCCTGGAGACTTCTGACCATGCCGCTCAGGAAATGGACTTGAGGCTTCCGCTGCTCCAGGTGGTGATTCAGGGATAGGACCGAGGGAACCCCCTCCCCCTGTGTCATATCTGTTGCTTCTCCAAATGGCCTCAGGATGTCCACCAACTCCTTCAACTTATTCCACTCCCATACTGTGAACAACAACTCTGTGTGCCCAGCCTTTTCTAGAACATGACTGAGCTTTTGATGGTCACATGTCTGTGTTGAGTTCCACCTTGTGTTGACAGCAGCAGGGATGCCTCTTTCCCCAAATTCAGCCTCAAACACCTCTTTGAATGTTGTACTTGTATGTAGCAGTGAGCTGATTTTTGATAACTTTGAAAGAGAGAGTCATCACTTTTGTTTCTTTCAAGCAGTCTCCCACCACCAGCTGGAGAGTGTGGGCTAAACACTGCAAGCACAGTTTTTTTTTTTGCAATAG
The DNA here is from genome assembly GCF_034236695.1 of Oncorhynchus nerka. Taxonomy (NCBI): domain Eukaryota; kingdom Metazoa; phylum Chordata; class Actinopteri; order Salmoniformes; family Salmonidae; genus Oncorhynchus; species Oncorhynchus nerka. The sequence continues at coordinate 37,186,528 of NC_088400.1, forward strand.
CAGCAGCAACTGTTTGCTGGTCTTCCAGGTTTGGGTCATTCCAGAGCTCTGGGTCATCAAGGTGACCTTCGTCATGTACTTCATCTTCTTGTTCAATGGGGAAGCACAACGTGAATCCTTTTCTCATGTTGGTAGCATTGTCACTAATGATATAGTCCTAATTTATCTTTAATGCTGTACTCACCACATATGGCCTCAAATTTCTCACAGATTATTTTGGCCTTGTGTGGTCACAGGAAGCAGTCACGGGCCAAGCGATTGAACTTGAGCTGTATCCTCTCTCCATCTTTCTCCATACAGTTCAGTGACACCAAGGAACCCCCTCGTCTTTCAGTGGACATTTGTCCACTGTCACTGAAACATGGTCGGTGTTCAGTTTTGAACATCTCTCTGTAACGAGGTTCTCTACTTTTTGATGTCAATGTTCTACGACATACTGGGCTGTGCTTACTGTCAACCACTGACAGAAAGTGACAAACTCTTGTTTTCCACAATAGACAGAGGCAAATTGCAATCGATAACCAGGTCGGACATTATTGCATTGTTGAAAGCTTTCTGCTGTTCATGATTCATGCTGTACTGCCCTACACGGGTCTCCATGAACTGTGAGATTGGAGACTGTTGGTTCACTTGTGACATGTTTGTTCATCTGGTTTTGTTCAAATCTGTAAGCATAACAAAACAAAAAAAAGTTGAGCGGGGCAGTAGCACAATCTTGCCTGGTCTCAATCTTGGGTGTAATGATCACGTTCCTGCACTGGCTGACTCTGGAGGCTCATTGATTTAATGTTATGTTAGCCTACATGCTATACTAGCAAAGTTAGATATAGCTGTTGGCTATATTAGCCACGACTTACCGTTCTTTGTGCAGCATCAAATGTCAAACAAAGCTGGAAGTTGTTGCGCCTCACTCTGTAATTTTCTTCCCGCATGTTTTGCAAGTTGCAATCTGTGTTTTGTTGACTACAGCGTAGTCTGTTGATAGCCAAAATGATTATTTTCGGATAATCTTTCTAATGGCTCAATCTGAATTGACCCGCTGACGTTCCTCTGCACTGCCACGCACAACTTTTTCTCCGCTCAAACTTAAATCCGTTAAAGGAAGAGTTGATACACTGCACACTTTTTTTCCCCCTCTTTTTTTTTCTTAACGGCATCATTTTTTATATTTGGGCTTGGAGGGTATCAAGTCAGGTCTAGTCATAAGGCTCAAGTCCAAGTCAAGTCACGAGTCATTGGTGTTAGTCTAGTTGCAAGTCATCATATTTGGGACTCTAGTCCAACCTCTGGAGAATACTATAGACATCAAGAAAGCCAGTCAGTTGTTTATTGACAAGTTTTTCCAACTCTTTTGATAAACAGGGCAAACTAGAAATAGGCCTATAACAGTTAGGATCAGCTTGATCTCCCCCTTTAAATAAGGGTTGAACTGTGGCTGCCTTCCAAGCAATGGGAACCTCCCCAGAAAGGAGAGAGAGGCTTGGCGTTGATAGGAGCGGCAACCTTGAAGAAGAAAGGGTCTAAACCATCTGACCCAGATTGATTTTTTTGGGTCAAGTTTAAAGAGCTCCTTTAGCACCTCGGACTCAGTGACTGCCTGCAGGGAGAAACTTTGTAGCGGGGCAGGGTGAGAAGCATCGGGGATAGTCGCATTAGAAGGGGTGGGAGATGAGGATATGTTGGACGTGCAAGGAGGCATGGCTGAGTCAAATGGGAATCCTGACTTAATGAAGTTGTGATTTAAAGAGCTCAGCCATGTGCTTCTTGTCAGTAACAATCACATCATCAACATTAAGGGACATGGGCAGCTGTGAGGAAGAGGGTTTATTCTCCAGGTCTTTAACCGTTTTCCAGAACTTCTTGGGGTTAGATCCACAGAGCGAGAACTGCTCCTTAAAGTAACTAACTTTGGCCTTCCGGATAACGTGAGTGCACTTATTTCTCATTTGCCTGAACGATAGCCAGTTCATGAAGGAAGGCATACTCATGAAAGTTTTTTAGCAAGCGTCTATGACAAATCAGGACAGGTAGTTTCACTGAGCCATTACGAACACAGGCTGTAAAACAGTGATCACTAAGGTCATTACAGAAAACACCAGACTGATACCTATCAGGATTATCTTGGACTTCGCCATCAATTGTCATCTGAAGTTTTGGCATCTTCCATAAATTGTGGCCATGAATCGGCCATAGAAATAGTTAGAAAGAATAAGATGACCCTCCGCACGGAAATTTGGATAACTATTGGAAGATGGTGTATATGCGTTTTTCTATTGTTATGGAAACAGTGCAGCCTCTGGTAGGTAGGCGGCTGGCAGGCTTCAGCTGCGGTACAGCAAAGCCAAGTCAGCCCGTGCTTATGGGGGAAGTGAAATGATGAGCAAAATCGTTGTAGCCTATGAACATGCACGCTGCAAATTCATGCACGCTGCATTTTCCTTATCTGGATAGACACTTGTGGTTTCTAGCTAACGTTACACCAATCAACGCAGTGGCGTGTGTAGTGAAGCAATTTTAGTGGTCAAAACCATTCCTCTGTGGGCAATGGGGGGGGAGTAGGTTAACAAAATGCTATCATATCACACAATTATACCATTTATAAAATGGTCATATACAAACATTGCCACATCCCACGAATCCCAGTTCCTGTTGCGTCATGATGATGGCAAAGTCAGGATTTGGTGTAAACAGCATGAGCCCATGGCCCCATCCTGCGTGATGTCAATTGTTTCAGCTGGTGGCGTAATGGCACACGTTAGGGTCCCTTAATACCAATTTAGCAACGTCTGAATTCCACACCGTATCAAAGTCGTTGCTGACCAGATGCATCCCTTCATGGCTACATGGGGGTTCGACACAGTACTAGATGGGTGTACTTAATAAACTGGCCACTTGAGTGTTTTTTTTAAAGTATTTTTGTAAATAATTCCTCTTAAGGATAGGCCCCCTTTTTAAATTTTCGCCTAAAATGACATACCCAAATCTAACTGCCTGTAGCTCAGGCCCTGAAGCAAAGATATGCATATTCTTGATACCATTTGAAACGAAACACTTTGAAGTTTTTCAAAAAATGTGAAATGAATGTAGGAGAATATAACACATTAGATCTGGTCTGGTACAAAGAAAAAAACTGCCGTTTGTATTTTTTCTTGTACCATCTTTGAAATGCAAGAGAAAGGCCATAATGTATTTTATTTTTCTGTTATTTTACCAGGTAAGTTGACTGAGAACACATTCTCATTTGCAGCAACAACCTGGGGAATAGTTACAGGGGAGAGGGGGATGAATGAGCCAATTGTAAACTGGGGATTATTAGGTGAACGTGATGGTTTGAGAGCCAGATTGGGAATTTAGCCAGGACACCAGGGTTAACACCCCTACTCTTACGATAAGTGCCATGGGATCTTTAATGACCTCAGCGAGTCAGGACACCCGTTTAACGTCCCATCCGAAAGTCTGCACCCTACACAGGGCAGTGTCCCCAATCCCCCTGGGGCATTGGGATATTTTTTTAGACCAGAGGAAAGAGTGCCTCCTACTGGCCCTCCAACACCACTTCCAGCAGCATCTGGTCTCCCATCCAGGGACTGACCAGGACCCAACCCTGCTTAGCTTCAGAAGCCAGCCAGCAGTGGTATGCAGGGTGGTATGCCAGCCCAGGTGCAGTTTAGATTTTGTCCTCTAGATTGCAGCAGTGTATGTGCAAAGTTTAAGACTGATCCAATGAAGCATTGCATTTCTGATCAAAATGTTGTATCAAGACTTCCCAAATATGCCTAATTTGTTTATTAATAACTTTTCATGTTCAAAACTGTGCACTCTCCTCAAACAATAGCATGCTATTCTTTCACTGTAATAGCTACTGTAAATTGGACAGTGCAGTTGGATTAACAATAATTTAAGTTTTCTGCCAATATCAGATATGTCCATGTCGTGGGAAATGTTCTTGTTACTTACAACCTCATACTAATTGCATTAGCCTACATTAGCTCAACCGCAGGGGACTCACCCGTCCTTTAGAAGTTTTAGCTAGGCAAGTCAGGTAAGAACACATTTTTGTTTACAATAACTGCCTACCCCGGCCAAACCCTAACCCGGACTATGCTGGGCCAATTGTGCACCACCCTATGGGACTCCCAATCACGGCCGGTTGTGATACAGCCTGGAATCGAACCAAGGTCTGTAGTGACGCCTCTAGCACTGAGATGCAGTACCTTTGACAGCTGAGCCGTGTGTGTGTGTGTGTGTGTGTGTGTGCGCACATTATATAAATAAAAATAGACTGGCAAAAAATAAGTCAACATTGACAAATGTTCGGGTAAAAAAAAAAACAAGTGGAGGTGCAGAAACACAAGTTTGACCCCCGTTTTTAATTTTCTCCAGGCAGCCAAGTGAACACAAGGCTTTGGCTCATCTCAGTTGCGTAGAGTAATAACTTTGCAGCTGTTTCTGATTAATAAACATGCTGGTGTGTGGTAACGTTTCAACTAAAACCCAGCCCTGAAACAAAATTTAGGCAGAAAAATAATTTGTATGCCGTATCATAGGAAAAGACACTGCATACACACGGATTTGCATGAAGTGAGCAGTTTGGATTTCTCACTTCATGCCCAAATATATCATACTTTGACTAAAACGAAGAATCGTTGATTTAAACCGTTGTGCAACCTCATGGGTAAGCTCTGGCCATAGTCTTTCAGTTTGAAAAGGGGAATTTGTAAGTCAAATTTTCTCTGTGAACGTGTCTGCTTTAATTGACATGTTTAGTTTTGTTCTTCATCTTGTCTATGTTCCTATCAGTATCGATCAGAACTTCAAGACCTCCTTTGCATTTGATTGACAGGCTAAACTATATTAATCTCATCCAGACCTATGGTGTGATTCATTGGGGTTCTATTGACTTTGGTGACAATTCATTGCTGTGCATAACATCACAATGTTTGACAGAGGACATGTAAGGCCTGTGTCCCTTGACTGATTACGAAGGCTGAGGGTACAAGGCCCCAAGCCTCTGTGTGTTTGCAGAAATATCTTCAAATTATGTCCCAATTTGACTGTTGTTCAATAAGAGGTTGATGCTTTCTTTTGTGATCAATGTTTGGCTAGGAAAAGAAAGTCGATTCCTAATTTGTTATTGATTATCCAGTCTCAAGTGTTTTAGCATGCTCATCAATGGTAGGTTGGCTCTAGAAGCACAGCAGGTGCAGAAATAGCAATACACATATCACCTCCCAATAATGTATCAGCTACATGTCTCCTAGAGAATATTGAGTTACAAAGAGCGGTATGATTTAGGAATGCAAAATGCAGTATTGTGAAATGTTGTCAGTTGTTGCCGTTATCTAGGTCAGTACTTCACGGCACTCTGTGCTTGGCCTTCTGATGAACAATTGAATTTTTAGCGGGAACTGCTGTTTTCATTATTCATACTCGGGCTTGGGTCGTGGTGCATTAAAGCATGACACGGTCACTTCCTCACTCTGCAAATGTTATTCCCGAACTCCCATATTTGGAGTACTAACTCCACATTTGCTGCCATTTCAAATGATTGTCTAGTGTATTTTACCATAATTCCACATCTTGCCTTGCATGTCTGCGTTTGTGTTAGGATGATGGTCCATTTATATATAAAAAAAGAGAGAAAAAAGGAATATAACTCCTAAGGCAGTTTGTCAGTTTCCTCAGTTTTTTGTTAATTTATTTTAATTTCTCTGTACTTTTTCTTTTATCGTTGCTTTTTCCCCCCACCTGAAATTGGGCAGATTACCCTGCTCATCTATGAATGCTGGACTCCTCTCTTTCTGACTCGCTCCCTAATCAATTTGAACTGCTACATGATTATTTTACAGTGGAATTACACGTTATGTGAGTAGCATGAAATTGACTGCCGAAATGTAGTGGCTGACCTGAGTAACATTTTCAAGGGCTAGAGTAGAGTTCTTAAAACCAAAATAATATTTGTGTTGCCCCACATTTAGCGACCCAGTTTGAATTCCGTTAACATTCTTACTAAGCCTCAAAATTGCTTTTAATTTAAGGACGATTCTGTGGAAAAGTCAACCTAGGCATCCCCAAATAAGGTTAGCATTTTCCGAATGATACCACGTTCATAATTGTCCTTAAGGTACAGTTAGAGTTCAGGCTTTATTTTAAATGTTTAAGTAGGACATTTTATGGATTTTGACTGTTAAGGATTAGGATGCCAAGTCTCAAAGGCGCCTCAGATTTTTTTGTGTTTTACAGTCTTGTAAAGGTGACTGGGACAGGCAGTCTAACATCCATGTTTTGGAGGATATATATATTTTTATTTTTATTTTACGTGCTCCTTACTTTCAATCATCTTGAAACTTTCTATGTAAAGCTGGCTTTCATCAATGTTTTAATATGGTCTATAATTGTTTTCTCTCTCTTCATAAAAAATGTCCATTCACCACATTTTGTGTGCTTGTTCTGAAATGTATTCGTCAGGCTTTTACTGACGCAACTGATAATGTTATTTTGGAAAATGTATGCTGAAATGAATTTCTCATACGTGGCAGTACTAGATAAGTGTTTATCAACGATTTGTGAATAGTCCTGGAGTGTCTTTTTCAACTGAAAGCTCCCCAAAATATACTGACTTCATCCAGTGTCCAGAAAAGTGAATTGGTAGTGTACAGTAGGCACATGTATAGTGGGTTGAAATTAGGGACACCCTTAACAAAGATGCGCAATAATGATTGTATAAAATAAATGATTCCAATACTGAGCTATATTGTATGGTCAACATTTTGGGGAAATTATGTTATGCTAATACATTTGCTCAGAAAGAGATTTTGTTTAACAAGTAATACTTTTTTTCCTCAAAGGTAGGGGTCAAAAATGATTAACACCCCTAAAAGTTGAAAAGTAGTCAAGTTTACTATTTGGTCCCATATTCCTGTAACGCAATGACTACATCCATACAGAGGGTCAAAGATCATACCCCCAAGACATGCTAATCTCCCCTGTTATTGGTAATGGTGAGAGGTTAGCATGTTTTGGGGGGTATGACCTTTTGAGCCTCTAACTTTCTCACTCATCTGTAATCATTGTAGCATCCACATTAATGTAGAGGTGTTTAGAAATAGCCTGTTTATAATAAAAGTCATTCCAAAATGACACTACATTATTTTTCAATTCTATTGGGCACAAATGATCTGAAACGCAACCAAAACAAGCTGCAAATTCTTCCAGCAAGTTTGCAGTCACACGCTTGATGTTGTCCTTGCACGTTACTGTAGGAATATGGGACCAAATACTAAATATTTTCTTATTTTCTAAGAATCTTTCAGGGGTGACCCCTACATTTTTGAGGAAAAGTATTACTTGTTCAACAAAATCTCTTACTCTGAGCAATTGTTTTAGTATGAAAAGAATGGGAAAATATTTCTCAGTATTTGAATTATTTTATACAGTCATTATTGCTCATCTTTATCACGGGTGTGAATAATTTAGGATCCCGCTATATTGTCTAATTTGGGTAATTTGTTACAATATTTCAGAAAAATCGTCATGCAAAAAAGTTGTATTTGTGTCTAGCTTCAACTGGTAAAGGTTCATTTTTATATGTATAAAGATAGAAAAATGAATACTTGTAAGGGTGTGGTGTATGGCCTTGTATACTATTCCGGCTGCCTGTAATTATGCAATTCTAGGTACTATACCATCTGCTGACATTTTTAAAAACCTTCCAAATGACAAATGTGTTATGATATATTTTGACCAAGACATTTGAATGTCCATTCCTTCTAAAATTGCTATCCATGATTTGATCTAAGACTTACAACCTCAGACGTTTGCTAATGTGTTCAGTCTCCCCAAAAAGCTTGTCCGTTTCATGTAACGTCCATAACACTTCTTATTTGCTTAATTTCTCAAATATTTAGAAGTCTGCTTATTTGGGTATACTGTACACAGTGCCTTCAGAAAGAATTCACACGCCTTGACTTTTTCCACATTTGGTAGTCTTACAGCCTGAATTTAAAATGGATCAAGTAACAAAAAAATGTGCCCGGCCTACACACAATACTCCATGACAAAGTGGCATTATGTCGTTTTGAAGTTTTTACAGATTAATAAACAATGAAAAGTTTAAATATCTTGAGTCAAGTTCAGGAGTAATTACGTGCATAACAAGTCTCATAATAAGTTCCATGGACACACAGTGTGCAATAAGTGTTTGACATGATTTTTGAATGTCTACCTCATCTCTGTACCACACACACACACAATTATCTGTAAGGTCCTTCAGTCCAGCATTGAAATTCCAACACAGATTCAATTATAAAGACCAGGAAGGTTTTCCAATACCTCGCAAAGAAGGTCACCTATTGGTAGATGTGTAAAAAAATATATATATATTATTGTGTGTGTATAAAAATAGGTATGTCTGTCCTCTGTTGCAACACTCACTCCGAAGTTCCAAATGACCTCTGGAAGCAACGTTAGCACAATAACTGTTTGTCGGGAGCTTCATGAAATAGGTTTCCATGGCCGAGCAGCCACACACAAGCCTAAAATCCCAATGCCAATGCCAACGTTGGTTAGAGTGGTGTACAGCTCGCCGCCATTGGACTCTGGAGCAGTGGAAACACGTTCTCTGGAGTGACGAATCACGCTTCACCCTCTGGCAGTCCTACAGACAAATCTTGGATTGGTGGATGCCAGGAGAACGCTACCTGCCCGAATGCATAGTGCAAACTGTAAAGTTTGGTGGAGGAGGAATAATGGTTTGGGGCTGTTTTTTCATGTTTTGGGCAAGGCCCCTTAGTTCCAGTGAAGGGAAATCTTCACGCTATAGCATACAATCATATTTACATTCCATACGATTCTGTGCTTCCAACATTGTGGCAACAGTTTGGGGAAGGCCCATTCCTGTTTCAGCATGACAATGCTCCCGTGCACAAAGCGAGGTCCATACAGACATGGTTTGTCGGAATCGGTGTGGAAGAACTTGACTGGCCTGCACAGAGCCCTGACCTCAACCCCATCAAACACCTTTGGGATGAATTGGAATGCCGACTGCGAGCCAGGCCTAATTCTCGTGTGGCTGAATGGAAGCGAATCCCTGCAACACTTCCAACATTAGTGGAAAGCCTCCCAGAAGAGTGGATGGGGGCTGTTATAGCAGTAAATGGGAGGGTTCAACTCCATATTAATACCCATGATTTTGGAATGAGATGTTCTATGAGCAGGTGTCCACATACTCTTGGTCATGTAGTGTATATTAGTGTTTTTCTTTTTATCAAATGTTTAGAATTTTTCTTCCACTTTGACATTAGAGTATTTTGTGTAGATCGTTGACAAGAAGACAATTAAATCCATTTTAATCCCACTTTGTAACAACAGAATGTGGAAAAAGTCAATAGGTGTGAATACTTCCTGAAGGCACGGTACACTTCCCTCAAGGGGTACTATCGACACACATCAGTTTTAATTTCTATTTTGCTTAACCATTCCGTGAGACATTAAAGTTTAGATTTTGCGTGCAAATGTGAAGTCCATAACGCTGAAATTGCCCTTAAACAAACCCAGCTGCAGTATATAGAACAACAACTTCACATTGGTAACTTCTTCTTTGGATCACCAAAAGTGCCCCGCTATGTCTTTTTAGGTTGGGCAAAAAATTTGATCAACAAGAGCAGACCCAAACGGAATTGTTTTTACGTCTCCTCTCCACTCCTTCGAAGTTCTAACTTTTATTGAATGCAGGTCTCACCCAATTCCACCCGGCTAAACCTTAGCTCCCTACTTGTCTCTTGTGTACACCCATTGATCTTTGGGTTTTACACCTGTGGTCTTTTCCAAGTGGGCATTACAGTCTACAGGCTTGCTATTTATGTGTTCTGGCTCTTTCTGCGGAGCAGGGCAAAGAGTTCAGCCCACTCTCCCCACTCCGCTAATTGACTGGTAATTTGGTAAATGCATTTGAAGGTGGAATGAAAAAGAAGACCCCTCTCTGCCCTTACTGTAGAGTGACGATGCTTATCCACCTGACCTTGCCTTGGCTAGGTTCCAAATGACCCCTTTACCTCTGCTGATGGGATCAGTACAGAGACATATGATGGAACTGAGTCCTACAGCTTACTATGGTTCTGTACTGGTTCGGTGATGGTATCAGATTAGATACAGTGGAGACATTTGGACTGCAACCCATGTTTAATCTCAGAATCCCTCAATCCAGCGAGTACTAAGGGTCCTTCTCCCAAGGCCTTGCTTTTCACCTAGACACACTGATCCACACAACGCCCTCCAGGTGACTTGCAGGGAGATCGAAGGCAAATTCCTTTTTAAATTACTAGACTGCTATGAAATAGAAACCCTCGGGCTAAACCCGGGTTGTCTTCTATCGATTAGACTGTGTGATATTTTAATGAGCCCATCATGTTTGTAAATTAGTTGTTTTAAGGTGATGTCTTTTGAAGTTAATAGCTTTTGTCTGCTCAAATTTCTTACACTGTAGTTTCTCTCTGCTTACAGACGGACGGATAGACGGCGTTCCATACAGAACGGGATGTCCAAGATCTCCAAGGCCGTGAAGAAGGTGGACATGGAGGGCGTGATCCGGGCCATCGTGAGGTTAGGACAGGCGGCTCCCGGACCTCCTCCTGGGTCCTGTCCTGGGACAGGTAAACTTACTGCTCAGACTCCACTTCCTGTCTCACCTATTCTATTTCCCTTCAAACAAGAAGAGAAACTCTGTGTCAGATCCTTAACATGTCTTCTCTTGAATGTCTTGGAGTGTCAGGCTCTTGTGCATCAGTTGGTGGTTGCTCTTGAAATATACTTTGGAAGTTCCTGCCAAAAAGAAAGTGTTGGGTCCTTTTGAGGGTTGAGCTATGATGAATGATTTAGGCTTCCTTCTGTTAAGTTTCTCCCTCTCCCACACTGTGGGGGTTGGAGAGCTCAGGAAAATATGCCTTTGTGTGGTAGAGAGAGCTGTAATGAGGTGGGATGAGTTGCATCCAGGCAAAGCCGAGCCGTATGTTTGTCTAAAGGTACTCTCTTAGTGGTTTCGTATGCCATATGTCAGTGTTGCGGCATGCCATGCCAGTGTTTTTCTTTACTCCCTTGCTCCATCAAGCGCTGTGTGTGTGTGTGTGTGTGTGTGTGTGTGTGTGTGTGTGTGTGTGTGTGTGTAAACGGTAAATGAGTGCCAGTCGGCAGCCACTAGGCTTTAGGCACCGGCCTTGGCCCTTAAATTTCCCTCTCTCCTCTTTCCCTGCCCTTCTGACTAACCACCCCTGACAGGGGAAGCGCAGAGAGGTAGGCTGTCGGCTGCGGGGCAAATTTAAACAAACGAGAGAAATAAAAGGGGACGCAAGATACAAAAGGGAAGAACTGACAGCTTTGGTGGGGGAGAATAATTACAGTCCATAGTGAAATTAGCACACTCCAATGAGGGAGGGAAAAGAGCGTGACCACTAATATCTCTTCAGGACCTCAGGAAGATGCTGAGGATTGTACATGGGGCTTAACAGGTGTAACAAATTCAAGGAAGTAGTCATTTTCTGCAGCTGTTTCCGATGCAGTTACTGCTTTTTATATCAGAAATATGAGAGACTTGGCCAACTGGGAGTGCATCCAGAATGCGTAGTTTAGAAATGGAGAGAGAGTAAGGGAGCGAGAGATGAAAGAGCGAGAGAGCGAAGCGGACTCCCGGTCTACTGAACTGAACACATCTCCGACGTTTCCCCGTCTCTCTCAAAACTACAGAGAAACTCCCTGGAGGAATGGCTTTACTGGTAACTGTGTGTGTGTGTGTGTGTGTGTGTGTGTGTGTGTGTGTGTGTGTTCAGTCTCTTAGCGCATCCTGTAAATCAAGCATAAAGCTGTGTGTATAAGCTCTTAGCATTTAGACAAATGGGTCCCAATTTCAGTGAATAGGAGCATTAATGGTTAGAGGGGAGGCAGAAGCGGTGCGGAGTGCATTAGGAACCACTGATGGAGATTGAATAGACCCTTTCCTATCCTAAAAACAGCACTTCCTCTCTCTCTCTCACACTAGTGCTGAGCGATTAGTGCTTTTTGAGGTCGGTTTCGGTTCGATCGTTTAAAAAAAAAAAAAAAAAAAACATGAAATGCATTACAAAATAATGTCGTTACTATGATTTCAGAGTTGATTAATTAATGGAACTTCCAAAGCCCCAAATGGTGAGCATTCAAAATATTATATTGTCTCTGATCAGGTAGACCTCTAGGATATTACTATGACATTCAATATTTCAGTTTATATTAGTTTGTTTTATTTGACTGCTTTATTCTTTTTAATTCCTTTCATTTTTAATCTCTGCTCAGGCAATAGCAGTCAGCCAGCCAGGCCATCTGTTATGTTCTCCTCATACTGGACTGTCTGTAGTCATCCTATTTAGCTTGCCTGCCTAAGTATGCTGTAGAGGTGCCTGTCAATCATTTGACTACTTCTTCAAAGTAGATGAGGCATACTTTCCAGAACTGTCTCTGTCCCTCGTTGTGTACATTCCTCTCTCATACGGTCTGTGTATATCTAAACCTAACATAGCAGGCGTAAAATTGTATCCGTCCAGAGATATGTATATAATGTTGATATGCTCATGTCGCTGCCCTAACAAGGGGTGTTGTCCCAAAGGCGGGAAGGCAGGTTGCAAGTTTAGCTTCAAAATAAGCCCATAGAAATGCATTGGGCTGATTTTTGGCGAGTGAAAAAGCTGGCGCAGTGGATTATGGTCATTGTAGTTAATTCAGCACAGAAATGTGGTAATTAAGTTGAATATTTGCTTAGTGAACACTACAACACCCTTCAGCCTAGCATCCCACATAGTTCTTGACTTGATTTCCTTCGTGAATGATTTGAGAAACAGCGTGTTGGGCTCACACAAAAAAATAAATGGAATTCAAGTAATTGAACCGACATCGTTCAATTAGTTGTTTAATAATTGAAAAAAATAAAATATGATGATTAATCGCTCAGCACACACACACACACAAACTTTAGCACATCTGCAGGCTCTACTGTTGAAACCTTAAAGCCGGACCAGCAGCCAGACGGCTGGCTGAAGGATCACTGCATGCCTATCAGGCTGGTGCTGCTGGTCTAATTGTGATAAATGATAGCTGTTCCGCTGTCTGTCACTCTCGCTTCTCACATTGCACTGCCTGCTTCAGATGTGTGGAGGGCTTCACCCCAGCAGCTCCCGATCCATAACATCGGCCTGTATCTTCAACAAAGAAATGCTGAAGTTTTCACTGAATATGTAAAGGGTAAACACATTTGCTTTGATGCAGTGGATGTTTTGAAAGTTAGTGACATCTAGTATACCCCTGAGGCCCTCTAACTGTGAATGGTCAGCCTCTGATCCTGTCTTCTCCAATGTTGTGGTGACAGGCTGCCAATACCCTCCCACACATGGCCAATAAAGTGTCCGAGCCTGTGAGTATGAAACACTTTATTAAAGTTTAGAAGCTGTCCTGGAGGTGTAGCTGACAAGAGCTGTGGAAGAGCTTTCACAGTACACACACTGACTCATACCATGGTATTATGTCTGAGTCCCATATGACGCAAATCATGTCTGTGTGGAACCAGTACTGAGGATTGTAGCTCCTTGAAAAGCGAGACACTTCTTCGCTGTACATCTCTCACTCTGCCCCAGCCCTGAGCCTTCTCTCTCCCTCGGATAACCAAATACTACAGGCTGCCAGGACCCAGGGGTGGATAAATCATCCCTTTAACCAAAGTGAGCTAATTGAATGAGTTACTGATGTGATTGCCTTGGCTGGTCCACAGAGCATGGGGTGTACGTGTTGTTTTTAGTTGGTCTGTGTGAGGCCAACGGTCTTCACTCTTCAGTGCTAAATGCTTCCCTAACTGGGGAGTTCCGATAGCTCGACTTCAGCTGTTAAGCTGTCTGTCTGGACAGTTTCTAGAGTTCATGGGAGATGAAGGAAGGGCCCAGAGAGGTCTCTGTGGGATCCAGACTGATGTGTGACACGGAGTGGCCGTGGCTGTGGGAGCGGGACATTGCGTGGTTGCGAGAGGGCGGCCTGGGGGTGGTTTTGCCTTGGGCTTGGACTTCTGTCTGCTCTGAGCTCTGGGTTGCCAGGGTGGAGTCCATACTTGACTCTACTCCCGCCCCGGCCCCCATCCCTGTCCCCCTGCTCCCACCTTGCTTGTGCCTCTCCCAGGCAGAGCTCAGCTTCACAGCCAGGGCCAGCAGGTTCTTCCCCAGGAACACTGTCGAGACCCGGGGGTCCCTGTACCACAGCATGCCTGTGCCCCTGAGGGCCATTGTGAACACGTTGATGGTGACCAGGCTAAGCCAGGGGTACAGGGCCTCCTTACGGGGCCCCCTCTGTCCCGGCAGGGCTGCGGCCCCCAGCTCTGTGAGGGCCACGCAGGGCAGCAGCAGCAGCAGGGCGTAACAATAGAAGAACACCAGGCCTTCGGCCCACAGGGGTACCCCCAGGTCAGTGGCCCCTGTGTGGGCTTCCCACAGCCCTGCCTGCAGGTCCAGAACATCCAGCAGGTCCACCACCACCCAGAGCAGCCTCCCCCGCACTTCCTGTTTCCTTCGCAGGGGCGTCATGTTGTCAGCCCCAGTCAGGATGAGGAACAGGGAGGGCAGGCAGACTGACAGCAGCAAGGTGAGCGTCTTCCTGGCCAGGGGGTCGGGCGGTCGGCGTTCCATTCGGTAGTTCTGGCAGACGAAGAAGAGTTTGAGCTGGAGCAGGGACAGGAAGAGGAACCAGAGTGCGTTGGCAAAGCCTCGGCGAGGCGAGTGCGCTTCAGACACCACTCCCGCCGACACGAAACGCAGAGCCAGCAGGAAGCCCAGGTCACCTAGCAACACAGCGGCGCACGGCCACACGCCGGGCCCGGCCTTGCCACGGGCTCCCAGCATGCTCTGTTCCAGCAGGTAGAGGTCGACCACTGCCATGGTGCTCACCGTGACCAGGGTTGATACGCACACCTGGGGCGTAGGCACCATGCCTGGGAGAGGAACACAGAAACATGACAAAGCTGAGAGAAGGGAAATAATACAAAATAGAGGAACTGTTTTGTTCCCGTCTAGACTCTGACCTCATTTATTTGCCAAAGTGAATTTCCCTTGCATGATAGACAAAAGCTTTCTTCACGACTCTTGTCTACTTAAGTGATGTTAGTCATTATTTTTTGCTTGTTGCTATGGATAAAGATAATTTTGATGCCAGTTCAGCAGTGAGCTTTGGGTCAGAGACCGTTCTTCCCTGGTCATACATCCTGAGGGGTGTTAGTTCTCACTCCTCTGCGGCTTTTTAATTTAAATGGGTCTCTTCGGCGATGAAAGTTTCAACCCCTCCCGGGGCCTTGGCTAAAACTCTTGAGTATGACACAGGTTTCCTTCCATGGTGTTTTACTTGGGTGGTCTTACCTTATTCATTATTAATGAATTGTGTTAAAGTGCAGTAAATCACTTTTTTCTCCTTCCTGTTTACTCGGCCTGTTTGATTCTCATTGTTGCTGCCTGCCGCAGTCTTAAATTGGCAGAAAATTGCCTTCTCATTTGGGCTGAATATTAATAACGTCTCTTATTAATATTTGTTCTGAGATGTTTTTGACGGTAATTGCTTGTGTGTTCATGAACACGTGTGTGTGTGTGCCATTCTAATTGGCTAATTTTGTGCCATATTTCAGCAGTGAACAGTATAAAACCTCAGTATTGATTGGGAGTGTGAAATTGTCAGACTTTACGGTGCAAACACTCCTCTCCTTATCGTATTGAGGAGCCAGGAGAGCTGAGGAGGGTTGTCGGCCATCTGACTAGCACCGTCGAGGGTGTCAACACCGCCATGAGATCTGGCATTTCAATATGAAATCGTTACCACCTCATATATCCCATAATGGCAACATTTGAGTGTGTGATCGAGCGAAACGATTGTGGGCTCCGCGGCCATAAGGGAACAAATGAACAGCGCTGATAACGTGTGTTTATGTCTGCTTCTGACTGACGACAGGCATCAATCTTTTCAATGCACCGCTCATCTGAGCCCTGTCATCCACTGAGCGAGAGGGACTGTCAAAGGGTCTGCAGGAGAGACTTGTGAGAGGGGATTGAAAGTAAGATATATGCTCTTGGCTGTCTACATGCCTAATAAAGTATTACTGCATGATGGTAATAGTTCATAAATTAACTCTGCTTGGAGAGAGTTGGAGGGGAGATGAGATGAAAGCCAAAAGTGATGAAGAGGAAGCTGCAGACATAAAGATGTTGACGCAGGCAGCTAAAGGAGACATGGGATCTTACGCCTGCTCTGTATATGAATAGATTTAAATGTATTCATCGCCAGGGATCAGAAGAAATTAAACACTTTAATATCTGGAACAGAGGAGTGAAAAATGTAATGGGTGAGAAAAAGACCTAGACTGACTGACTAATCCTCCTAGGGGCATGGTGAGGAAACGAAGAGGAGGGACACAAATGTCAGCTTCACTAATATCTGATTATCATACAGGGCTTTTTTTGTTTCACTGCGTCCTGATTATCAGTGCTGGAATTGAATGGATTCTAGTGTACCAAGCCGCTGACTGTGAGAATATTGGAATAGAAAAATGGTGTTTTATCTGAACAAACCCCCCAAACTGCAGTCAGTGGAAGGAGAAAGGTAGTCTGCCACCCCAGACAGTGTGTTTGCCTTTCTCATTCCCAACACGCCTGTTGGCAATTCTATGTGCGTCTTAAATTGTACCCTGGAACCCTGGCATTCCTCTGTCAGCCTGTGTTTTGTGTTGTGACGGCTTGTCAAAGCACATTGATTTTGTTCTGAGTGAGCGGCCTAGATGACTGCCGTGTGTCCACTCTGCTCATCAATAATGACCAGATTCATCATCCCTATCATTAGAAAGCTGTACTGTTACTGACAGGCTGATTCAGGCTATTCCGCTGCAAGTGTAAGGAATGGGGCCTGTAAAGGTGGACAGGTAAACAATTTGTTTGTGATTTTTCAGCCGACGGTGTACAAGGACAGAAAGACTTCCTTCTTGTTTGTTATGCGTGTCGTGTGTATTGTGAAGAAAGGAGTGTTTTTGCCAATCACCCAGGTAATCTGTTATGGTTTTCAAATGAGCTCCCCTACACACATGGAGACACACACACATACCTCGTCTGTTTTCCTCTCTAATATTGGTGGTCTGCCAGGTGCGCTGGGAGGCAGGTAAAAGGAAGATTAATTGCTCTGGACTTATAATTCATATAAAAACACCCCCAGGATATTTGTCTTACTACAAACTAAATCCAATGTAATCTTCCCCAGCAGGAGGGGAGATAGCTCAGTCTAGCCTAAGTTGTACAAGGAAGGGGTATATGGGGCTATGTGAAAGCCTGAGGGGCTTGCTTGTTAGAGAGGAAAAGGGATTTCTCTTCAATTAAATTAATTTATGGAGGTGTAACGTGGAGGGGAAAAAAAGATCCAACTAATGGAATAGTATTGGCAAATCGCGTCTCATCCAGGTGACTGAGTTGCCATCCAGCAGTAATATCTGATGTCTCATGAGGCATTTGTACGCCTATGGGAACAGCTATTACATGTGTAGGGGTTATAGGTATTGGAGCATGTACCCCAAATGATCATTTCAACAGAAATCTGTTTAAATGCCTTCTATATGGGCGATTTTGTCTACCATTATGTTGGTGCCACACACTTAACACCTAGTCACTCATTTATTTATGGTACATTTTAATGATGCACCACCTGTTACATAATCACTCTTTATTAATACGTGCATACATAATTCAACTCTTTCAAAGTAGTGGATAGCTAGTTACCCAAAGCATGCGTTCTTCGCTGCTCCTCTTGGCTTGATTGAGATCCACGTCGCCTATTAGTCGTACTAGAACGGTCCCTGGATTAACATTAAAGGTCAAAAATGATCATCTGTGATTCCTAAATTAGTCTTTACATCGGTTGCTTTGTGTTAGTCCTATAATGCTGTGTGTCTGTCGGGAATATTTGAACAAACTCCCACTCTGCTATGACGATCTTATCATACTGATAAAATAGGGGAAAAGTAATTGTCCATCTTCGAGTTTGTAAGATTTAAAACGCCAAGCCGCTTTTGCTTTTTCGGTCATCAGATAAACGTGTCATTTTGCACAGTTATCCCACAGTCATCGTGGGCGCAGAATTATCCATCTCTTGGTATGTCCGTATTGAATTTGACACCTTGGCTCTCCGGTCTGGCAGCCGAAGATCCAGTTATTCGGGAAAGAGCTGTGCGGGCTTGTTCGCCGGGCTCCGTATTCTGTGAGCTATCGAAGTCGCTCAGAAGTAGACGGCTGCTTGACGCGGAATAATGATCAGGAATAGACGGCAAGATAAGTATCGACAGTAAAGCAAACCTCGAGGACACGAGAGAGAAACATGAGGAAACTCGCCGCTAGAGTTTATGATTGCGGTGTTAATTTGTAGGCAGGTTACATACTCTCGGCTCCCCGCCTCGTTCTCTCTCACTGGGTGAGTTCGTTTTGCATCGCCCAGTGCCCCGGGTAGGCGGAGTTTAAAAAAAAAATATATATATATATATATATATTTTTTTAGACCATTCCATTGGTCCTTAAGTGAAATCTTAACACACCGAGGGTACCGCTGCATAAATATAGTTGCCCACAGTTATGTCCATCGGTTATGGTAATTATCATTATGCCACTTTGATGAAAACTAGCGTAATGGATTGGTATTAGATGGAAGTAGGTTACAGCCTTGATTGCCCTGCCAGTGCCGTACCCTAATGAAATTTATACGGAACCAAGTAGAGCGAGAGATGCCTGTAGCCTATGGACACATCTCAAAACGCAGATGTTACTACTTTAATTAGACCCCTTCTGTTTCTTACCGTCTTTAGTTACACAACAAAACCATCCTGTTTCTTGTTGTACTGTAGATTTAAAACAGTCCCAGCTGGCTGCCTTATGGCTAAAAGGGTTTAGGAATGGATGATTTTGATAGTCAAGGAGCATGCATTGCTTCACCTTGTCATTGTGTGTTCCGTTAAGTGAAATGCATATGCATATCAATCTCCACCTTCTCAGCATCACATCTAAACTCAAAGGCTTTCTCATTTAACCATCTCCCTTTTTATTATCTCGTCTCTGTGTGTGAGACAGGGGAAGGAGAGTCATCATTCTTGTCACAATCAGCTTCTCGCTCCACTGGCTTCCAGAGGTTTTCCATTCCCTTGGTTCAATTTGTTTGTTTTTCTCTCAGCTCTCCTCTTTCTCTCCCTTCTCATGCCTTCCAGTTTCATTCTCTCTGTCTCTCTTCTGCCTTTTTCCTTTGGTTCCCTGTGGGTGTGGTTGAAGGTCACTCTGCACTGGCTCTCTTTCAGCATGAAAAGGGGGAGCAGACATAGCGGGGGAGAGAGAGGGTGACAGAGGGAGGGAGAAAGGGAAGGCAGACTGTCCACAGCAGTGCATAGTCATCGCTTTCCCTCCTAAACATGAGGAAGTTTGGAAGGACGTGGGGTAAGAGACCATCCAAGAATGCTAAGGACTGATTGGTTCCAATCTGATGTCCACCAGTGGCAGAGGCCAACCACCACAGAGCCAGAATAGAATAGCAATCTCCTCTCCACCATCTGCTCTCACTAGTCTACTTTCCGTCACATGTATCAGAGCTCTACCCTCTGCTGCTATTCATGCACTGCTTTACCTACCACACTGAATAATTTAGTTTAATGTGGCAATTGGAATGCTTTCTAAATTGCACAAATGAGAAAGTCACTTTAACTCTAACTACATGTACATACAACTAACCGGTGCCCCCTCACATTGACTCTGTACCGGCACACCCCTGTATATATTGTTATTTTTTACTGCTGCTCTTTAATTACTTGCTACTTTTATCTCTTATTCTTACCTGTATTTTTTTTAACTGCACTGTTGGTTTGGGTCTCGTAAGTAAGCATTTCACTGTAAGGTCTACACCTGTTTTATTCAGCATTTCACTGTAAGGTCTACACCTGTTTTATTCAGCATTTCACTAAGGTCTACACCTGTTTTATTCAGCATTTCACTAAGGTCTACACCTGTTTTATTCAGCATTTCACTAAGGTCTACACCTGTTTTATTCAGCATTTCACTAAGGTCTACACCTGTTTTATTCAGCATTTCACTGTAAGGTCTACACCTGTTTTATTCAGCATTTCACTAAGGTCTTTTTTATTCAGCATTTCACTGTAAGGTCTACACCTGTTTTATTCAGCATTTCACTAAGGTCTACACCTGTTTTATTCAGCATTTCACTGTACTGGTCTACACCTGTTTTATTCAGCATTTCACTAAGGTCTACACCTGTTTTATTTCAGGTCTACACCTGTTTTATTCACTTTCACTGTAAGGTCTACACCTGTTTTATTCAGCATTTCACTGTAAGGTCTACACCTGTTTTATTCAGCATTTCACTAAGGTCTACACCTGTTTTATTCAGCATTTCACTGTAAGGTCTACACCTGTTTTATTCAGCATTTCACTGTAAGGTCTACACCTGTTTTATTCAGCATTTCACTGTAAGGTCTACACCTGTTTTATTCAGCATTTCACTGTAAGGTCTACACCTGTTTTATTCAGCATTTCACTGTAAGGTCTACACCCGTTTTTATTCGGCACATGTGACTAATAAAATTTGATT
The DNA here is from genome assembly GCF_034236695.1 of Oncorhynchus nerka. Taxonomy (NCBI): domain Eukaryota; kingdom Metazoa; phylum Chordata; class Actinopteri; order Salmoniformes; family Salmonidae; genus Oncorhynchus; species Oncorhynchus nerka. The sequence goes on from NC_088400.1 coordinate 37,207,186, forward strand.
TGAAATTAAATGACAGAACCTTTCACAACCATAATACCTCACTACTTTTCTGTTGCTGCTACTACAGCTGCTACGACTACTACTGATGCACTCCAATGCAACACTACCAAATCAATACCCATGTGATACAGTTCCTGGCTCTCCCACTAGCTCCACCAGTTCCTGAGGCATCTTGTTGATGCCTCCAGTAGGCCATTCAGCTGCTGCTGCCTCTACACATGATTAATCATGAAGCACAACACTGTCGACAGTGTGAAGGGAACTTAATGGAGTCGAAAATACCATGTTTTCTTTGATATGGTGTAATCACTTGTTTTCCTGCCCTGCTTGCTGATCTGATTGGGCAGGTTCTCTGCTGTGTAGACTCAGATGGAGCCAGTATACGCCCTTGGAGCAGAGCTGTGCTGCTGGTTGTTGCTCGCCCGTTTCACTTGTTATGGAAAGGAGTTCTTTGGGAGTTTGGCCGTCACTGTCCGTCGTCATCATCCTGGTCATTTGGAAAATGTGCTTGAAGTACACTTATTTTAGTACAATATGTGAGAGTTGACTGTGGGCTTAGAGGACCTGAGCTGACCTGCTATTCTCTGTGGCAGACTGCCGTGTACCTACCCCCTCTCTAGGCGTGCCATGCAGGGGTAAGACGGGTCAACCCAATCAGCTGAATGACGTCCTGATAGGGATGAGTGATAAAACGGCAACATGGCAGCAGATTAAATGAACACGATAACGAATGAGTGTTTCACCGGAGTTTAATTAACCCCCAGCCGCATCCTACCCCCCCTCTCATGGCACACACCCCTCTGTAACTCCTCCCTTCTCCCTATCCCACCCAACCACCACACTGCCTGCCAGAGCAATTTATCCCCTGTCCTTCTTGTGTGCCCGGGGCAATTAATCCTGCCCCAAGGCCCCCTCCTATGTCTGTGTCCTCTACCTGCATGTCTGCCACACTTGCTTACACACATTCTGTTTTTCTTGCTGTCTCGCTCTCTCACGCACACAGGCTTCTAAGACACCTGTGAACTGGAGGACCCGTGCACTTCAATTATCAAACATTTTAGCAATATGCATAGAATTGAAAAAGTTATCGTCGGATATTATTCATCCTAATCAGACAGGTTTTTTAAATGGAAGATATGTAAGAGATAATAGAAAACAAGTATTAGAAACAATAGAACACTATGAAGAATCTGGGAACCCAGGCCTGGTATTCATAGCTGATTTTGAAAAAGGCATTCGATAAAGTATGACTAGAATTTATATATATATAATAAATGAATGAATACCTGACTATTTTAATTTATACAATGGGTTAAAGTTGTGTGGTAAATAATGAATACTTCTCAGAAAGTCTTCAACTGTCGGAGTAAAACGATGTTGTCCACTATCGGCATATATATCTGTTATGGTCATCGACATAACAAATAGCTATTAAAATGAGCTTCAACAATAACATCAAGGGGCTGGAAATCCAGGGCTTAAAATCAAAGGTGTCAATGTATGTGGATAATTAATGTTTTCTTTTATATCCACAACTTGTATCCCTGCACAACCTCATTAAAGGATCTAGATGATTTGTCTAACTTCTGGGATACAACCAAATTATGATGTACCATATTACATATTGGATCGCTAAAAAATGAAATAATTTTACCAATAAAATGGTCTGACGGTGAAGTGGTCATATTCTGTATTCATATCCCAAAATACACTCTCACAATACATTTAATCAGAAAGTTTGCAAAAATAGATAAGCTGATGCTACCATGGAAAGGGAAATACCTGTTTTTTTTAATGGAAAATCGACCTGCTTTTAATTGAGTCATATCCCAGTTTACCCATTTTTACTTATGGCCCTGCAAACACCGAATTACTTGTTTAAAAAAATATATATGCGCAAAACATATTCCACATTATTTGGAATGGCAAGCCAGACAATATTAAACAGGGTTATTTATATAATGAATATTAATTCGGAGGGCTGAAATGATTAAATATGAAAGTCTTGAACCTCTCACTAAAGGTTTCAGTCATACAAAAGTTAATTCCAAACTTATTAAAAGTGCCTTTTCCCCTTTATTCCAATTACAACCTTTCACTTTAAGTTATTTGAAAATGAAATGCGACCGACCGGCTCGATTTGGTATAATGTAACAAATTTTGAAATTGTGTTTTTTACATTGGATGAATGTATAGACTCTGAGCTAGAAAATTGAATATGATATACTACAATTGCAGAAAAATGGGAAAGTAATTCTGCATTGAAAGTTGATAAACTTGTAACTCCGCTTTTGGCTCTTGAATGTTTTGGTACACCTACTGGAGAGCTCTTCTTTGTCTACACCCATTCTGTAAGTGAGGACTTGGTGGACTGTATATTCTTTAGGTTAGGTTTTTACTTTGTGTTCCCTCCCATGTGCTGGTAAAGGCACAGATGACAGACAGGTAGGATTCAAATTGAGGTGGTTTAATAACGCTGAAGATGCACAGGCACGGAACAGCACTGCACAGTGTATGTAGTATGGATCTGCTAAAGTACTTAGTGGTCTGGCAACTTGCTTTAACGTGTGTGTGTGTGTGTGTGTGTGTGTGTGTGTAAAGAGAGAAATAAAGATGGTGAATGACAGAATACAATCTCTTATAAACAATATGCATGGCAATAACATACAGCGCAATAAAACAAATAAGTGTATTAATTTAAGATCAAAAGGGTGCTGCCGCACGTGTACTACAAAGCATAGGACCATCTTCAGTACAGGGCTACAATGAACTTGAATACCTCTAAACAGTGAAATGCAATGTTATACCCATATAATGATTTACCCTACACGTATACAATTACAGGGCATATAAACAACGCACTTGGGGACATTATCCTATACAAATACAAGGTTAAATGTCCAAAATTATATGGGGGAAAGGGGGATACCTAGATAGTTGTACAACTGAATGCCTTCAACTGAAATGTGTCTTCCGCATTTAACCCAACCCCTCTGAATCAGAGAGGTCCGAAGGGCTGCCATAATCGACATCCGCGTCTTCGGGGAACAGTGGGTTATCTGCCTTGCTCAGGGGCAGAATGACAGATTTTTACCTTGTCAGCTCGGGGTTTCGATCCAGCAACCTTTCAGTTACTGGCGCAATGCTCTAACCACCATAACAGAGCTTGCCAGCTCACAGTAGCTAGCTCGCAGTAGAAACGACTAATTAGTGTAACCATAAATAGGACATTGTCGCAGAGACAAAAACACCTGAAAGATATGAAATATGCAATCAGGACGCACACTGGCCTTGGCTAACACAATGAAAGCCAACTGGTGGGAAAACACAGGTGGCTGGAGCTTTCTCTCACTTGACTTCTCTAGAGCTGATCTTCTCTGAGCTAGAGATCGCCCAGCATGCTTTGCTCCACTTCACCAGTGGGCGGAGCTACATCTCAGATATGGTGAACTAACATTACTGATAACGGTTAACTACAAATACTTAACAGCGTTTTGTACACGTTCAGCATTGTTCACACCCTCTTAAGCCTTAGCCCCACCCATCTCTTTTTAAGGAGTCACATGTGAGGCCATGTGCTAAACAGAATGAGTACAGTAGTGTATTAAACAACCAAAGATTAAAAGCTGGTTTATACTGCGTCCATCGACATGTCTGTAGACAGTTGTTGTTCATGATGTCACTGCATTCTATTGTCGTCCGACATCAAACTTGTCATTGTTGTTATGAAAAAGTATAAACACAACTACAGGCTGCATGATATCAGCAGCCTGGTGGTCCAAAATAGCATCGCTGGTGTATTTTAACACCAACTGTTTAGAGTAGTACACAGCATTGTACGAGATCTTCAGTGTTTTGGCTATTCCATGTGAGAAACTGCCTTCATTTCTCAGAACAAGAATAGACTGAAGAGTTTCAGAAGAAAGGTCTTTGTTTCTGACCATTTTGAGCCTGTAATCGAACCCATAAATGCTGGTGCTCCAGATACTCAACTAGTCCAAAGAAGGACAATTTTTTTTGATTGCTTCTTTAATCAGGACAACAGTTTTCAGCCATGCTAACAAAATTGCAAAAGGGTTTTCTAATGAAACATTAGCCTTTTGAAAATTATAAACTTGGATTAGGTCATTTGTAAGTCGCTCTGGATAAGAGCGTCTGCTAAATGACTTAAATGTAATGTAAATGTAATACAACGTGCCATTGGAACACAGGAGTGATGGTTGCTGCCTATGTAGATATTCAATTTTTTAAAATCAGCTGTTTCCAGCCACAATAGTAATTTACAACATTAGCGATGTCTACACTGTATTTGACCAATTTGATGTTATTTTAATGGACAAAAAAATTCATTTTCTTTCAAATGCAAGGACATTTCTAAGTGACCCCAAACTTGAACGGTAGTGTATGTCTGTCTATTTCGCCAAATATCTCACAATGTGTAATTTAGTCGGACACCATTTTTAATCATGAGAATCTCCTCTTTCTAATTATGTAAGGCTGGGCAGTGTATTCCATTGTCATCAAACGCTAGTCAACTTCTGACTATTTCTGGACTTTTTTCCCCCTACTTCCTTGTTATGCAGACATAAGCACACTTGGCACCATTGAGGTACATTTACATTTAAGTCATTTAGCAGACGCTCTTATCCAGAGCGACTTACGGATGTTTTACTTCCAACACAAGTTATTTTTCAGTTTCGTCCTAAGAACAGATGGTAGTGGTAAAAAGAAAGGGATACAAAATGTTGGTGCCATGAAGGCAAAATGGAATTCTAAGTGTCACTCCAGTCAAAACAGGCTTTGCGAAGGTTTGATTCCATTAATTTGCTATGGGCTTGTGCTAGTGTTCCAGCTTAGGCAACGTTCTTTTGCCATTTTTCAGCCTTGGGTTAATTTTGACGCATTCTATTGTCCAGCCTTTCATAATCCCAACTCATAACTTTAATACCCTGCATGAATCTACAGGTAGCTCAAGCTAACCAACTAGCAATGCAGAGCCACTGAGATACAAATACTATTATACACAAGCTAACAGTACGCTTTAACTTGCAATAACTTTCTGACCAAAATTAGAAACGTATAATGCCCTAGACCACTGCGCCACCCGGGGCCGTCAAATCAAATTTTATTGGTCACATATACACATGGTTAGCAGATGTTAATGCGAGGTTTAGCGAAATGCTTGTGCTTCTAGTTCCAACAGTGCAGTAATATCTAACAATTAATCTAACAATTCCCCAACAACTACCGAATACACACATCTAAAGGGGTAAATGAGAATATGTACATATAAGTATATGGATGAGCGATGGCCAAGCGGCATAGGCAAGGTGCAGTACATGATATAAAATACACTATGTAATATGAGTAATGTAAGACATGTAAACATTATTAATTAGAGCTACCCCCTACTTTGTGCAATGAAGACCTACCCAAATCTAACAGCCTGTAGCTCAGGCACAGAACCAAGGATATGCATATTCTTGGTACCATTTGAAAGAAAACACACTGAAGTTTGTGTAAATGTGAATTGAATGTAGGAGAATATAACACAATAGATCTGGTTTATATAAAACAATGGAAAAAAACATACAATTTTTTTTTTCTTTTTGTATCATCATCTTTAACATGAACAAGATAAAACAAACATTCAGATAGAATGATGGGGACAATTTCAGTGAAAAATATAAGTGGCAACAGTACTTGTGCAAAGTTTCAGAATGATAACTTCCAAAATGAGTGTGCTACATGACATTTATCATGAAGTCACCCAGGTGTCCCACACAAGTAGCCAAAATGTACCCAAGTGTCCAAATTGGTAAAGGTATACATTTTGAAACAAATAACTATATACAAAATACCAAAATGGTATTCTAACACCCCCATGGGGAAAAAAATAATTATTTATAAAAATATATATACACTGCTCAAAAAAATAAAAGGAACACTAAAATAACACATCCTAGATCTGAATGAATGAAATATTCTTATTAAATACTTTTTTCTTTACATAGTTGAATGTGCTGACAACAAAATCACACAAATTATTAATGGAAATTAAATTTATTAACCCATGGAGGTCTGAATTTGGAGTCACACTCAAAATTAAAGTGAAAAACCACACTACAGGCTGATCCAACTTTGATGTAATGTCCTTAAAACAAGTCAAAATGAGGCTCAGTAGGGTGTGTCTGGCCTGTATGACCTCCCTACAACACCTGGGCATGCTCCTGATGAGGTGGCGGATGGTCTCCTGAGGGATCTCCTCCCAGACCTGGACTAAAGCATCTGCCAACTCCTGGACAGTCTGTGGTGCAACGTGGCGTTGGTGGATGGAGCGAGACATGATGTCCCAGATGTGCTCAATTGGATTCAGGTCTGGGGAACGAGCGGGCCAGTCCATGGCATCAATGCCTTCCTCTTGCAGGAACTGCTGACACACTCCAGCCACATGAGGCCAAACTGGTCATGCTGGAGGATGTTGCAGGCAGCAGAATGTTCTCCACGGCGTCTCCAGACTCTGTCACGTCTGTCACATGTGCTCAGTGTGAACCTGCTTTCATCTGTGAAGAGCACAGGGCACCAGTGGCGAATTTGCCAATCTTGGTGTTCTGCCAAACATCCTGCACGGTGTTGGGCTGTATAAGCACAACCCCCACCTGTGGACGTCGGGCCCTCACCACCCTCATGGAGTCTGTTTCTGACCGTTTGAGTAGACACATGCACATTTGTGGCCTGCTGGAGGTAATTTTGCAGGGCTCCTCCTTGCACAAAGGCGGAGGTAGTGGTCCTGCTGCTGGGTTGTTGCCCTCCTACGGCCTCCTCCACGTCTCCTGATGTACTGGCCTGTCTCCTGGTAGCGCCTCCATGCTCTGGACACTACGCTGACAGACACAGCAAACCTTCTTGCCACAGCTCGCATTGATGTGCCATCCTGGATGAGCTGCACTACCTGAGCCACTTGTGTGGGTTGTAGACTCCGTCTCATGCTACCACTAGAGTGAAAGCACCGCCAGCATTCAAAAGTGACCAAAACATCAGCCAGGAAGCATAGGAACTGAGAAGTGGTCTGTGGTCACCACCTGCAGAACCACTCCTTTATTGGGGGTGTCTTGCTAATTGCCTATAATTTCCACCTGTTGTCTATTCCATTTGCACAACAGCATGTGACATTTATTGTCAATCAGTGTTGCTTCCTAAGTGGACAGTTTGATTTCACAGAAGTGTGATTGATTTGGAGTTACATTGTGTTGTTTAAGTGTTCCCTTTTATTTTTTTGAGCAGTGTATATAGATTTACAAAATAACATGGGTAACTATTTACACACTTTCAATATTTGGAAGACCCTCCGTCCTCTATCAAATCAAATCTATTTCTATAGCCCCAGCCTAAAACCCCAAACAGCAAGCAATGCAGGTGTAGAAGCACGGTGGCTAGGAAACACTCCCTAGAAAGGCAAAAACCTAAGAAGAAACCTAGAGGAACCAGGCTATGAGGGGTGGCCAGTCCTCTTCTGGCTGTGCCGGGTGGAGATCAGTGGTTGTAGAGGGTGCAACAGGACAGCACCTCAAGAGAAAAAATGAACAGTTTAGGGTTCCATAGCCGCAGGCAGAACAGTTGAAACTGGAACAGCAGCGAGGCCATGTGGACTGGGGACAGCAAGGAGGAGTCATGCCAGGTAGTCCTGACGCATGGTCCTAGGGCTCAGGTCCTCCGAGAGAGAGAATTAGAGAGCATACTTAAATTCACACAGGACACCGGATAAGACAGAAGAAGTACTCCAGATATAACAAACTGACCCTAGCCCCCCGACACAAACTACTGCAGCATAAATACTGGAGGCTGAGTCAGGAGGGGTCAGGAGACACTGTGGCCCCATCCAATGAGAGCCCCGGACAGGGCCAAACAGAAAGGATATAACCCCACCCCCTTTGCCAAAGCTCTACACAATATTGTGCTGCTGATGCCAGGTGCCATAGCAGTCTCTTTCTGCTGTAAAGCAGAGGGTCACCAAGCATGTGGCGCAGGTGATGGGGGACTTAATTTAGCAAAGAACACAGAGACGCCTCCATGCTGTGCCCTTTTGGCCCGAGGCACATCCATGCCTGCAAAAATACATTTGGGCAGATGAACACCACTTGTGGCAGGAGCTGGATGAACCAGCTTCAGTGGGGGATGGAAACCTTGGTCCTGGGGGCTGCCATTCGGAGTCAGTGTCACTGTGAAAGAAAATGTTCAGTTAGAATAGTTTCACATATGAGCCCTGTATCAACAGGTATTATAAACATATATATATATATATATACATACACACAAGTACAGGGAACATGAGGTTGAATATATTATTATGACCTGCTAGATCTACTGTCTTTATTATATTACAACAGACCATCTGTATCTACTGTCTCCATTTCACTTTGGCCATTGTTGTGGGCCTGCCCTCCCCTCAACAGCCTCAAATAGGCTATTTCATGTGGGTTGGGGTGGGGCGGCAGACACAAGTAATGTCATGAAATGTGAGATGCATGTTTATATATTGCTTCTAAAATTTAAAAAAAAAATCACAAATAATATTTTATATTATTAATTTCAAACAAGGGCATTCGCATGATAAGAATTTACCCGTCCAAAACAATGTCCTCTCCCGTTCAAAAAATATTCCTCCACAATCGCTAAATGAATCGTCCTACAACAATCTGTCTCACTTAGATTTAGCTTTCCCTGCCATAATGATTGATATATAAACAGCTGAATCTGCGCATTTACCAAACAATGCAGTGCGTAATATGTTTCTCCTTCCGGTATGAAACTTCAATAGCGAATTACTCTCTTTTCGCTGGAGCTTACTACATGGGTTGGTCTTGCAACACATAAACATGACCTATTGCCGTTTACCTCAGCTCATTGGCTATCTACCCAGCTATATTTCAAGACGATCAGTGGTCATTGGGTTAGAATACAGTCAATCAACGAAACACCGGGCAAATCATTGGTGCACAATGATGTCATGACTTGTTGTCTTCAAATTGGTTTCTTTCAGTCAATACGTCCTGCGAAATGACCCATCAGGTTTGATTGTGTTACAAACAAACCAGTTGATTGCAGTGAAACCAAACATGACTGGAAAAGTCACGTTCTGTGTGGGTCATTTACCTGGAATGTGTCGTCGAAAATGGAATGAGACGGAATTCACGACACAAGCGGTTCACAAAATGTTTCGTGTTAGGCTATAAAAACGGATTTTATCAAACAGAAGATCATTCATTGTGTAACAATGAGCATTGGAATTGCAAACAGACGAAGATCGTCAGTTTGTGATTATGTTACGTCTGTGCTTGTTGAAATAGTTGTTTTTTATGGGGCTATATGCTCAGATAATCGTATTCTTTCGCAGTAAATCATTTTTTAAATCTGACAACGCAGTTGGATTAGCAAGATTCTAGGCTTTCGATACATGTGAGACACTTGTATTTTCATGAATGTTTAATATGACTATTTATGTAGCGATCACTGTATGTTGTGGAATTTCAGCCCGCTAGCGGGTTCCGTGCTCAGAGTGATTAGTGGCATTGTTTAAAGTGACTGGTGATCCATTTATTAAAGTGTCCAGTGATTGCGTCTCAAGCATAGTTTCCTAAGAACACGAAGCGAGGAGACCATCCCTGTCGGCACCATCTATCATAAATGGGACGGGGGGAGTTGTCACACATGCAGCTAACAAAACTATATGGAAATGTCTACTCTATAAAGAATTACAACCAAGTGATTGCAGCATTACTGGAAAAATGGAAAAGGCAAGTGGAAGGGGGAAAAAGTAAGGAACTTATGTTGGACCTACATTAAATACCAAAATTGGTTAAAGAAACATTATGATCAATGAAACCAGTATACTACTTGTTTTATTTAACTTCTTTGGGACTGGGGGCAATATTGAGTAGCTTGGATAAAAAGGTGCCCAGAGTAAACTGCCTGCTACTCAGGCCCAAAAGCTAGAATATGCATACAATTAGTAGATTTGGATAGAGAATACTGAAGTTTCTAAAACTGTTTGAATGATGTCTGTGAGTATAACATAACTCATGTTAGGCAAAAGCCTGAGAAAAAATCCAACCAGGAAGTGGGAAATCTGAGGTTTGTAGTTTTTCAAGTCATTGCCTATTGAATATACAGTGTCTATGGGGTCATATTGCACTTCCTAAGGCTTCCACTAGATGTAAACAGTCTTTAGAACCTTGTTTCAGGCTTCTACTGTGAAGGAGGAGAGAATGAGAGCTGTTTGAGCCAGAGGTCTGGCAGAGTTCCATGAGCTGATCAAGCGAGCGCCCGTGAGAGGTAGCTGTGTTCCATTGCATTTCTAAAGACGCAGGAATTCTCCGGTTGGAACATTATTGAAGATTTATGATAAAAACATCCTAAGATAGATTCTATACATCGTTTGACATGTTTCTTCGAACTGTAATATAACTTTTTTGACATTTCGTCTGAACAAGTGATTGTGCATTTGGATTACTGTGCTGAATGCGCAAACAAAAAGGAGGTATTTGGACATAAATGATGGACTTTATCGAACAAAACAAACATCTATTGTGGAACTGATCAAGATCATCAAAGGTAAGTGAATATTTATAATGCTATTTCTGACCTTTCTGACACTTCTCCTTCTTTGGAAAATGGCTGGGTGTTTTTCTGTGACTAGCGCTGACCTAACATAATCGCAAGGTGTGCTTTCGCCGTAAAGCGTTTTTGAAATCTGACACAGCGGTTGCAGTAAGGAGAAGTTTGTTTATATTTCCATGCATAACACTTGTATCTTTTATCACTGTTTTTATCATGAGTATTTCTGTAATTTGATGTGGCTCTCTGCACTTTCACCAGATGTTTGTTTGAGACAATGCATTTCTGATCATAACACACCAATTTCAAATGAAGTTTTTGGACATAAAGATTAACTTTATCAAACAAAACACACATTTATTGTGTAACATGAAGTCCTGTGAGTGCCATCTGATGAAGATCAAAGGTTAGTGATTAATTTAATCGCTATTTCTGATTTTTGTGAGCCCTCTCCTTGGCTGGAAAATGGCTGTATGGTTTTCTGTGACTAGGTGCTGACCTAACATAATCATTTGGTGTGCTTTTGCCTTAATGCCAATTTGAAATCGGACACTGTGGCTGGATTTACAAGAAGTTTATCATTAAAATGGTGTAAAATACTTGTATGTTTGAGGAATTTTAATTATGGTATTTCTGTTGTTTTGAATTTTGCGCCATGCAATTTCACTGGCTGTTAGCGAGGTGGGACGCTACCGTCCCACATATCCCAGAGAGGTTTTAAGGACCCAAAAATTGGCAGCTGCACCATACAGGTTACAAAATAGTTGAAGAGATTTTTGATGTGCCGATTCTACAGCACATACAGTTGAAGTCGGAAGTTTACATACACCTTAGCCAAATACATTTAATCTCAGTTTTTCACAATTCCTGACATTTAATCCGAGTAAAGATTCCCTGTCCTAGGTAAATTAGGATCACCACTTTATTTTAAGAAAGTGAAATGTCAGAATAATAGAGTGATTTATTTCTGCTTTTATTTCTTTCATCACATTCCCAGTGGGTCAGAAGTTTACATACACTCAATTAGTATTTGGTAGCATTGCCTTTAAATTGTTTAACCTGTTATGGCTGCAATCCCGATACCGGGATCGATATGACAACTACCAGTGAAAATCGAGGGCGCCAAAATTCAAACCACAGAAATTCCTAAAACATACATGTCTTATATCATTTTAAATCTACTTTCGTTATTAATCCCACCAAAGTGTCCGATTTTCAAATAGGCTTTTCAGAGAAAGCACTACAAACGAATGTTAGTTATCCACCAAACCACAATAAGCACAGCCATTTTCCAGCAAAATATAGCCTTCACAAAAACCAGAAATAAAGATAATTCAAGGTTAGTGATTAATTTTATCTTCATCAGATGACACTCATAGGACTTCATGTTACACAATACATGCATGTTTTGTTTGATAAAGTACATATTTATATAAAAAGTTTACATTGGCGCGTTAGATTCTGCATAGCCACATCATTCAACAGAAATACTCATCATAAATGTAGATGATAATATAGTTATACACATGGAATCGTAGATATACCTCTCCTTAATGCAACCGCGGTGTCAGATTTCAAAAAAACTTTACGGAAAAAGAAACGCATGCAATAATTTGAGACGGCACTCAATTTAAAAACACCACAGCCGCAAAGATGGCGTCTACATGATAAATATTCCCTTCTACATCAGAAAGCACTCCAGGAATCCCAGGTCCACAATAAATGTTTGTTTTGTTCAAAAATGTCCAAATACCTTCTTTTGTTAGAGCATTTGCTATACATATCCAAACGCTAATTCTGGTCAGCGTTATATCAGACAAAAACTTCAAAAAGTGATCTTACCGGTCAAAGAAACATTTCAAACTAAGTACAGAATCAATCATTAGGATGTTTTTAACATATAGCTTCAATAAAGTTCCAACCGGAGTACTCCTTCTTGTCTTCGTGAGCAATGGAACGCAAGTGACTACCATGAGGAAAAAGTGGGATCACAAAATGGCTGCTTGATGGACAGCTGATATATTCTGCTCTCATTCACTCCCACAACAACATAGAAGCCTCATTATAATTTCTATTGATGGTTGACGTCTAGTGGAACCCCTAGGCAGTGCAACATCATTCATATCTCAAGGGGATTTCATTGGGGACTCTGGTGAATACATACAAGCTCAGATTTCTGACTTCCTGTTTTGATTTCAACTCAGGATTTTGCCTGCCAATATGAGTTCTGTTATACTCACAGACATCATTCAAACAGTTTTAGAATCTTCAGAGTGTTTTCTTTCCAATACTAACAATAATATACAAATATTAGCGTCTATGACTGAGGTGTAGGCCGTTTGATATGGGCACCTTTTTATCCAAGCTACTCAATACTGCCCCTGCAGCCATAAAAAGTTAACTTGGGTCAAACGTTTCGGGTAGCCTTTCACAAGCTTCCCACAATAAGTTGGGTGGATTTTGGCCCATTCCTCCTGACAGAGCTGGTGTAACTGAGTCAGGTTTGTAGGTCTCCTTAAAATGCAGACTCTTTTTCAGTTCTGCTCTCAAATTTTCTATATGATTGAGGTCAGTGCTTTGTGATGGCCACTCCAATACCTTGACTTTGTTGTCCTTAAGCCATTTTGCCACAACTTTGGAAGTATGCTTGGGGTCATTGTCCATTATGGAAGACCCATTTGCGACCAAGCTTTAACTTCCTGACTGATGTCTTGAGATATTGCTTCAATATATCCACATCATTTTCCTTCCTCGTGATGCCATCTATTTTGTGAAGTGCACCAGTCCCTCCTGCAGCAAAGCATCCCCACAACATGATGCTGCCACCCTCGTGTTTCACGGTTGGGATGGTGTTCTTCGGCTTTCAAGCCTCACCCTTTTTTCCTCCAAACAGAACGATGGTCATAATGGCCAAACATATCTATTTTTGCTTCATCAGACCAGAGAACAATTCTCCAAAAAGTATGATATTTGTCCCCATGTGCAGTTGCAACCTGTAGTCTGGCTTTTTTTACGGCGGTTTTGGAGCAGTGGCTTCTTCCTTGTTGAGCGGCCTTTCAGGTTATGTCGATATAGGACTCGTTTTAGTGTGGATATAGATACTTTTGTACCTGTTTCCTCCAGCATCTTCACACGGTCCTTTGCTGCTGTTCTGGGATTGATTTGCACTTTTCGCACCAAAGTATGCTCATCTCTAGGAGACCGAACGCGTCTCTTTCATGAGCAGTGTGGCGGCTGCGTGGTCCCATGGCGTTTATACTTGCGTACTATTGTTTGTACAGATGAACGTGGTACCTTAAGTCGTTTGGAAATTGCTCCCATGGATGAACCAGACGTGTGGAGGTCTACAATTTTTTTCTGAGGTCTTTGCTGATTTCATTTGATTTTCCCATGATGTCAAGCAAAGAGACACTGAGTTTGTACAGAAACCCAGCCTAAAACCCCAAACAGCAAGCAATGCAGGTGTAGAAGCACGGTGGCTAGGAAAAACTCCCTAGAAAGGCCAGAACCTAGGAAGAAACCTAGAGAGGAACCAGGCTATGAGGCGTGGCCAGTCCTCTTCTGGCTGGGCTGGTGGAGATTATAACAGAACATGGCCAAGATGTTCAAATGTTCATAGATGACCAGCAGGGTCAAATAATAATAATAATCACAGTGGTTGTCGAGGGTGCAACAGGTCAGCACCTCAGGAGTAAATGTCAGTTGGCTTTTCATAGCCGATCATTGAGTATCTCTACCGCTCCTGCTGTCTCTAGAGAGTTGAAAACAGCAGGTCAGGGTCCGGTGAACAGGTCAGGGTTCCATAACCGTAGGCAGAACAGTTGAAACTGGAGCAGCAGCACAGCAAGGAGTCGTCAGGTAGTCCCGAGGCATGGTCCTAGGGCTCAGGTCCTCCAAGAGAAAGAGAGAAAGAAAGATAATTAGAGTTAACATACTTAAATTCACACAGGACACCGGATAAGACAGGAGAAATACTCCAGATATAACAGATTGACCCTAGACCCCCGACACACTAAATACTGGAGGCTGAGACATTGGAGACACTGTGGCCCCATCCAACGATACCCCCAGACAGGGCCAAACAGGCTGTATATAACCTCACCCACTTTGCCAATGCACAGCCCCCACACCACTAGAGGGATATCTTCAACCACCAACCTACCATCCTGAGACCAGGCCGAGTATAGCCCACAAAGATCTCCGCCACTGCACAACCCAATGGGGTGCGCCAACCAGGAGAGGAAGACCACGTCAGTGACTCAACCCACTCAACTGATGCACCCCTCCTAGGGACGGCATGGAAGAGCACCAGTAAGCCAGTGGCTCAGCCCCTGTAATAGGGTTAGAGGCAGAGAATCCCAGTGGAGAGAGGGGAACCGGCCAGGCAGAGACAGCAAGGGCAGTTCATTGCTCCAGTGCCTTTCTGTTCACCTTCACACTGGGCCAGACTACACTCAATCATAGGACCTAATGAAGAAATTAGTCTTCAATAAAGACTTAACTTCTTGGCGCACCCATCCCTTTAGCGGGATCATTTTCGTCAACATCCGCTGAATTGCAGAGCACCAAATTCAAATTAAATTACTTTTTTTTTTTTTACATTTTCATGAAATCACAAGTGCAATATAGCAAAACACAGCTTCGCTTGTTGTTAATCCACCTGGCATGTCAGATTTCAAAAAAGCTTTTTGGCAAAAGCAAACCAAGCATTTATGTAAGGACATCTCTCTCAGCAGACAAAACATTACAAACAGCTAGCAGCAAAGTAGATTGGTCACGAAAGTCAGAAAAGCAATAAAATGAATCGCTTACCTTTGATCTTTGGATGTTTGCCCTCATGAGACTCCCCGTTTAACAATAAATGTTCCTTTTGTTCCATAAAGATTATTTTTATATCCAAAATACCTCCATTTGGTTGGCGCGTTATGTTCAGAAATCCACAGGCTCGAGCGGTCACGACGGGGCAGACATTCCAAATAGTATCCGTAAAGTTTGTAGAAACATGTCAAACGTTTTTTATAATCAATCCTCAGGTTGTTTTTACAATAAATAATCGATAATATTTCAACCGGACCGTAGAATTTTCAATAGGAGAGAGAAAATGTCTGCTCCAAGCTGCTCGCTCATACAAAACTCTGCTGGCACCCAGCCATCCACTGACGCGATGTGATCTTTCTCGCTCATTTTCCAGAATATATCCCTTTTAACCTGTTGCTCCTACCCTCTACTTTTTTGAACATTTTGTTAAAAATCGCGCAACATTTCAGCGCCCTGCTACTCATGCCAGGAATATAGTACGTTCATATGGTTAGAATGTGTGTATAGGAAACCCTCGGACGTTTTTAAAACTGGTTAAATCACAACTGTGGCTATTACATAACGTGCGTTACATCGGAAAGCGCAGGAAAACCTGATCACAGAAAATGGAAATAAATATCCTTGCGCCACTTCCAGCAATTGTTAACAGTGAGCCGAATTAGATAAGACCGAGCATTCAACTCCCACAGCATCCCCATGTAGTCGAGTATCTTGTGAATTTAATCATCTTTGATTCTTGGTTGAACCGAAAGAGGGGCACCGCTTACCTCCGGTCTCCGCCCAGATCATTCCGGAAGAGCTCTCTCCTGAAATTTTTTTCCAAGACGACAGCTAATGATATATACATCGCCTACGGATGATTTTTATCGCTTATTAACGTTTACTAATACCTAAAGTAGCATTACAAACGTATTTCGAAGTGTTTTGTGAAAGTTTATCGTCTACTTTTTGAATTAAAAAAATGACGTTACGTTGTGAAATCGCTGTTTTTTCGTTTATCACACAGTCTACATATAACGATATCTTGGCTTTATATGGCCCGATTTAATCGAAATAAAGACCCAATAGTGTTTATGGGACATCTAGGAGTGCCAACAAAGAAGATGGTGAAAGGTAATGACTGTTTTCTATTTTATTGTGCGGTTTGTGTAACGCCGAAATGCTAATTATTTTGTTTACGTCCCCTGCTGTGCTTTTCTGTTGTAGTGTATTGGTGCATGCTATCAGATAATAGCTTCTCATGCTGTCGCCGAAAAGCATTTTAAAAATCTGACTTGTTGCCTGGATTCACAATGAGTGTAGCTTTAATTTGATACCCTGCATGTGTATTTTAATGAACTTTTGAGTTTTAACTAATACTATTAGCATTTAGCGTAGCGCATTTGCATTTCCAGAGCTCTAGTTGGGACGCAAGCGTCCCAGGTAGAGGTAAGAGGTTAAATGGAGGGAAGGCATGCAATGGAACAGGGAGCTTTCAAAATAGAAGACACTACCTCTTTGGGTTTTCCTCAGGTTTTCGCCTGCAATATCAGTTCTGTTGTACTTATGTTATAGTGTGAGTGTTTTCTATCCTAATCTGAATTATATGCATATTCTAGATTCTGGGCCTGAGAAATAGGCAGTTTCATTTGGGTACATTTTTCATACAAACATCAAAATACTGCCCCCTACACTCAAGAGGTTAAAGGTTGAGACCGAGTCTGCGTCTCTCACATGGTTTGGCAGACCATTCCATAAAAGTGGAGCTCTATAGGAGAAAGCCCTGCCTCCAGCTGTTTGCTTAGAAATTCTAGGGACAGTAAGGAGGCCTGCGTCTTGTGACCTTAGCGTACATGTAGGTATGTACGGCAGGACCAAATCGGAAAGATATTTAGGAGCAAGCCCATGTAATGCTTTGTAGGTTAGCAGTAAAACCTTCACATCAGCCCCAGCCTTAACAGGAAGCCAGTGTAGAGAGGCTAGCACTGGAGTAATATTGATCAAAGTTTGGAGTTCAAGTCAAGATTCTCGCAGCCGTGTTTAGCACTAATTGAAGTTTATTTAGTGCTTTATCCGGGTAGCCGGAAAGTAGAGCATTGTAGTAGTCTAATCTAGAAGTGACAAAAGCATGGATTACTTTTTCTGCATCCTTTTTGGACAGAAAGTTTCTGATTTTTGCAATGTTACATAGATGGGGAAAAAAGCGGTCCTTGAAACAGTCTTGATATGCTCGTCAAAAGAGATCAGGGTCCAGAGTAACGCCCGAGGTCCTTCAGTTTTATTTGAGACTACTGTACAACCATCAAGATAATTGTCAGATTCAAAAGAAGATCTCTTTGTTTCTTGGGACCTGGAACAAGCATCTCTGTTTTGTGAACTTCTGACCCAGTGAAATAATCTGTCTGTAAACAATTGTTGGAAAAATTACTTGTGTCATGCACAAAGTAGATGTCTTAACTGACTTGCCAAAAGTATAGTTTTTTAACAAGACATTTGGGCAGTGGTTGAAACACTTAGTGTGGAGTCATTAAAACGAATTTATGTAAACTTCCGACTTCAACTGAACTGATGCACAAAACAACGGTGAAATTCAGAACTTTGTTTTTCAGTTGAAATTATTATACAAAATTCTTGCCACCAATTGAATGTTATGTACAGTGGCAAAAACAAGTATGTAAACCCTTTGGAATTACCTGGATTTCTGCTTAAATTAGTCATAAAATTTGATCTGATCTTCATCTTAGTCACAACAATAGACACACCGTGTGCTTAAACTAATAACACACAAATTATTGTATTTTTCTTGACTATATTGAATACACAATTTAAACATTCACAGTGTAGGTTGGAACAAGTATTTGAACCCCTTGGCTAATGACTTCTCCAAAAGCTAATTGGAGTCAGGAGTCAGCTAACCTGGAGTCCAATCAATGAGAAGAGATTGGAGATGTTGGTTAGAGCTGCCCTGCGCTATAAAAAAACTCACAGCATTTGCTATTCACAAGAACCGTTGCCTGATGTGAACCATGTCTCGAACAAAAGAGATCTCAGAAGACCTAATATTAAGAAATGTTGACTTGCATAAAGCTGGAAAGGGTTACAAAAGTATCTCTAAAAGCCTTGATGTTCATCAGTCCACGGTAAGACAAATTGTCTATGGAGAAAGTTCAGCACTGTTGCTACTCTCCCTAGGAGTGGGCGTCCTGCAAAGATGACTGCAAGAGCACAGCGCAGAATGCTCAATGAGGTTAAGAGGAATCCTGGAGTGTCAGCTAAAGACTTACAGAAATCTCTGGAACATGCTAACATCTCTGTTGACGAGTCTACGATAGGTAAAACACTAAACAAGAATGGTGTTCATGGAGGACACCACGGAAGAATCCACTGCTGTCCAAAAAAACATTGCTGCACTTCTGAAGTTCGCAAAAGAGCACCTGGATGTTCCACAGCGCTTCTGGCAATATATTCTGTGGACAGATGAAACTACAGTTGACTTGTTTGGAATAAACACACAACACTCACTATGTGGAGAAAAAAAGACACAGCACATCAACCTCATCCCATCTGTAAAATATGGTGAAGGGAGCATCATGGTTTGGGGCTGCTTTGCTGCCTCAGCGCCTGGACAGCTTGCTATCATTGACGGAAAAACATTTTTCAGGAGAATGTAAAGCTATCTGTCTGCCAATTGAAGCTCAACATCAGTTGGGGGATGCAACAGGACAACGACCCAAAACACAGAAGTAAATCAACAACAAAATGGCTTCAACAGAAGAAAATACGCCTTCAGGAGTCCTGACCTCAACCCGATTTTAAAATGCTGTGGGACGACTTCGAGAGCGGTTCACACCAGACCTCCTAAGAATATTGCTGAACTGAAACAGTTTTGTGAAGATGAATGGTCAAAAATTCCTCCTGACTGTTGTGCAGGTCTGATCCGCAACTGCAGAAAAGTTTGGTTGAGGTTATTTCTGCTAAAGGAGGGGTCAACCAGTTATTAAATCCAAATGGTTCCCACCCTAAACTGTCAATGTTTACACGGTGTTCAATAAAGACTTGAAAATGTATAATTATTTGTTATTAGTTTAAGCAGACTGTTGTATATTGTTGTGACTTAGATGAAGATCAGATCAAAGTTTATGACCGATTTAATTTAAAAAAATGCTAGCTTTATTTAACCAGGTAGGCCAGTTAAGAATAAGTTCTCATTTACAACTGCGACCTGGCCAAGAGAAATCAAAGAAAAATCTATATACAGTGTGTGCAAATGAAGTAAGGAGGTACGGCAATAAATAGGCCATAGTGGCAAAGTAATTACAATTTATCAATTAACACTGGAGTGATAGATGTGCAGATGAAGATGTGCAAGTAGAAATACTGGTGTGTAAAAGAGCAGAAAAGCAAATATGGGATGAGGTAGGTAGTTGGTTGGATGGGCTATTTATGCATAAATCCAGGTAATTCCAAAGGGTTCACATACTTTTTCTTGCCACTGTATATGGGGGGGGACAACCATCCCAGCTTTGCAGATTTTGCTGCGAGGAGACCAAATCATTAGATCACTTGTTTTGGTACTGCCCATGTACTGCCCATGTGTCGCTTGTTTTTGGTCGCAGGTTCAGGAATGGCTGAAGAATTGCAACATTTACCTGGAGCTAACTCTTGAAAAGCATTAGTCAATCGATCAATAATGTAATAATATTTTTTGTAAAAATGTTTCTTTAAATTACAATCTGTAGAAACAATGAGAATAGAAAGATTCAGAACTTTTGTGAAAAAATACAGCAGAGTTGAAAAATATATGGCAATTATCAAAACTGGATGTTTACAGTGATAGATGGGAAGGGTTGAGGGTAGCTCATGGGTGGGACTAAAAACAAAATAAATGTATAAAAGATAACTGTAAAATGTGTGTGTATAAGCTGGAAGTAAAAGCCTAAGTATTATTGTCCATTATTTTACTCCAATTAGGGGAAGGGTGGTAGTGTTATGGGAACATTTCTAATTATATTTGAAAAAAATATATGTGGGGAATTGGAAATGATGCAGCAATTACATTGATGGAACCCACAATCTATGTGCGGTATTAAAGCTGGTCTACCCCCTAACAAAGGGAGAGGGGAGACGGAACACACACACCCCGCAGAGCCTCACTCCTCAGTATCTTTTCATGTCAACGTTTTGTTTCTGAAAGAAAACATGTGTTTCCATATTCTATCTCCATCTGACATTCTTGTCAGACTTAAATGTCTGTTTGCTTGCGCACACTTGATTGAGGATCTCCTGTGGTGCCTCTCTGTACTTCTGTTTTCTCCCCTTGTTCACCTTGGTCAAATGAACCTTTCCGTTGTTCAAATATTAATCCTGATGATCACGGTTCACGCTGAACACTCAAATCTACCTCCCGGCGATCTCTCCCTCTTCGCTTTCTCTCTTCTTTCATTCTCTGTCCATACACATTTGCAGTTACCCTTTCTCTCTCGCCCATGTCAGTGCTCGCTATATCTTGTTAAAAAGAGTTAGTGAAGCTGAAAGGCCAATCACATTAACATGAGGAGTGACAAGCACAGTGGAGAGAATATGGTGTGAGGGTCAAGTCAGGCGGACACTTCCAAGATTTTAATTGCATATGCCTAATTGCGCTCTTAATTATTATATATAATAACCCTCGGATCTGGAAATAAATTGGAGCAATTACTCACTACTGTCGCTGTGGCGTCTGACAGCTAAAATATCGCCAAAGATTAGCACTTAATCCTGATGCACAGACAGGATCTCAGAGAAACTCTTTGAAGATGAGGGAGTTAAATATCCCCTTCACTCGACAATGTGTAGGCCCGCCTTGGGTGATGGGTTCCAGCCATTTTGCGCTCTGGAGTCTAATCAGTCATGGTACAGGAGGAGAGAGAGAGAGCCGGCCGCTCATCTCGGACTGTGGGATGATTTGAATGTTCAGATGGAGAGGGAGCGTGGGGCAGGGTTGGCTATTTGGCCAGGGTGCAAATGCTCAGCGTCGCTCGCTCTCACTCTCTCTGCTCTAAATGTCCTGGGAAGTCAGGGAGCCGAGTTAACCTTGCTTTCATGGCATGCCAGCCTCCACTGCCAGTTTAAAGAGTCTCATTTACAATTACCAACACGGCTCAATCCAAATAATGACTTCAATTAGGCTATTAAAAAGGACCGGGGTGACAAGGAGACTCACCCTGTCATCTTCAAACGCCCCAATGACTGGCACCCTCAGGTAATGTTTTAATTAAAACGGTGGGGACTAGTCTGTTTGCCTGATATAGGTTGTGTTTTTTTCTTTGTGCCCACGTTCACTGTCTGGCATGTCATTGTCTGTTCACTGCTCTGCATCTCGCACTCTCTCTCTGCAACTCTCGCTCTGCATCTCTTGTGCGCTCTCTCAAAATTCAGTTCAAAGGGCTTTATTGGCATGGCAAACATGTTTTACATTGCCAAAGCAAGTGAAATAGATAACAAACAAAAGTTAAATAAAAACCGAACAGTAAAATTTATACACACAAGTTCCAAAAGAATAAAGACATTTCAAATGTCATTGTCTATATAGTGTTGTAATGATGTGCAAATAGTTCAAGTACAAAACATACATATAGGTTGTAGTTACAATGGTGTTTGTTCTTCACTGGTTGCCCTTTTTCTCGTGGCTACAGGTCACAAATCCTGCTGCTATGATGGCGTACTGTGGTATTTCACCCAATAGATATGGGAGTTTATCAAAATTGGATTTGTTTTCAAATTATTTGTGGGCCTGTGTAATCTGAGAGAAATACAGTTGAAGTCGGAAGTTTCCATACACCTTAGCCAAATACATTTAAACTCTGTTTTTCACAATTCCTGACATTTAATCCTAGTTCAAATTCCCTGTCCTAGGTCAGTTAGGATCACCACTTTATTTTAAGAATGTGAAATGTCAGAATAATAGTAGAGAGAATGATTGATTTATTTCAGCTTTTATTTATTTCATCACATTCCCAGTGGGTCAGAAGTTTACATACACTCAATTAGTATTTGGTAGCATTCCCTTCGGGTAGCCTTCCACAAGCTTCCCACAGTAAGTTGGGTGGATTTTGGCCCATTCCTCATTTTGGCCTCCTTGCTCGCATGCGCTTTTTCAGTTCTGCCCTCAAATTTTCAATAGGATTTTGAGGTCAGGACTTTGTGATGGACACTCCAATACCTTGACTTTGTTGTCCTTAAGCCATTTTGCCACAACTTGGAAGTATGCTTGGGGTCATTTGTCCATTAGGAATACCCATTTGCGACCAAGCTTTAACTTCCTGACTGATGTCTTGAGATGTTGCTTCAATATATCCACATCGTTTTCCTCCCTCATGATGCCATCTATTGTGAAGTGCACCAGTCCCTCCTGCAGCAAAGCACCCCCACAACATGATGCTGCCACCCTCGTGTTTCACGGTTGGGATGGTGTTCTTTGGCTTGCAAGCCTCACCCTTTTTCCTCCAAACATAACGATGGTCTTTATGGCCAAACAGTTCTATTTTTGTTTTATCAGACCAGAAGACATTTCTCCAAAAAGTACGATCTTTGTCCCTATGTGCAGTTGCAAACCGTAGTCTGGCTTTTTTATGGCGGTTTTGGAGCAGTGGCTTCTTCCTTGCTGAGCGGCCTTTCAAGTTATGTCGATATAGTACTCGTTTTAGTGTGGATATAGATACTTTTGTACCTGTTTCCTCCAGCATCTTCACATGGTCCTTTGCTGCTGTTCTAGGATTGATTTGTACTTTTCGCACCACAGTATGTTCATCTATAGGAGACACAACGCGTCTCCTTCCTGAGCGGTATGACGGCTGCGTGGTCCCATGGTGTTTATACTTGCGTACTATTGTTTGTACAGATGAACGTGGTACCTTCAGGTGTTTGGAAATTGCTCCCAAGGATGAACCAGACTTGTGGAGGTCTACCATTTTCTGAGGTCTTAGTTGATATCTTTTGATTTTCCCATGATGTCAAGCAAAGAGGCACTGAGTTTGAAGGTAGGCCTTGAAATGCATCCACAGGTACACATCCAATTGACTAAAATTATCAATTAGCCTATCAGAAGCTTCTAAAGCCATGACATCATTTTCTGGAATTTTCCAAGCTGTTTAAAGGCACAGTCAACTTAGTGTATGTAAACTTCTGACCCACTGGAATTGTGATACAGTGAATTATAAGTGAAATAATCAATTGTTGGAAAAATGACTTGTCATGCACGAAGTAGATGTCCTAACTAGAGGTCGACCGATATGATTTTTCAATACCGATACCGATTATTGGAGGACCTGAAAAGCCGATACCGATTAATCGGCCGATTTTTAAAATAAATTATTTTATAAATTATTATATATATATATTTGTGTTAAGGACATTTACAACAATACTGAATGAACACTTGTTTTAACTTAATATAATACATCAATAAACTCAATTTAAACTCAAATAAATAATAAACATGTTCAATTCGGTTTAAATAATGCAAAAACAAAGTGTTGGAGAAGAAAGTAAAAGTGCAATATGTGCTATGTAAGAAAGCTAACGTTTCAGTTCCTTGCTCAGAACATGAAAACATATGAAAGCTGGTAGTTCCTTTTAACATGAGTCTTCAATATTCCCAGGTAAGAAGTTTTAGGTTGTAATTATTATTGGAATTATAGGACCATTTCCCACTATACCATTTGTATTTCATATACCTTTGACTATAGGATGTTCTTATAGGCACTTTAGTATTGCCAGTGTAACAGTATAGCTTCCGTCCCTCTCCTCGTTCCTCCCTGGGCTCGAACCAGGAACACAACGACAACAGCAACTCTCGAAGCAGCGTTACCCATGCAGAGTAAGGGAAACAACGACTCCAAGTTTCAGAGCGAGTGACGTTTGAAACGCTATTAGCGCGTGCTAACTAGCTAGCCATTTCACTTCGGTTACACCAGCCTCATCTCGGGAGTTGATAGGCTTGAAGTCATAAACAGTGCAATGCTTGACGCACAACAAAGAGCTGCTGGCAAAACGCACGAAAGTGCTGTTTGAATGAATGTTTACGCGCCTGCTTCTGCCTACCACCGCTCAGTCAGATACTTAGATACTTGTATGCTCAGTCAGATTATATGCAACGCAGGACACGCTAGATAATATCTAGTGAAATCAAATGTTATTTGTCACATACACATGGTTAGCAGATGTTAATGCGAGTGTAGCGAAATGCTTGTGCTTCCCAGAGCGCTAAGAACCTTGGCGTGATCCTGGACAACACCCTGTCGTTCTCAACTAACATCAAGGCGGTGGCCCGTTCCTGTAGGTTCATGCTCTACAACATCCGCAGAGTACGACCCTGCCTCACACAGGAAGCGGCGCAGGTCCTAATCCAGGCACTTGTCATCTCCCGTCTGGATTACTGCAACTCGCTGTTGGCTGGGCTCCCTGCCTGTGCCATTAAACCCCTACAACTCATCCAGAACGCCGCAGCCCGTCTGGTGTTCAACCTTCCCAAGTTCTCTCACGTCACCCCACTCCTCCGCTCTCTCCACTGGCTTCCAGTTGAAGCTCGCATCCGCTACAAGACCATGGTGCTTGCCTACGGAGCTGTGAGGGAACGGCACCTCAGTACCTCCAGGCTCTGATCAGGCCCTACACCCAAACAAGGGCACTGCGTTCATCCACCTCTGGCCTGCTCGCCTCCCTACCACTGAGGAAGTACAGTTCCCGCTCAGCCCAGTCAAAACTGTTCGCTGCTCTGGCCCCCCAATGGTGGAACAAACTCCCTCACGACGCCAGGACAGGGGAGTCAATCACCACCTTCCGGAGACACCTGAAACCCCACCTCTTTAAGGAATACCTAGGATAGGATAAAGTAATCCCTCTCACCCCCTTAAAAGATTTAGATGCACTACTGTTCCACTGGATGTCATAAGGTGAATGCACCAATTTGTAAGTCGCTCTGGATAAGAGCGTCTGCTAAATGACTTAAATGTCATGTAAATGTAGTTCCGACAATGCAGTGATAACCAACAAGTAATCTAACTAACAATTCCAAAACTACTGTCTTATACACAGTGTAAGGGGATAAAGAATATGTACATAAGGATATATGAATGAGTGATGGTACAGAGCAGCATACAGTAGATGGTATCGAGTACAGTATATACATATGAGTATGTAGACAAAGTAAACAAAGTGGCATAGTTAAAGTGGCTAGTGATACATGTATTACATAAGGATGCAGTCGATGATGTAGAGTACAGTATATACGTATGCATATGAGATGAATAATGTAGGGTAAGTAACATTATATAAGGTAGCATTGTTTAAAGTGGCTAGTGATATATTTACATCATTTCCCATCAATTCCCATTATTAAAGTGGCTGGAGTTGGGTCAGTGTCAATGACAGTGTGTTGGCAGCAGCCACTCAATGTTAGTGGTGGCTGTTTAACAGTCTGATGGCCTTGAGATAGAAGCTGTTTTTCAGTCTCTCGGTCCCAGCTTTGATGCACCTGTACTGACCTCGCCTTCTGGATGATAGCGGGGTGAACAGGCAGTGGTTTGGGTGGTTGATGTCCTTGATGATTACATTTACATTTACATTTAAGTCATTTAGCAGACGCTCTTATCCAGAGCGACTTACAGATTGGTGCTTTCACCTTATGACATCCAGTGGAACAGCCACTTTACAATAGTGCATCTAGGTCTTTTAAGGGGGGAGGGGAGAAGGATTACTTTATCCTATCCTAGGTATTCCTTAAAGAGGTGGGGTTTCAGGTGTCTCCGGAAGGTGGTGATTGACTCCGCTGTCCTGGCGTCGTGAGGGAGTTTGTTCCACCATTGGGGGGCCAGAGCAGCGAACAGTTTTGACTGGGCTGAGCGGGAACTGTACTTCCTCAGTGGTAGGGAGGCGAGCAGGCCAGAGGTGGATGAACGCAGTGCCCTTGTTTGGGTGTAGGGCCTGATCAGAGCCTGGAGGTAGTGAGGTGCCATTCCCCTCACAGCTCCGTAGGCAAGCACCATGGTCTTGTAGCGGATGCGAGCTTCAACTGGAAGCCAGTGGAGAGAGCGGAGGAGTGGGGTGACGTGAGAGAACTTGGGAAGGTTGAACACCAGACGGGCTGCGGCGTTCTGGATGAGTTGTAGGGGTTTAATGGCACAGGCAGGGAGCCCAGCCAACAGCGAGTTGCAGTAATCCAGACGGGAGATGACAAGTGCCTGGATTAGGACCTGCGCCGCTTCCTGTGTGAGGCAGGGTCGTACTCTGCGGATGTTGTAGAGCATGAACCTACAGGAACGGGCCACCGCCTTGATGTTATTTGAGAACGACAGGGTGTTGTCCAGGATCACGCCAAGGTTCTTAGCGCTCTGGGACGAGGACACAATGGAGTTGTCAACCGTGATGGCGAGATCATGGAACGGGCAGTCCTTCCCCGGGAGGAAGAGCAGCTCCGTCTTGCCGAGGTTCAGCTTGAGGTGATGATCCGTCATCCACACTGATATGTCTGCCAGACATACAGAGATGCGATTCGCCACCTGGTCGTCAGAAGGGGGAAAGGAGAAGATTAATTGTGTGTCGTCTGCATAGCAATGATAGGAGAGACCATGTGAGGTTATGACAGAGCCAAGTGACTTGATCTTTATGGCCTTCCTGTAACATCGGGTGGTGTAGGTGTCCTGGAGGGCAGGTAGTTTGCCCCCGGTGATGCGTTGTGCAGACCTCACTACCCTCTGGAGAGCCTTACGGTTGAGGGCAGAGCAGTTGCCGTACCAGGCGGTGATACAGCCCGCCAGGATGCTCTCGATTGTGCATCTGTAGAAGTTTGTGAGTGCTTTTGGTGACAAGCCGAATTTCTTCAGCCTCCTGAGGTTGAAGAGGCGCTGCTGCGCCTTCTTCACGACGCTGTCAGTGTGAGTGGACCAATTCAGTTTGTCTGTGATGTGTATGCCGAGGAACTTAAAACTTGCTACCCTCTCCACTACTGTTCCATCGATGTGGATAGGGGGGTGTTCCCTCTGCTGTTTCCTGAAGTCCACAATCATCTCCTTAGTTTTGTTGACGTTGAGTGTGAGGTTATTTTCCTGACATCACACTCCGAGGGCCCTCACCTCCTCCCTGTAGGCCGTCTCGTCGTTGTTGGTAATCAAGCCTACCACTGTTGTGTCGTCCGCAAACTTGATGATTGAGTTGGAGGCGTGCGTGGCCACGCAGTCGTGGGTGAACAGGGAGTATCATCAACCATGCGTAGTTAACCAGTGAATATGTTTGATTGATTTGTTTTTTTATAAGATAAGTTTAATGCTAGCTAGCAACTTACCTTGGCTTACTGCATTCGTGTAACAGGCAGTCTCCTTGTGTAGTGCAACGAGAGAGAGGCAGGTAGTTATTGCGTTGGACTAGTTAACTGTAAGATTGGATCCCCGAGCTGACAAGGTTAAAATTTGTCATTCTGCCCCTGAATGAGGCAGTTATTAACCCACCGTTTCTAGGCCGTCATTGAAAATAAGAATGTGTTCTTAACTGACTTGCCTAGTTAAATAAAGATTAAATAAAGGTGTAAAAAATATATTTTAAAAAATCTGCAAAATCCGTGTCCAAAAAAATACCGATTGTTATGAAAACTTGAAATCAGCCCTAATTAATCGGCCATTCCAATTAATCGGTCGACCTCTAGTCCTAACTGACTTGCCAAAACTATAGTTTGTTAACAAGAAAGTTGTGGAGTGGTTGAAAAATGAGTTTTAATGAGTTCAACCTTAACTTAAGTGTATGTAAACTTCTGACTTCAACTGTGTGCGTCTCTGTGGTCATACATCTAGCAGGAGGTTAGGAAGTGCAGCTCAGTTTCCACCTCATTTTGTGAGCAGTGTGCACATAGCAGGTCTAATCTTGAGAGCCAGGTCTGCCTTCGGCGGCCTTTCTCAATAGCAAGGCTATGCTCACTGAGTCTTTACATAGTCAAACATTTCCTTAATTTTGGGTCAGTCACAGTGGTCAGGTATTCTGCCACTGTGTACTCTCTGTTTAGGGCCAAATAGCATTCTAGTTTGTTCTGTTTTTTGGCTAATTCTTTCCAATGTGTCAAGTAATTATCTTCTTGTTTTCTCATGATTTGGTTGGGTCAAATTGTTTTGCTGTCCTGGGGCTCTGTGGGGTCTGTCTGTGTTTGTGAACAGAGCCCCAGGACCAGCTTGCTTAGGGGGCTCTTCTCCAGGTTTATTTCTCTGGAGGTGATGGCTTTGTTATGGAGGTTTGGGAATAGCTTCCTTTTAGGTGGTTGTAGAATTTAACGGCTCTTTTCTGGATTTTGATCATTAGCGGGTATTGGCCTAATTCTGCTCTGCATGCGTTATTTGGTGTTTATGGCATAGAAGGCCCTTGTCTCTCAGATCATTCACAGCTTTGTCGAGGTTACCTGTGGCGTTGATGTTTAGGCTGAGGTATATATTGTTTTTTGTGTACTCTAGATGGAATTTGTTGTCCTGGCAATGGGACCTTTTTTGGAACACCATTATTTTTGTCTTACTGAGATTCACTGTCAGGGCCCAGGTCTGACAGAATCTGTGCAGAAGATCTAGGTGGTGCTGTAGGCCTTCCTTGGTTGGGGACAGAAGCACCAGATCATCAGCAAAAAGTAGACATTTGACTTCTGATTCTAGTATGGTGAGGCCGGATGCTGCAGACTGTTCTAGTGCCCTCGCCAATTTGTTGATATATACAGTACCTGTTAAAAGTTTGGACACACCTACTCATTCAAGGGTTTTTCTTTATTTTTACTATTTTCTACATCGTCAAAAAGTAGTGAAGACCTCAACTATGAAATAACACATATGGAATCATGTAGTAACCCAAAAAGTGTTCAACAAATAAAAATATATTTTAGATTCTATAAAGTAGCCACCCTTTGCCTTGATGACAGCTTTGCACACTCTTGGCATTCTCTCAACCAGCTTCACCTGGAATGCTTTTACAGTCTTGGAGGAGTTTCCACATATGCTGAGCACTTGTTGGCTGCTTTATGGTTCCAACACGGCGGCTGGAACTAAAGATCTCCAATTTGGACTCCTGATTAAAGGACAGATTTCCACGATCTAATGTTCATTGCTCGTGTTTTTTTACCTAAACAAGTCTCTTCTTCTAATTGGAGTCCTTTAGTAGTGGTTTCTTTGCAGCAATTCGACCATGAAGGCCTGATTCACGCAGTCTCCTCTGAACAGTTGATGTAGAGATGTCTGTTACTTAAACTCTGTGAAGCATTTATTTGGGCTGCAATAGCTGATGCTGGTACCTCTAATGAACTTATCCTCTGCAGCAGAGGTAACTCTGGATCTTCCTTTCCTGTGGCGTTCCTCATGAGAGCCAGTTTCATCATAGCGCTTGATGGTTTCTGCGACTGCACTTGAAGAAACTTTGAAGTCTTAAAGTAATGATGGACTGTCGTTTCGCTTTGCTTATTTGAGCTGTTCTTGCCATAACATGGACTTGGTCTTTTACCAAATAGGGCTATCTTCTGTATACCACCCCTACCTTGTCACAACACAACTGATTGGCTCAAACGCATTAAGAAGGAAAGAAATTCCATTATTTAACTTTTAACAAGGCACATCGGTTAATTGAAATGCATTCCTCATAAAGCTTGGTTGAGAGCTGGCTAAGAGTGTGAAAAACGGTCATCAAGGCAAAGGGTGGCTACTTTGAAAAATCGCAAATGTTTTGATTGGTTTAACACTTTTTAGTTTACCGTAATTGCTGGACTATTAAGCGCACCTGAATATAAACCGCACCCACTGAATTATTAAAAAATATGTATTTTGTACATAAATAAGCCGCACATGTCTATAAGCCGCAGGTGCCTACCAGTACATTGAAACAATGAACTTTACACAGCCTTTAAACGAAACACGGCTTGTAACAAAAATTCCACAGTAGCCTACCAAGAAAGTCATTGGTCACTATCTTCCTCCTCCTGTGCACTGAAACCACTGAAGTCATCTCCTTCGGTGTCGGAGTTGAATAGCCTCAGAATTGTTTCATCCGATGTTGGATCGCTGCCCTCTTCAACACGCAGCAGTCCAGCCTTTCGAAACCCGTTGATGATAGTGGATTTTTTTGACAATGCTCCATGCTGTCAGCAGCTCTATTTCCTTTTCCAACAGATTGATCGCCTTCAACTTGAAAGCTGCATCATATGCATTTCTCCGTTTCTTTGCCATGATGAGGGTGACAAAATGACTACCGTAATCAGAATGATGGGAAGTTTGAACGCGCTCGATTTACGTCACATTATGTGACGGTGCTCAGTTTTTTAGCGGCATGAATCTTGTGAAAGCGGGAAAAATCCATAAATTAGCCGCATCATTGTATAAACCGCGAGGTTCAAAGCGTGGGAAAAAAGTAGCGGCTTATAGTCCGGAAATTACGGTACTACATGATTCATGGGTTATTTCATCGTTTTGATATCTTCACCATTATTCTACTATGTAGAAAATAGTAAAAATAAAGAAAAACCCTTGAATGAACAGGTGTCCACACTTTTGACTTGGTACTGTATGTTGAAGAGGGTGGGGCTTAAGCTGCATCCTTGTCTCACCCCACGGCTCTGTGGGAAGGAATGTGTTTTTTGCCAATTTTAACCGCACTCTTGTTTGTACATGGATTTTTTATGTTGGATTTTTTCCCCTAACACCACTTTCCATCAATTTGTATAGCAGACCCTCATGCCAAATTGAGTCAAGCTTTTTTGAAGTCAGTGAAGCATGATAAGACTTTGTTTGTCAATTAGGGTGTGCAGGGTGAATACGTGGTCTGTTGTACGGTAATTTGATAAAAAGCCCAATTTGACATTTGCTCAGTACATTGTTTTTGCTGAGGAAATGTACGAGTCTGTAGTTATTGGGGTCAATTTTGTCTCCACTTTTGTGGTTTGGGGTGAGCAGTCCTTGGTTCCAAATATTGTGGAATATGCCAGAGCTGAGGATGATAAAACGTTTAAGGATAGCCAATTTGAATTTGTGGTCTGTATATTTTATCATTTCATTTAGGATACCATCAAACCCACAGGCCTTTTGGGGTTGGAGGGTTTGTATTTTGTCCTGTAGTTCATTCACTATAATTGGAGAATCCAGTGGGTTCTGGTGGTCTTTAATAGTTGATTCGAAGATTTTTAATATGTTTTTGCTGTTTGTTCTTTGTCATCGAGCCAAAAAGATTTGAGAAGTGGTTTATCCATACATCTCCGTTTTCCAATTTTCCCAGAAGTGGTTAGATTCTATGGATTCTTCAATTACATTGAGCTGATTTCTGACGTGCTGTTCCCTTTTCCGTAGTGTATTTCTGTATTGTTTTAGTGATTCACCATAGTGAAGGCTGCGGTTTTCTGGGTCTTTTTGGTTTCTCAATTTGTTTCTTTATGTTTTTACATTTTTCATCAATTCATTTGTTGTTAATTTTCTTAGGTTGTCTGCTTTAAATGTTTAGATTTGATAGGGAAGCTGAGAGGTCAAATATACTGTTTAAGTTTTCTACTGCCAAATTTACACCTTCACTATTACAGTGAAACATTTTCCAGGAAATCTAATAGTTTTTTTGGTAGATTTCAACACTGCTTTCCTTCCATCTATAGCATTTCTTAATATTCCTTTGGCTTTAATGCCTCGTGATTGAGCAAAGCTCTGTTCAAGTATAGTGTGATTTTGCTGTGGTCTAATAGTGGTGTCAGTGGACTGACTGTGAACTGACTCTGGGTTGAGGTCAGTGCTAAAGTTTTCTACAGTACTACTGCCTTAGAGATGAGCTATAGGTGTACCTACCATAGGAGTTCCCTCAGCATACCATTAACAATAAACATACCGTTGTTGATAAAAGGATATTAGAAGGGTGAGCCGGTTAAGGATCGATTCAGACCAGGTGTTAAAATTGTACGACAAGCGACAGTTTATTTCAGAGGGAGAATATCTGGTACACGTAAATACGGCTCTTCCGTTAGTTCGTGTTGGAACAGCAGGCAGAGAGAGCGTAAACAGTCAGCACAGCCCTTATATACGTCACAGAAAGTAGGTTGACCCTAGGAAGATCGGATCTCCGGATTGGTTCAGCTGGTTGTAGTCTGTAGTCTTCCGCCATTGGCTCAGTTGTCTGTCCGTCATCGTAGGATCTTCTTCGGGCACACAGTGTTCGGTTACATAGGAGATTATGTGTGTAATGTGGGAGCTATCCTGTAGGGGACCCCACAGGCTTTACTGTGAGTTGTAGCCATGTAATTAGCAGTAAGTTAGTCACCTGCATACGAAATAGCAATTCCTTACAAAACCCTCTCTTCACGTCTCACCAGAGACGTGACACAACCTAACTGGATCCAGACACAAAGAGAAACTTCTCCCAAAAGGACTATGAAATAAGGCACGGTATTAAACAGAAATAGATATTTATGTATTACCATCATGTTCTCCATTCAATCCCACTATGTACTAAATTGGCTTACAACCCTCATTTAACAGAGCAGAGAACAGCTCAAAATAAAAGTTAAATGATTGTCCACATTAGCCCACTTTTTCCAGCAGGAAAAAGTTTCTGATACCCTCTCTTCACATCTCCTAAGAGATGTGATATAGTCCAGATACATTACTCCAAGCTAAAACGAAGACATAATCCAAAAAGGAAAAATATCCTAAACTAGGTATGTCTATCCGGAAATGGCCCACAAAGAAAAATAATTTCCCCCTCTTCCCATCCCAGATGGGACACGACATACAATGGAGAAGCTTAATCAATAAAAGCAACTGGATCCCCCTTTTTACTCCTGCTAGGGTGTCACTCAATTATCCTTTATTTCAGCAGTCATAGCATTTCATGAAAATAATAAAAAGTTTATTATTAATAACAAGTTATATATGCCTTTGTTGTATGCCTTTGTTCCCCCCAAGGGTGTCACTTATCAAAAACAGGATAAAACTTTATTGTTATTGACATGTAAGATGTAGGATAAAACTTTGGTCATGGAAAACAGAGTAAAGAATTATTAGAAACCATCTGGTCCTCTCAGCTACTCCTATCCTGTACCAGGTGGTACCAGTCCCATCCTCCCCTGAAAGCATGCGTCCGTATCAGCATCGCCAACTGGAGCATCAAGCAAAGGCATATGCCTGAAGCCCTCACCACATCTGTAACAGATTTCTCAAAACACAGTATGATGCGAGCAGCACATCACATCAATAACAAATAATACAAGAATTAGGGTCAGAAATCCAGTAACCATCCTACCAGTGCACTTACCAAACCAGGCCAAGAGAACAGACTCCTCCACCCCCCCGTGGACCTCATCTTAGCAGATCGTGCATCAACCCCGCCTTAGATTGTGAAGTTTAAAAACTATCATCTGGACTGGTATTAGGAATATACGTGCAACATTGTTTACCGAACATCTTGCAGACGTCCCCCTGACTGGCAAGAAGCATATCCAAGGCAAGTCTGTCTGGAAACCCCAAATGTGGCCTCAAGCTGTTCAGACATACTAGTGAGTGCATCACGGGAGTAATTCACAAAACGCTGTTGATCATAGTAGATATAATTAATCCATGCAGTCTGTCCAGCATCCACCATGGCTGGACCCATAGTAGGTAGTAAGTGCCAGAGTCCATCATTCCTACCCAAGGCCTGAAACTCATGAGGAATCCCCACTGGCACTCCCAACAGGTTAGTGTATGTCAACTACATCCTCTGTCCATGGAGCACTACTACATCTGTCTCCCATGGGATGGAATGTTTTCAGGTCCCCTGGTTACAGAACTCAGCAGCTGTTCAGCAACAACATCAACAATGGTCCGTGGAATTATCAAACTGGTCAGACCACACGTACCTTGCCATTCTCCTCTAAGAATGGGTCTCAGCCCTCTTTTTGGCTCCACTCATCCAACATACATCAGCCAGACCACTAGTTTGGTTTAGGCCTGTAACTGGCCAAGTGGAATTAATGGTTATGTTACTCCTGCAATCAGCTTCAGGCAATCTCCCATAATCAATGCCATTACCTGTACCCGTGATGCACTCGTAATTGCCCCCATATGCCTCAACACCCCAAGAGGCCCGATGAGGAGGTACTGCAGGAAACACAAGGCTCAAAGAGGAACAGAGGGTTGAATTGGGCTTAACCTGGTAAAAACTTCTCAAAATACACAACCACCCCTCTCCTTCTCCTACAGCAAATGGGTGTAGCCAGAACAGGTCTAGCATAACTTCAAATAATACAGTCCTTTCCTCTCAGGGTTTTAGCTGTGTACCTCATATAAGACAGCCACAAATTGTCCCTACTATCAAAACCAGTCTCAGTTTCTAATTGATCAATAGCCGAATAGTCTCTAACATTAATTACCTGAATGGTATTTTTTAACACAGTGGTGGTAGAGGAGTGTGTCCGGTTACCTCTGGTCTTGGCAGTACCTTGATAGAAAACACACCCATCATGTCTGTCCTCGTCCTTTGTAGTCCGAGGGTGTGAGTGCCTGCATCAGAGAGCTTAATAGTTTTGATGGTTAGTAGGATTTCATCACCTTTACAAAGTTCAACATTGCTCCCAGGTTTCCCCATATCATGGAAAACCTATCCACCCTTGTGGGATCCTCCATGCTATAAGGATACCCTCTTCTCCAATCCTAGAACTGTCCGAAGTCGGTTATCATGTAATCTCTACTCTAACTTCTTGTCTACCCAGATCTAGGGATTTCTTATGCTTATTTTGGAACAAAATACACATCACTTAGCCAGAGCCAGACACATCTTCACTTCTATGAACAAAAACAGGGGTGATAGGACAGGTAGGGTTACTTCATTCGAGAGTTGGCCCCCGGAATTCTGTTAATTCCAGTTCTTCTCCCGAACTCTGTTTATTGTCCGACAGTGAAAAAAGTGTCTTACCCTTCCGCCGTGCGATATGAATCTGGGTAGCTCTTTCAGCTAGCTGTCACCGGGGGTCTTCTATGGTCCCCAAGCCTCTGGGACTGGATTGAGTGACTTCACCTGTAGTTCACCTGTAATGCATAAAATCCTGGACATACAGGCTTGGTTAACAAACCATTTCTCATATGTTTTATCTGATTATATCTTTAACTTCTATTCCCAATTGTTAGCTTACATTTTTTTAGTTTCCTATCCAATAAGCCCCATCCTATCCTAGACCACAATTTACCCATCCCCCTTTTGATACCTGACTCTGCCCAGGTATCAACCTTACCTACTCTAAATAATGACTTAGGTAAGATTAGTATATTATCTTTATGTCTGACATCATGAAGGAGCCCTTTTAGTTTTCCACATGTCCAATTCTCCCTTGGGCGTCAATCCAGTACCAATTCCCTGTCAAGTTTCTTATCTACTTAAGAACTATCTGCGCTACTTATATATTTTCTTAAATATATATTTACCAATTTAAACCTTTTCTCTCATATTTCTCAAATACCACTAAGCTTCTAACTGTTTGACTTTATCCAAAATCATGTCTATGAGTGTCAATCTCTAAAGTCCTTACATTTCCTTAATCAACCTAACAATAATCCTAAATCATCACAGATGTCCTATATACCTGTTAAATTTAATACTATTTTTTTTTTTTTTTTTTAAACCCCTAATGGTAAAAAAAAAAAATTCAAAACAAATGCTTATCATATCAAAATCCTTCCTTCAAGGACTCTCAGTATTCTATCTGACAATAACATGAATTTAATATATGTTGCAGAGTGCAGAATTCCTTGTCTACAGTGATTTATCACCCCTAAGAACTGAAACTTATTTTTCTATGTAATTCCCTGCCCTATGGCTTAATATATATCCTATCCTAACCTCATAACCTAAACTCCTTTATAATGAATTTACCTTAAAACTAGTACTCAATATGACCACATTCATTATACCAATGACTCTCCCCCAAGGCTGATCAGACCTTAGAAGACAGTCATGATAAGGTCCATGAGTCAACCCACCCTTTTATAGTCAAGTTCTATACTACACTAGACATATTAAAGAACCCTTTATCCTTAAAATCCAAATTCATGTGTAATTTAAAACTCATAAAATAAAAACTCATAAAGTTCCATATTTGAGCGTCTCTTTAAAATACCTTTGCACCAAAACAAATAGTCCTAACAAATGTTTTATGTGTATATATTTGCAAACCTTAATGATTAATCAAAACTTCCAGGCCTTTCCAATTTGGTCGTTTATGGCCTCATTTTCCCCAATATTATAATCCCTGATATTTAATAAAAATAACGTATTTTCCCTTGGCTCCTTCAACTCACATTTACATCTCAATAAAACAAAACACCATCTGCGTGTTCCTCAAGGAAAAACAACTTGCCCCTGTTACGT
Source organism: Oncorhynchus nerka (assembly GCF_034236695.1). NCBI lineage: Eukaryota > Metazoa > Chordata > Actinopteri > Salmoniformes > Salmonidae > Oncorhynchus > Oncorhynchus nerka. The sequence continues at coordinate 37,243,957 of NC_088400.1, forward strand.
ATGTCTACGTATCAAGGGAAATGTTCAAATAACCAAATTCAACCTCGCTAGTTTACCGAAACATGTACAATTATGTTTTACCATAGAGGTTGCTTTTCACCATTAATACCCTGACACCGTTCCACATAATGGAAACAGTGCTCAAATTCACTGGTGCTATTCAAACGATCAAACCAAAAATCAACAACCATCAGAATCCACCATCACGATGTTTTATGACTCAGACATCCAATCCCTCTCTCTCACGGCCCAATTACAGTCCAAATAAACGCCACAAATCAATGATACCCACCCAGCGAATCAGCTGCTAGTTTTTAGCATCTTTCCTGACGATTTACATACTCCTTTTAAAGGACACTAACCATTTTCTCTGTCACCCCCAGTCAAGACATTTCCGTGGCGACGGAAACCTCGCTAGTGATGTCATCAACAAGCGCTCAATCTTGACTCATTTCACAACGATTTTCAACTCATTGTAAATAATGGTTGGCTTTCTGCAACAGTATTTCGGGTTCGATAAACCAAACCTAATTTATCCCATCTGTTGAATCCTGATTTAGAGTTTACAACATCAATCAACATCTCTCAATTCGCTAATCTTATAAAAACATTTCGATGGACACAAATCTATCGTAATTGTTCCCCCGTTATTATTCAGAATTAATTTGATTTAAGTTACTGTCTCGTCTTTGCATTAGCATTTTTAATTACGACTCTTTTCCCAATGTATTATTCCCAACAAATCATTTAGTGAACAGACATCGCCTTGCATCAAAATCTCCGTTCTTATATTAAGTTGAATGAATTAGTCTTTCAATTTGAACCAAACAAACTATTTAAAACGTTCAGTTTATATCTTATACCAATACTAGTGACTATAACTTTCTCTGCAAAACAACCAGTTCAATTACAACCAAAGACTCAGACATATATAACTATTCTTTACACCTCAGCTGGGAACCGAACCCCGGCCTCCCACGTGGCAGGCGAGAACTCCACCACTGAACCACCAATGCTATGGAACTGAGATTCTCCGCAAATAGACCCAATTTACAGTTATCTGTATTTGTTACTCCGGCATCTGAACAACAGAAAATAGCACTAATTTAAACGCCCAAAGTTTTCCCTCAATTAGGATTCTCATTAATCTCGCTCCCTTCGTATCTGACTCTTCTTTCTTAAATACTTGAATTTTGTTCTTTTCTGCCTCTTTCTCTCTTAACCCACATTCCATTGTTTTCAACTGGACCCCGGTTGGCAGTCCCCCTCCTAGGTAACCTGCTTGCGTCCATCTTAACTTTACTCCCTCCCAGACTTTCTTTATATCCTTCCACTGTCCCTTTCCCCCTGACCTATATTCCATTTTTTTCTAGGAACTCATTAAACTTCAGCTTTGGAGTATTGGGGGTCGCCATTGTGAATTTTTAATCGTGATTCAATTTAATTCAATCGGAAATTAATCGTAACTTAATCGGAATTTTACCAGACTACTTGAATATAATTAGAATATACTTAGCCCGTCGTTAGTTAATAACAACGATGTATTCGAGGAGACACTATTGCTCACACTCTGCCTTATAGCTTTTCCTTGTATATTCAGTTCGAGAAAACGATTGGGTTGGTATAGCTTTCGTGGAGCGCGCAACCAAGGGATCTATTCGACTATATAGTCGCAATATTAAATATTATATTCAGATCTTATTTCAATTATACATCAGTCATTTTGTTCCTGATTATACATTTTACACAGAAGTTATAGATACACACAACATGGAAGTTTACATACAACACAGAATTTTCGGATTTATTCAATAACCCTTCTTGAGTTCTCTCTCTCTCTCTGTCTCTCAAACCATCAACAATCTTAATGGAGACGATTACAACCACATTACATTTTAATATAAACCGTTACAAATACACGTCATCTCTCTGACCCCTATCAGCTTATCTTTATCATTGGACCTCTTATCAGACTGGACTTCGACCGAGCCGCGGGACAACCTCGGCGCCAGGTTTAATGAATAGCAATTTGCTATCCCCTTACTGATATCTATCCCTAATCATTGGACCTCTTATCAGACTGGACTTCGACCGAGCCGCGGGACAACCTCGGCGCCAGGTTTAATGAATAGCAATTTGCTATCCCCTTACTGATATCTATCCCTAATCTCTATCGTGCTGATCCCTTATCAAAATTGTACACATGTCCGACCCCTATCGGAACTACAGGCCTCAAAAGTGATCCCTCATCATTGAAAGCTATCAGACTGCGCTGACCGGGTCACGGGACAAAATTACACAATCTATCCCCTCGGCGCCAGATTTAATGAATAGTAATCAGCTATCCCCTTACTGATATCTCATCAATGATTTAATCACCCGGCCGTCGCCGGTTCGTACCATATATGTTCACTCTACTGTTCTTTGACTCGTCAGCAAATTATAAATTTACACAAGAATTCATACTTACTCGGAAATACTGATCAGAATTTAGACAGACTATACGACAATATGCAAAGTTTGATTTAACAGGTTTTGCTTACCTTGTTTATGGTGCACCTTTTAGATCAGTTTCCCGAGTTGAGCAGAATTATTGTCCTCCCCCGAATTTCTTTCACCCGTCTCTTTTTTGGAACCGTCCTTCCGTCACTCTCCTTCTCACACCCAATCAACTCACTTCGACCGGACCGTTATTCAACCATCCTCTGGCTACCATGTTTTGTTGATAAAAGGATATTAGAAGGGTGAGCCGGTTAAGGATCGATTCAGACCAGGTTTTAAAATTGTACGACAAGCGACAGTTTATTTCAGAGGGAGAATATCTGGTACACGTAAATACGGCTCTTCCGTTAGTTCGTGTTGGAACAGCAGGCAGAGAGAGCGTAAACAGTCAGCACAGCCCTTATATACGTCACAGAAAGTAGGTTGACCCTAGGAAGATCGGATCTCCGGATTGGTTCAGCTGGTTGTAGTCTGTAGTCTTCCGCCATTGGCTCAGTTGTCTGTCCGTCATCGTAGGATCTTCTTCGGGCACACAGTGTTCGGTTACATAGGAGATTATGTGTGTAATGTGGGAGCTATCCTGTAGGGGACCCCACAGGCTTTACTGTGAGTTGTAGCCATGTAATTAGCAGTAAGTTAGTCACCTGCATACGAAATAGCAATTCCTTACACCGTCCAACAGAGCTGTAGGAGTTGTGACCCGTTTTCGTTGGTAATGTTGTCGTAATTGTGTCTGGGTGGCATATCGGGAAGGGAATGCTGTCACTTCCAGGTAGGTGTTTGTCAACCTGTGTGCTGAGGTTGTCTGTCGGGTTCTTGTCCAGTTCTGGCATTGAGGTCGCCACAGACTAGTACATGTCCTTGAGCCTGGAAATTGTTGATCTCCTCCTCTAGGATGGAGAAGTTGTCATCGTTAAAGTATGGGGATTCTATTGGGTTGTTGTGACGTGACTATCATTAATGTGATGACTGTTATTCATTGAATAATTCACGAATTGACCTACTACGTTTAATTGTTATTTGATTAAATTAATCATGTAACAATTAACTCATTAGGAATTTGGGGCACCACGGGAAAAGTTGTTTAACCAGTTACCGTCTCCCGAATTAAACTCAAGAATATATAGATATAACAGTCACTAATTAATCATTTCCTCATATCAGTCTCATTCTGAACGTTGCAGACTTCGTGAATCTGCACAAACCTGAGTCTCACTGACCATTCCGTACCACACACATTGATTTGATTATTTTACAAACAAACTAAATGATAACATAGGATACACACACACACACACACACACACACACACACACACACACACAGTAGGTTATTGATTAGTAACTTAGTCCGCTAGGGAGCTGTTGTCATCGTATTAACACAATATGACACTTGTTACACAAGATGGAGAGTTCGAAAGAGAAGCAACACTTGGATACATTTGGAAACTATGCTTACAATAGCGCTAATACATTGCCCCAAATTGCTGCTCTTTGGGTAAGAAGTCACGTATGTATTTACGTGTTGGAGGTCTTCGTTGGGCTCAGGCCATCGTGGGCAGGGTTGCGCTTCGTGAGTAGGGTTCGATTGGGCCCCAGTTCTTCGGATGGCCTTCACCTTCGTTCTCAGGTGTAAGTCTCTGATTGTTCACGAGGTCACAATGTCCTTCTTAGTTGTCTGTTTACTTGCACTCGTTCTGAAAGAGTGGTCTTCTGAGGACGGGCTAATCAGCCATGTCGATGATCCCGGAGTGGGGATGAGAGCAGTGTAGGCAACGATGATTTGAAGAGAATAACCGGATGGTCCTACTTAAATTCACTGTCTTAGATACAGTGCTTAGAACAGCTACTCAACAGTAGCATTGGATTGTTAGAGGATCTTTTGTCTTCAACCTTGTGTTGCGTTCCGGGGTCGTGACTAATGTGGACCAAGCTGCAGCTTGTGGTCCGTCTAGTCCGATATGTTTATTCTTAATTTGATCCTGTATACCCTCTGGTAAAAAGGGGTGTCTACGTCATGCTGACACAATCCCTGGGCTTCCTGGAGCATGGCTAGTTACAAAGCACGGTATCATAATTTACTATGATCTCGTTAGAGAACTAAAATCACAATCTTATCGTCACAAAAACATTCTCTTTATCATTGATATTTCTACACAACGTAAAGGATGTAAACCAGATGGACACAGTGTAAAAGCTCTAAGTTACAATGTTTTCTTTATAACGTCTTCATACAACTTTTAATGACATCACTAAATAGGCATTCATTTTCCATATTCAATCTCTCATCATTCCCAACAATTGGATGTTGAAATATATTGTCCCAGTGTCCATTGTTAGATGTTGAAGTTTTGCGCGGCAAACTCTTCTGTAACAAAGTGACAATCCATTCGTCCAAACTAGAGATCAGGATGGAGTTGGTCTGCTGCATTATAATTTACGATTGACGTGAGGTGTCATAAAATCTACAAACTCTCTTCATCTCTCTATCTCGCTCTCTCTCTCTCTCTCTCTCTGCCTCTCTCTCTCTGCCTCTTTCTCTCTGCATCTCTCTCTCTCTCTCTCTCTCTCTCTCTCTGCCTCTCTCTCTCTGCATCTCTCTCTCTCTCTCTCTCTCTCTCTCTCTCTCTCTCTGTCTCTCTCTGCCTCTCTCTCTCGCTGCCTTTCTCTCTCTCTCTCTCTCTCTGCCTCTCTCTCTCTGCCTTTCTCTCTCTGCATCTCTCTCTCTCTCTCGCTCTGCCTCTCTCTCTGCCTCTCTCTCTCTGCCTCTCTCTCTCTGCATCTCTCTCTCTCTGCATCTCTCTCTCTCTGCATCTCTCTCTCTCTGCATCTCTCTCTCTCTGCATCTCTCTCTCTCTGTCTCTCTCTCTCTGTCTCTCTCTCTCTCTCTGTCTCTCTCTCTCTGCATCTCTCTCTGTCTCTCTCTCTCTGCATCTCTCTCTGTCTCTCTCTCTCTCTGCATCTCTCGCTCTCTCTCTCTCTCTCTCTCTGCATCTCTCGCTCTCTCTCTCTGCATTCTCTCTCTCTCTGGATCTCTCTGCATCTCTCTCTCTCTGCATCTCTCTCTCTCTCTGCATCTCTCTCTCTCTGCATCTGTCTCTGTCTCTCTCTCTGCATCTGTCTCTCTCTCTGTCTCTGTCTCTCTCTGTATCTGTCTCTGTCTCTGCCTCTCTCTCTGCCTCTCTCTCTCTCTCTCTCTCTGCCTCTCTTTCTCTCTCTCTGCATCTCTCTCTCTCTCTGCATCTCTCTCTCTCTGCATCTCTCTCTCTCTGCATCTCTCTCTCTGCCCCTCTCTCTCTCTGCATCTCTCTCTCTCTGCCCCTCTCTCTCTGCCCCTCTCTCTCTGCCCCTCTCTCTCTGCCTCTCTCTCTCTGCCCCTCTCTCTCTGCCTCTCTCTCTCTGCCCCTCTCTCTCTGCCTCTCTCTCTCTGCCCCACTCTCTCTCTGCCTCTCTCTCTCTGCCTCTCTCTCTCTGCCTCTCTCTCTGTCTCTCTCTCTGTCTCTCTCTCTCTGCCTCTCTCTCTCTGCCTTTCTCTCTCTCTCTCTCTGCATCTCTCTCTCTCTGCATCTCTCTCTCTCTCTCTCTCTGCATCTCGCTCGCTCTCTCTCTCTCTCTGCATCTCGCTCTCTCTCTGCATCTCTCTCTCTGCATCTTGCTCGCTCTCTCTCTCTCTGCATCTTGCTCTCTGTTCTTTTAATCTGTTTCTAACACCATGGGACAACATCTCCACTGGTCTGTGGTCCTTTCATGTCATCCTCTCTGTCATCCTCTCTTTAGCATAATTGGCCGTCCGTTTGTCTGACTGCATACATGTCCCTCTGTCTATGCTTAAGCACTTTATAACGGCATTAGACCCATCTCCTCTAGTCTGCTAGTCTGTGTGGCTTTTCGTGTCATTGTTCATTGGCCGTAGAGTCTCCGACAGATCATTATCTTATGGGGGAGAACAGAAGGAACGAGGAAGAGAGAAGGGGAGCCCGGATCTGTGTGCGTGGAGCACAGCCTTTATATTAAGCCTTATTTAATTAGACATTTTCTTTCTGTCCTCCCCTCCTCCCCATTTGTTTGTTTAGCTCTGTTGTTTTATGGGAGGAAGGGGAAGGAGGGGAGGGAAGGCAGTAGACAGAAGTGAGGTTGACATAGGATTACTGTTAATAAGCAGCTGAGGGACATGGGGGGGCTCCAGGGACTTTATGGCTTTTCATTACTGAGGTTTTATCATTCAAATGGTTCTCATCTGCTCTGAAACAATATGAGTCTTGACGACACACGGTGTGTTGTAACTTCAGTCAGGTTGGGTTTCTATAAATGCTGAGATACATGGAGAGCATAGGAGGTTGGTGGCACCTTAATTGGGGAGGACGGGCTCGTGGTAATGGCTGGAGCGGAATCTGTGGAATGGTATCAAATACATCCAACACGGAGTTTCCATGCGTTTGCCATTCTATTGACTCTGTTCCAGACATTATTATAAGCCGCCGTCCTTTCAGCAGCCTCCTGTGATAGAGGCAGTAAGATAGATCGATGGGATTGACAGATAAATGGATGGATCGATTCACATTCATTCGTTTTTTTTTCTCACATAGAGTTAAGATGTTAAAAGAGCTTTTCTGCTCCATTAGTCCCAAATAAAGGTCCTCCTCATCCTCCTGTCATTGAATAATGTCTGCTGGGATGAATGGCTTTTCATTAGTGACATAATTAGGAACTGCAGGCAGTGTTCAACATGGTCCATCACGGCAGCACAGCAGCTCCATAGCACCATTAGACTGTGGTCAAAAATCTGTTTCTCGCTCTTTGCTTATTCTGAGAGAAACATTTCAATCAAAGCGTGCCCGTTGCCTTAGGGGAAAGATGGCTGTTGAAGGTCAGTTGAAATTTAAACTGCAGTAATTAGATTGCTGATTAGTCATTGCCTCCCAATGCAACTCTGAGAAATGGCTTATTGTGCTGTGGGTGTGTGGAGGTAGACTTGACAAGAGAATTGAATGCCAGTGGCGCGTGTTGACTTAATGTCACCCATCCATTTAGCTTCCGCTCTGGTTGGCCTGGCAGGCACTGGAAACGCCAGGCTCATTCATCTCAGGTCTCCCACTCAGCGGCCACGCACATGGATTCTGTCATACCCCCCTGACACACACACACACACACGTGTGCACTTTAACACAGACAGACGGACATAAACAACCACACACACACACACTACAGAAACAACGACACACACACAACCACCCACACCTGCAAATGCTCTCACTCCCCAGGGTGGTCATGCGTGCACATACACTCAGCCCACTCTGAAAAGCCCTGTGATTGATTGACAGACCCCAGCAGTTATTGGTATTCCAGCAGTGAGCCGCACCCACTATGAGTGACAATCGGATGGATGTTTTTGCAGGTCCAGACTCCTCATCCATTTTAAAACATTTCACCCGTCTCTCTGTCTTTTCTCCTTCTGTCTCCATCAGAAGGGCATCCCTATTGGCCAGTTCTGCTAGGACTTCAACGAGAAGACAGAAGAGCTCAAGGAAGGGAATCCCTCTGCCCATCCAGATTCATGTTAAGGTGTGTTAAAAATACTACTCACTCAGTGTACCCAGCCGTGCCCCCTACAGCTTACCCTTTCAGAGATCCTGCCTGATTTCACTGGCTGCATACCATTACCCAAGAACCTCCATTATTCATACTGTTCCACTGAAGTAAGCTTTTCCGTTTGCATTCATTAATCTAGCGTTTTCCAGGGGGACGTAAAAGTCTCCAAGAATTTCGCGTGTATAAGAGGATAGAATCATCATAAAGAGGATAGAATCATCGTAAAGTGTTTTTTATGATTTCTTTCCATATGGTATTAATTTTTCATATCTCATACAGCAGTGTTTTTTTGTTAATCATTTTCAAAGTCCTCTATCCAATTATACATGCATTGATGTCAGTGCATATGTGGAATATCTAATGAGGGAACAGATTAAGCCTTGTAAACCCCATAGGCATTGACTTTGACAGAAAGACTCAGAACTTTGTCCAACCCACCTGCAGCCTCGCTCTTACTCACGGGCTCCATCTGCTGGTCACTACAAGCATCTCCTCACTACCCAAATGTCATTTTGTGTATATAAAGGGGGATACCTAGTCGGTTGTACAACCGAATGCATTCAAATAAAATGTGTTTTAACGCATTTCACCCAACCCCTTTAAATCAGAGAGGTGCGGAGGGCTGCCTTAACCCTTTTAAATCAGAGAGGTGCGGAAATTAGTGGATTTGGATATTTCAGCTTCACCCGTTGCTGACAGTTGTATAAAATCAAGCACACAGCCATGCAATCTCCATAGACTAACACAGGCAGTATAATGGCCTTACTGAAGAGCTCAGTGACTTTCAACGTGGCACTGTCATAGGATGCCACCTTTCCAACAAGTCAGTTCGTCAAATTTTTGTCCTGCT